>NW_026596085.1:151196-161551 GCF_907164565.1 Psammomys obesus
GCCTGAAACAATCGGGACACCCAAGATAAGAACCGGGAGTCTTTCCCACCTTCTCTGAACCGGCTACGTGACTTAGCCCACATCTGCTTTCCCGCCTTCCCTGCTCCAAATAGGTAACCTAACTATGGCTTTGTTCAAATCCCCCAATCAGATCCCCGTAACTATGCTTCTCGCTTCTGTAAATGTGCTTCTTGCTCCCAAGCCCTATAAAAACCCATTACCCCAACCGAGGGGCGCGCAGGTCTTCCGAAAGGCTTTGTCGCCCCGGGTACCCGTGTATCGAAATAAACCTCTTGCGGCTTGCATCCGAAGGCTGGTCTCGCTGATTCTTGGGAAGCGGGGTCTCCCAGTCTAGAGAGGCTCTAGCCAGAGTCTTTCACTCAGGAAGCTGTAAGGCTTTCTCCCATGGGCTTCAGGTATCTGCACTGCAGAGAAGTTCACCTTTGATTCTCTTTGAAGATCAACTTTGATTCTCTTTCTTTTCCATTTTTTGTTGTTTGTTTTGGTGTCTAGAGACTTAAGGATTACATGTGTCTTATTTTTATTATGTGCTTAGAGCTTAGTATTTAAGTCTTTCTTTTGGAGGTTTGTCTGCTTGTTTGCTTGTTTGATAGCCCAGTTTGGCCTCAAATGCACTATGTAGCCAAGGCTAGCCTCAAACTCCTATTCCTCCTATTCCACCTCTCAAGTGCTGGAGTCACCAACATATGCCATGAGGCTTCTGGGTCACCTAAATCTTTTTCTATTGTTTCTTTCTCTCTTGGTTCACTCCTTTCCTTCCTTCCAGAATACTCAGATACAAAATTTCCCAGCTTTAAGTTCTTATTTTTCTTACTTTTCAGTTGTAACTGCCATTTCCTAATACTTTCCTTCAAAGCAAGAGAGTCTGCTCATTTGGTGGAGTCTACTTTTCACTCATTTAATTGGGTTTTAAATTTAGGGTTTTTGTAATTTGCCAGATCATTCATATTTCCAAAATATTTGTTATCACTACTGATAAAGCCTCCTAGGAAAGTTTTTGTTGCTACAGATTTTTTTTTAATTCTATGTTTCTAAGTCCCATTATATTTTCTTCTGTTGCTGGCACCTGTTCTGATAGATCCATTTGGAGTCCTCCCTCTGACTGGAGCAGACAGGCAGACGAGCAGGCCCCTCTCATCTGAAGAGCCAGGACAGCTTCCATGTCCTCTCCAAGTCAACAGGAAAATGGGCGGAGTGAACCCTTCCAGGGAAACAATGAGCCCCATGCATCCTCCCAGCGACAATGAGCCCCATGCATCCTCCCAGCCCTTTTGCAGAGCAGCCTCTTTGGGGTGGGGGTAGGGGTCTGAAGGAGGGGATTTGCTAGCCTATGGCACCCTCCTGGGGTCCTGAGAATCCTAAACCTCTGCTCTGGTTTGCAGCTTCACCACCCGCTCTCACTCTGTCGGTTTAGTGTCAGCAAAGGAGAGTGCCTTCCCCACTTCACCTGCCATTTTTACAATTTCCCCGATATAAATACATGGATGGATATTTTGCTATAAACATTTGTCAGAGTAATGCGCAAACGACTTAGAGGCAGACCAGAGGGCTCATCATGCAGACTACAGACATGGTGCGGCTGGTAGAGTACCTGCCTCAGGAGCCTGGGGGTCT
This sequence comes from Psammomys obesus, assembly GCF_907164565.1. Classification (NCBI taxonomy): domain Eukaryota; kingdom Metazoa; phylum Chordata; class Mammalia; order Rodentia; family Muridae; genus Psammomys; species Psammomys obesus. The sequence goes on from NW_026596085.1 coordinate 152,832, forward strand.
GAGTCCAATCCTCAGAACCTATGTGAAAACACGCAGGCAGGCGTGTGCCTGGAATCCCACAGTTGGGGGCAGCGACAGAAAGGTCCCTGGGACTCAGGGGCCAGCCATCCTAGCCTACTTGGCTAACTCCAGTGGGAGACTCTGTTTTAAAGAAAAATAATAATATCACCAAAAAATGATACCCAAGGCTTTCTCTGCCACACACACACACACACACACACACACACACACACACACACACACAAATCATAATTTCTGTTGAGAATTTCTATTCCCTAAAGACGACCACATTCTACTTCTAGCCCTTACGTTTGCAATGCATATCCATATTTCTGTATAATACCTTTGTGCCTCTGCTTCCTGCTTCGTGGATGAAGTAATATCTGTATCTCTCCAACAATATTAATGACAGAGGAAATTTTTTCTCTCTGCTTACTAGCTGCTTCCTTCCAGTTTAATTTGGGGATTTTGTTTCTTGTGTTTTGATTTGTGGGGTCCATTGCTTGTCTTCCCATCTGTACTTTAAGTTTTTGTCTGAGTGAGCCTTCTCGGGGAACTGCTAACCAGTGACCAGTGACTGCCTCACGTTTCAGGGGTGTCACTAAAGGCTGGCTGGACAGGCTGGTGCAGAGGGGCAGGATGTCGGCCTAAGAGCCGTCTGCCTGATTCCAGCACTGGAGGATCTGCCTTCCATCACCACCATCACCTCCCCGATGACTTCTCAGCAGTGCCTGCGGCAGGATCACTGCCCCCTTGTGAGGACGAGTCCGCTTAACTCTTTACAGACCTCTGCTCAGATGTGAAGGGACAGAACTTGGCTTCTCTGAGTGGGCTGGTTGGTCCCACGACCCAGTGGCTTTCTAAGCAGGCTTTAACCAGTCCCAACAGGTTGGAGACACCAACCTGTTGAGATACACACAATTGCACCCAATTCAAGCACACGGTTGGACAAGTTCCAATAAATATGTTGCTATCACCAAAATAAAGATAAGTAACATATCCGTCACCTCAAGATTGTCCTGTGCCTCTTTATAGTTGGCACCTACAACCCTCGCCAAACATAACCTCACCCACTGTTACATATGAATTTGACTTTTCTAGAATGTCATATCAACTGACCTATGCAGTAAGTGCCCCTTACTGTCTGGATTTTTTATTCACGTTAAATATTTAGAGACTCATTATAGTGTTGCTTCTTTCAATTACTGTTATTATTTATAATCGCTGAAGAGCATCCATTGTACATGCAGCATGCATTGTTTACAAATGGACCTTGCCAATAGACATTGGCAGTATTTTCCGTTTCTGTCTGCTATAACTAGAGCTGTTGGCTACACTTTGGTATAAGTACTTTTATGTATGAACGTTCATTTCTCCTGGTTAAGTAAAGGTATAATTTCTAGATTATAGAGTCTAACTTAAAAAAAAATCTGGCAAGGCGGTATACATCTGTAATCTCATTGTGTGGAGGCTGAGACAGAAGAAACCCAAACAGAGTCTGGCCGAACTGCACAGCAAGTTCAAGGCTCTGGAGACAGGCAGCTGTACCCACACTTCCCACACGGCAGGATAGGAACAGTCTAGTTGCTCAGCACAGCTACAGACTCTTGATATCACCAGCACTTCTAGCGGAAATACAGTCACAGCTGGTGACAGCTGTAGTCTGATTTCCAAGTGATTGGGAGCAAGCGTACCTCACGCATCACTGGCCATTTAAATGTCCTACAATACACAAAGTAAACATTTCACCCATTTTAAATGGAGCCATTTGTCTTCTTATTGGAGTGTGCCCTCTGTATGTTTGCAGCTAAGTCCACATCATCTATCTACATGCTATTCAACCACCCTACCTAAGCTGTATCCCGCATCTTTGCTTTTTCTGATGACACCTTTCAAAAACCAAATGGTTTTCAAGTCCAGTCCATCCAATGTTTCTATGCCCCATGTTTTTGTGTTTTACCTAAGACATTTCTCTCTACCCACGATTAGAAAGTTATTCTCTCATTCTATTCTAGAAGTTTCATAGTTTTAGGGATTTTTTATTGGAATCTATGATCTACAATTGGGTAGTTTATATAGAATTATTAAATTACTTTTTATCTGAATATCCACTTCGTTTTCTAAATGCTGTTCCTTCTAAGTCACAAGGAGTGCCTTGTGAACTTGGACCATGGCTGTGTCCAGAGTCTAACTGTCCCCGTGGTCTGTGCTTGTCCTTCTGCAGTTCCAGACCACCTCCGCCTCTGCAGCTGTGTCCTGCTTGGCTAGGGGCCTCTGTCTCCCAGCTCTGAGTTCCGCTGGGGTACATTCAGATAAGCACGTCGCCCGGGCTGCTCTGGGCCTCCTGATGAAGCACAACCCTTCAGGAGTCTCTGCTGATGGCCCTGGCTAGTGGACACAGACTCTCCCACAGCTGAGCGGACTTGAAGCATCTTCTCTCCAGCCTGAGCTCTGAGGATTGTCGGGCTCCTCGGCAGCCGTTCTTCTTTGCCTGGTGCAGGTGAGCCTTGAGCCTTGCACATCTTCTGCTCATTACAGAGCTGGGAGGCCCCAGGCCTCCTGCTGGGCATGCTCAGTCCTCTCCCACGATGTTTCCAGAGTCAGCATTCGCAGGCCTAAGTTACAGCTTGTTCTGCGTTCTCCTTTCCAAGCACTCGGCAATCATCCCCTCTGTTGTTTTCTTTGCCTGTTGTACATGCTGACAGCTGAGAATGATGTTGCCATGTTCCGTCGGGGAAGCCATAAAATTACAGCAGTGCTGCTACATAGCCACAGACATGTTCCTAAAAAGCTGCACCAGCTCAGGCAGTGCCCGAACCGTGGGGCTCGGAGAAGAAAAGTGAGGTCGGAGCATGAGCCTTCACAGACTTCCTCAGTTACACCCAAAACAGACAGGAACCGACCAAAATGGGAGCTGCCTTACTAATGATTAAGGACTCACTACTCCATTTTTTTTCCTTGAAAAAAAAAAAAACAAAGTTCAATATTTTGTAGCAGTGGCTGTGGTAAAGAGTGAAAGGGTGTTTGAGGTGCTCACAGGTGGTGTCAGGGGGTGCCCTGAAACCCAGCAACAGACGGTTAATACCCACGTGGACAGATGTGGGCAGTGAGTGGTTGTGGTTCCTGCCTGGCCCAGTGGTATTAGGTACAGCTTCCAGAGCCACCCGGGTTTCTCACGGACGAAACCGTGCATGAGCAAATATGAAACTCACATTATACCCACATATGTCACTCAGTAAGTCGATCCCGTAAAACCAGGCCCCACTTTCAAGACAACTAATTGATGTGGAATTTGTGTGTGAATAAATAAATAAGCATCGCTGCGGTCTTTGCAGAGGTCAGAAGAGAGCGTGAGTGAGGTGTGTTCTCTGCCCACCGTATTTAACAGTGAGACAGCGGGGTCTCCAGGTAACGGCTGACCCCTGGCATCCCAGTATCCAGCGTACCACCTGGCTGGCCCTCAACTAAATGCTCACTAATTGCTGATGATGAGGGTGAAGCAACAGTCTTTCGGTAGCCATGTAATGCATCAAATCAACAAGATATTTGTGTGCGTTTATCCAGAGACTATTTGAAATCTCTTTTCTTTAGCACATACCCTTGGCTTTACAGAATGTGCAGCTGCCCAAACATCCTGGTTGGAATTTCTCGGGACAGCTGGATATTATTTACAGCCTAGCCAGAGCAATCTAGAACGATCTGGAACAAGCCACAGCCAACAAGGCAATGGCACAGGTCCTCTGGCATGTTGCTGGCATAAGAGGCATGCACTGGTGATCGGGCCTGTTGCTCTCGAGACAGAGGATGAGGATAGGATCAAGAGTTTCAGGGAAATCCAGGCGCGGTGGGGCATGCCTTCGATCCCAGCAGCTGGGGAGGCAGAGGTGGGTCGCTGTGAGTTTGAGGCCAGCCTGGTCTACCAGGCAATCCTCATCTCAAAAACAAACAAACAAACAAACAAACAAGAGTTTCAGCGATACAGTGAGGTTCCCAATCAATCTCAGGGCCTCCGGCAAGAGACAATAGCTACTTCACTTATTAGAACAGAGAGGTCAGTGTAAAGAATTAACCGGGCAAAGATCTGTGGGCATGAATGGAGAGAGGGCACTACGGAAGAATGCTAGGGAGAAGCAGCTGCGGCTGGGTTCAGACGAAGAGGTGAGGCCTGTGAGAGAAGCCATCACCCAGCAGGCCTGGTATGTCTGAGTGGGCGGACATTCTCAGGGTGACTCTCTTTGGGTACCAGAAGACTGCCAAGTGGGTACCAGACCAGGCAAGGGGCCCAGCAAGCTAGTGGCCAGAAGCCCACAGAGAGCCTCCACTCTGGCATCAGCTGATGGAGGCCCCGGGAAGGCCAAGATTTGAATTTGCATTCTCTCAAGCACCGCCCAACGTATAATGCATAGGCACTGGCCGCTCTCACCTCTAACCTCAACTCACAAGAGGCTGAGGCAGGAGAATTGAAAGATCCACGCCAGCCTGTGCTACAAAGTGAAGCCCTGTGTCAAACAAAGAGAAAACGTGAGTCAAAAGAATCGAGTGTGTATTTGGAGCTGAGACATGGAAACTTAGGAACTGTCATGGCCATCAGCCAGGGAGTGACGATACCCACCCCACTTCCCTGAGCTGACTGAACCAACCCTTCGTTTGGGCCTCAAGCCTCAGACTGGCTTTGCCCAGCCCCTGAAATGTGGGTTTCTGTGATTGAGGTGCCCTGGTTCTGGCTTTCTCACTGAGCAATACAACACAGCACAGAGATCCAAAGCCCTTGGTTTCCCCATGACAGCACATCTTCTGCCGCTGCCACCACAACCGACCCTTAAACAGTCCTTAGATAAATCACATTTTCAGATACACGCCGGGCTTTCTATGTTAAAGAAGGCACTGCCTGTTCTGTGAGACAATGATAAGCTGCGTTTCGAATCTGGAAGTCAAATTATGGTGAACCTTCAGAAAAAAAAAAAAAAATCAGTTAAACAGCTTTTATGAAGGTGTCCATTATCACAATACACACACGCAGAGAGAGAGAGAGAAACATTTGTTATATAATAGTCACAGAGGTGATTGGGTATGAGACAGCCCCTCACTGACTCCAGTACGCCTGCATTTTGAATCAGTTATGAGAATAGAAAAATATTTCCACTTTGGAGAGGCTGGTCACCAAAATAGACAGAAAACAAGCTCGGGATCTAACCTGGGTCCTGGTCCCGGCTTCACACTCCTGACCAGTGAAGGACTCCTGACGAGTCCTGGGAGGCCCAGACTCCTTACCTGCGAAGTCAAGAAAGCGCCTACTGTGCAAGTTTATGTCAAGGATTAAGTCAGACCGGGAGAGCTGGCGGGCAGCTCACACGCCGGGGATGTTTTCTTGTCTCAGGTAAACACACACCTGGAAAAGGTGGCGCAAGAAACATCGCATGCGCAATCATGCTTCAGGGAGCAGACGCGTGGGGGAAAGCGCCGGCACAGGTGAAACCTGGGGCCACTTTTCCTTTGTTTAAGCAGCTTGGGCTTCGCCCTGGCTCCAAACAGAGTTCTTAAGCCCCTCAGAGTCCCCAAACAGTGATCTGCTGTCTGAGACCACGCCCAGGATGGCTTCAGGATGTCAGTGGCAAGAAAGGCCATGAGCCAGGTTTAGAAGCCCGGAGCTTTGAGCCACGCTGGCCCTGAGTTAGGGGACAGGGAACTTCCAGGCTGGTGAAAATGCACGTGTCAGAAGGATCGCACACCCCAAACACCCAACTTCTCAAACAAGTTAATCAGACACCCCAATTCTGAGTTACACCCCCAAACTGTCTTTTGTAACATTTTTTTAAGAAGCTGCTAACCAGAAGTAATCTGGTTCTCTGAGTTCTACACCGCATCCTAGCAAATGACCAGCCCTGAAGAAGGGTTCCAATACTGTGGCTCAGACAGTCTGGGCGACCAAGCAGGGTCTCCAGGAAACTGGAGAATTGCTTGGTGTAGAAAAAATGCACAAACTTGGTGTAAAAAGTATTACAGGTATGTAAACAATTTCCCTTTACAAATATTAATCACGGAGTTTGATATCTTAATAAGGACAATGCATATGCCACTTTTAACTTACCTATTTGGTTATTTTATATGTATGTCTGTGCACCACATTCATGCCAGGTGCATGAAGAGGCCAGAACACATCAGATCCCCTAGAAATGGTGTTACAGATGGTTGTGAACTATGTTGTAGGCGCTGAGAATTGAACCTGGGTCCTCGGGAAGAGCAGCAAGTGCTCATAACCACTGAGCCATTTCCCACGGCCTGTATTTATTTTTTTAACTTTGGGGTTGTTTGTTTGTGATAAGTCCTGTGTAGCCCAGGCTAGCCCCAAACTTATGATCCTCCTGCCTCAGCCTCCTGAATGCTAGGATAATAGGAATGAGTCTCTGTACTTGGTTCATTTTCTTGACTTAAAAAAAGTCTTGTAATAAAATACACCTAACATAAAATGTGTTGTTGTATATACATTCACGTTTTATGCAACCCAGCCATCAGCATCATCACTGCCAGAGCATCCTCTGCAAAGGAGAACTCTGTGCCAGTCAAACAAGATCCCTGCTTGCTCCTTTCCCCGGCCCTTGGCAACCACCATTCTCCCCTAAACTACTTCTGGGTTCTGTCTCCTTCACTTAACAAAAAGGAGAGTCCATTGCTGGCTGACAGGATTGTTTCTGTATATGCAAACTTATTTTTGTTTTGACAGGATCTTGGAATGTAACCCAGGTTGACCTAGCCCTTCCACCACCTCAGGAGTGCTGGGATCACAGGCTGGTTCTTTCATATGCGACTGGGTTCCCTGGAGAAGGGAAGAGTCGGCCTGCCAGCTGTCTAGGTGTTCTGGGAGGGTGTGCTAGTCCCAGAAGCTGGTCCCTTGAGCCATTTCCATGCTGTGACCCAGCGGCCAGCTCTACCTGCCCTGCTGTAACAAGTGCCGAGGCTGTGCCAGCCCGGCCACAACTTAGCGCCCGGTGAGTCCACGCGGGGTGTGCACACCTCCCTCTTCCCTTCCTGCACTCACAGTCCCAGCAGTGAACTCCAGATGCTTCACCGTGACGGTGGCCTCAAGTGCTCGTTCTGCAGGACCCCAGGCCGTTAAGTCCAGCCAGCCAGAAGCTGTTGCCCTGAGCAAAACATGTGAGACCTTAAGAAAGTAACAGTTCGTTGGCCGACATCATAGGTAGGATGCACACTCCTGGGTCTGGGGGTCTGGGGTGGAGGCGGGGCGCTCTGGAACCAGGCCCCTTGGAGTACTAAACAGTAACCATGTGCGCATAGTGTTTTTCCGTTAAACTTCCCAGTTTTCTCGTGTTGTCTTTCAACCGAACATCTTTCAGAACCACTTCTTTGAAAACGATAAAGCTTGAAGCAGGGTCCATCAGCAAAACCCCAAAGGCAATGAGCACGGCCAGTGTCCCCATCTTGGTGCCTGTGCTGCCTTATTTTCTGTCACCTCAACACCAGCAGAGGTCATCTGGGAAGAGGGAGTCTCAGCATAAAAGATCCATCCATCACACTGGCCTGTGGGCAAGTCTGTGGGACATTTTCTTGATCCATGGTTGATGTGAAAGGCCCCAGCCCCCTGGGGGTCCTGGGTTGTATAAGAAAGCAGGCTGAGCCTGCGTGAAAAGCTCGCCAGTGAGCAGTGCTCCTCCGTGGTCTCTGCTGCGGTTCCTGTCTTGAGGTCCCACCCTGACCTCTCTTCATGGTTGGCTCTGATGGAGACGCATAAGGGAAATAAACCCTCCCTTCCCCTGGCTGCTTTTGGTCATGGTGTTATCACAGCAGCAGAAAGCAGAGCAGGAAAGCATCTAAACACAGTCTCCACTCCATGAAGAAATGGCCCTTTCTGGGACTGGCACAGGGAAACCCAAGGTAAGCCAGAAACACCTTGTTCGATAGAGTTAGGAAATGCTTAAAGGATGGAAACGGTGCATCAAAAGACACCAAAGCAGCCTGAAGGCACCCCTTGCCCTGTGCTGAGGGGATTTGAACATCAAGGTAAGTAAAATAGATAATACATAAACCAAGAACCCCTTCAGCTACACTAATGTAAGTGAATAAACACAGAAGACAAGAGAAAGACTTTTCTCCATACAGAAGATGCCAACTAGTAAATGCCAGTAATAATGGACTTGGCAGTTACTGTAGTCATTAAGCCAGGAAACATGGATGACGTTGAAACCAGAGAGAGGAAGTTTGATGAGGATCAGGGTGCTTCCGTGGACAGAGTCTCTCCCCACAAAGTGCTTTCTAATTACACAGAAGAAAAAAGCAATTTGCCATGGAGACACCTGGCAGACACAGTCTTAACCAAGGGACAAAGGTTAACCTCTCCAGTAATAATAGAGCAAACTGATGTGTGTCACTCAGTGCCTGCCAGGCCGCCACGGGAAGGGCACAGCGCTGACTCCATGGCTTTCTACCCAAAGTACAGGAGCAGAACCAAATCATGAGGAAATATCAGACAAACCCAAATTGAGGAGCCCCCTCTGCAATCCTGGAGGAAGTGTCAGTCACGAATATCGAGGTGGAGAAACTTGCCCAGGTTAAAACAAAGTCTAACCAGACCCAGTAACTTTGAACCAGAAGTGTGGTTCATGGCAGAGCATCTTCCCAGTGTGCACAAGGCCCTTGATTCAATCCCCAGCACAAGAAAAGGAAGGAAGGAAGGAAGGAAGGAAGGAAGGAAGGAAGGAAGGAAG
>NW_026596085.1:161561-179287 GCF_907164565.1 Psammomys obesus
GGAAGGAAGGAAGGAAGGAAGGAAGGAAGGAAGGAGGGAAATATGGAGGAAAGAAGGGAGAAGAAGGGCTTATATGTAAATGACACGGCATTTGCAAATGCCGTGTCATTTACTGACAGGGATATAGACAAGATTCTGGGTTTGGTCCCCAGCAGAGAGAGGTATGGCGGGGAGGAGGAAAAGGAAGGGGCCATGGAGGAAGTAAAAGAGAAGAGAGGAGAGCAGCAAAAAGCAGAGGAGGGCAGAGGAGAGGGGAGTGGAGGAGGGCAGAGGAAAGGAGAGTGGAGGAGGGCAGAGGAGAGCAGAGGAGAGGAAAGCAGAGGAGAAGAGAGACAAAGGAGAAGGGACAGCCAGATGCAGTACGCATGACCGTGAGCCAGTTCCTCTTGTGAGTACAGGGTACTATTGGGCCAACTGGTAGAACTTGAATGAGGTCTGACAATTAGGTGGCGGTAACGCATTAGTATTAAATTCCTGAGCTTAATGGCTGTGCTCTGACCAAGTAAGTGAGTGTGTGTCTGTAGGAACTGCACAGATCGTGCTCGGAGGTCAGGACTGCTGGGTCCCGACTTCTCCACAGCTTATAAAGGCCTGCAAAAACAAGGTTCAAGAAGTTTTCATCAGCTGTCACCAAAAGCTGACTTCATTTATCTCACTAAAAGCAAAGGCCACAGCCAACTCAGGCAGCCAAACCTGCTCACCCTGACTGTCAGGGACAGGGTGCCAGGCGTGGGCTGGGCACACAGCTCTCTGTCCAGAGGTTCAGGCCCAAGGCTTGGCCAGGGAGGTCTGGACCGAGGCCACAGTCAAAGCTTAAGAGAGGAATTTCAGCATTAAGTACTCAAGAAGCCCGTGGCCGCTGGGGTCAGGGGAGGAGAAGCAAGCGGGTTCTTCCCACAGTGGCCAAGACCTTCCCTCGGGCCCAGGGGCCCAGCAGCTCAGAGAAGGTGAAGGTTGGGAGGAGAAGGACTGCACGAGGCTGAGAGTAATAATGAGTATATCCGTGTTGCTTTTATTAAGTCTCCAAACCTCATTGTCCTTGGGCCTCTCTGTCATGTCCCTGCTGTCACTGTCCAGACAAGCCCAGGCAGGGGTCAAATGCTGTAGTCAGCGAAACCAAGTGTGCTCCTCTGGGGTGAATGTTGAACGGCTGGACACCAAGGGTTAGTGAATTGGGGGAATCCCCTCCCCAGCCAGCCAAGCTGCCGGACCATATTTTGCAAAACTTAACAGGCTTGATTCTTTTCTTACCCCTCTGGGATAGTTTTACAAAAGTCAAGAAAGGAAAAATGGCCTGGACTAGTGGTATGTACCCCAATCTCAGCACCCAGAAGGCTAAGACAGAAAGATCAAGGGTTCTAGGCCAGCCTGCGCTGCCCTACCCCGGACAAACCAACACGGATGGGAAGGAACTGCCTGTCTTTGCGCATCTTCTCTGTGTCTGTGAGCTGCTGTCCAGAGGCCTGTGCACTTCCAAGCCTCCTCACCTGTCCACTGCCTCCCAGTGCCTGCCAGGGCTCATCCAGGGAGATGCCCAGTGGATGCCATGTTTCTGTGTGGGTTTCTGTGTCTTTTGTTTTGTTAGGGGAGGATGTCTCCGCAGCTTCCATTTGTTTGTCTTTTGTTTTCTGACTGAGACTAGCCCAGCCTCAGCCCCTAACTGTAGCCTCTGCTGGCTTCAAACTCCTGCCTCAGCCTGTCTGGAGCTGTGATGACAGGAATGAATCACTCCTGCCATCTTGTTTTTCTGATGGTTTTGTTCTACCCTCTTCTGCTCTTTTTGTTTTGAGACAGGGTCTTCCAGGAGAACCCAAACTGACCTGGGACTCACAATCCTGCCTTAGCTCGGGCCCCAGATTATAGGCACCACACCCTAGGTGTGCTCAGTGCCTTTGTCTGCATGCCTGGAAGGCAAAGAGAGGCCTGTCAAAGAGACAAGGCCAGGTAGCACTGGAAGAACTGATGAGCTCTTGGCCCCACACAAACAATGGCTCCCGGGACAAGAAGCCAGGAATTGGACATACAGAACAGAGGCTAAAATGGTGACCTTCACCAAGGAGAGAGCTGGGTCACCAGCTCAGCCTCACACAGCTGCAGCTGTGGGTCCCTGTCGGAGGGAGGCCATTAGGAGGGTTAGCAGTAATTCCCTCCCTACAGATGTTCCCCAAACCCTAGGGAATGTGTGACTGGGTCCTGATAAAGGATGGAACCCCAAGGAATCAGGCAAGACTGTGCCCAGGCTAAGCTCTAGAACTCTGACTCCAGTAAGAGGGTCTTCAGGCTGAGCCAGCCCAGGGATGGGAGAGCAGCTGACACAGGGCTCCCTTCAGGCCTGTCTGAAAGGCATGCGCACACCACAGAGCCTAAACTCCGTCCTCAACCCACACTGAGGCGGTACTCGGAGATCCAGGAACTGGAGACAGGTGATGAGATGATTGTGTGTGTGTGTGTGTGTGTGTGTGTGTGTGTGTGTGTGTGTTCCTGCCTGGGTCCCAGCATCTGACCCCAGTGTGACCTCCTCCTCTCCAGCCTGGGCTGACTCACGCTTCTAGAATGGGAACCTGGGTGTTCTGGCTACCCAGCCGTAACTGACTCACGTCTTGTCTAGGGGGATGCTATGGAAATGGATGCGGCCATCTCTCAAAAAAAGGCCACTTACCACCTCCTGAACATTCCTGTGCAGCAGGCAGCCACGTGGCCATGTTTCCCAGGTATGACCACCCTGGGAGGAAACAGGGAGGACCACCTGCACGAGGCCCACCCAGCAATCCCTCGGGAGCAACACCTGGGTGCTGGAGGGGCGCCTGGCAAGGGACATCCTGCTGAGATCCTTAGAGCCCAGCTCAGCCACTGGGTGGGGCTGACGGCCAGGCTGCTCCCGGAAGCAGCTGCTGGGGAGGTGCCCTTCTCTGCCCGCCCGGCCCTGCTGGGTGGGTGTGGCGTGGGGGCAGCCTGGCCTCTTCTCATTCCTGTGGTTTGGGCTGGCCACTGACTCAGGTTTAAGTGACTGGGGACTCATGTCAACCTGGCATTTCTTTAAAAGCTCACAAACACCTACACGCTTACCCTCTCTGCAGCCCCGCCCCACAACCACGAGGACACACACCGCTTTCCCCAGCCCGCCTCACGCCTCGCAGGGGCTTATCTCCCTCATGAGCACTGTGAAACACAGGAGTGCATGTCTGCCAACTCAGTGCCTGACAGGAACCTGCACCCTCCACAAGCCCTCACTACCCTCAGCTCTCCAGCACCCACAGGTCTCTGAGCTGCTCCAGTGTCCCAAGTCCCCAGGCTGCAGCGAGACTCAGGAGCCTATGGTGTTGTGCTCCAGAAGGACACACTCAGATCACATATGCACACGCACACTGCAGACAGGAGCGTGTCCAAGAGTTCACACACTAGTGCATACTGCAAGACTTGCATGTGGCACCTTCAGAAGCCTGGGTGAACAGAAGAGGCTGCAGCCGGCCATAAGCTGCAATCCCCAGCCTCACCTCGAGGGGTCACTGTCAAGCTCTCTGCCTCAGGCCTGGACTCCAGGGCAGGGAGGATGAAGGCCGAAAGCATAAGGAGCAAAGTCCCCCTCAGCCCCACCTCAGCCAGAGAAATCGGTGGGCACCGGGCACCAGGCACCGGGCACCAGGCAGCAGGCTCAGCTGCAGATTAGAACCCAGGAACGTTGAGGCGGCAGGAGAGGGGCATGCTGGCGGCCTGGGTCCATGCAGGATGTGGGATAATTTACTGAGCAGGCAGTGTGACTCGGGAGACTGTGTGTGCTGTGCTGGAGAAGGTGGGAAAGGGGGGGGGGTGCAGAGAAGACAGAAAGAAGGACTGGGCAAGGGAGATGGGGAGGATGAAAGCGGGAGAGGAAGAAAAGAGGGACCCGACAGGGACAGAGCAGGGCAGAAGGACAAGATGGCCGTCACAGGGGCATGCAGCACCAGCAGCAGCAGGGACCCGCTGCACAGACAGGGAAGGGCTAGTTTTGTCTCCCCTAAAACTGGCTCTTTCCACTGACCTCTGCTGGCTAGCGCGTTCCTGCCCAATGGTGAAAACCACCTCAACACTTTGGCATAGCTAGCTACCAGCCTAATGCACAGACAGGGCCTACTTCCAGTAAGCTCTGGGTGGCAGGCAAGGGTGTCCCCAGCACAGGCAGATGCAGCTGGGGGGTGGGTGCTGGGGTAGGTGACCCCTCTGCCCTTGCTTCGAGTCACCATACCCCTGCCCAGAGGTCCCCTCTGTGCGTGCAGATAAGCACTGCTTCGTTGCCTAAACCATGGAGCCTACACTGCCGGTGTGGACCACGATTTAGGCCAAAGCACTCCCTGCTCATAGAGCCCTTCATGCTGCCCACTTCCTCCAGACTGAGAGCACGCTCCTCTGCCTGGTCCTGCGCCCGTGCGGCTCTGTCCAGGCACAGGTGCCCCTGCCTGCTCCTGAACCACAGGACTATTCTCAGATCTCTGTGCCAGCGTCTCCTCACCCCGCCATTTTGGGTGGGTCAGGTGTGCACCCCCGAGCCCACAGCCCCCGGCAGCCCTTCCTGGAGCAGCCCTCCCCCTAAATATTTACCTGAATTTCTCCTCGTCTGCAACACCTATGCTGGGAAGACTCGGGTGCCTCTGCCAAATTGGTGTCTTTAGCATTTCACACACCCTCAACACCTCAGAGGTGTTGATGGACATTACCAATGATTATTAGACACCAGTAATTTCATCGGTGCTGTGTTTCTGGCTCCTCTTGCCCGGAGGGCAGCTGGGGCAGGCAGTTGGAAGCCAGCACCCACCGGAGGCTCCCTCTGCTAAGAGGCCTGCCTTTCCCGTGGGGCCACAGGCCTCAACACAACTGTCACACACTGTGGCCCCTGAGGACTCTAGCAGGGACTGCTGGCTAGACACTGCCTAGGAAGACTACTGCACTCTGTATCCACACCGGGCTCTGGGCTCTGGAATCACTTGGATATCGCAAGACCTACGGGTGCGCTGAAGGGCCCACAACTCCCCCACAACCTGCCCAAATCCCCAGGGCCTCCACAGAGCTGCCCCCAAGGCCCCGAGGAGTGACATCATCCCTTCTCAACAGTAGCTAGAGCAAGACAGTGACACTGTGAGCCCTGCCCTTGGGAGGCCTCCAGGTTGGGAAACAGGGAGCAACACCTGGGCCCGGAAGACCCGGCTGCAGAGACAGGCCACCCCTCGGCCGGCACCGGCACGCAAGGCAGCGAGGACAGCCACGGCAGCGGGAGTGGCGGTCCCCGCTCAGCCGAGACGCTAAGCTAAGCGACGGAGGAGTAGGCAGGGTGCTGTTCTCCTTGCAGACTGAAAGGGAAGACCCGGAGATCTTCACTCGTCACCCGTGGTGGAGCTAGGATCCACGTGGATCCTAGGGTGCCACACACCTGCCCTTTCTGCCCACTTCTTGGCACCCCACGCTCTGGTTATGGGTTCGTCACTTGCCCCTCAGGAAAGCCTCAAGGGCTCCCCACTACAACATGCCCCTCCCAGCGAGGCTCCCCTTAAACCACAGGCAGCACTAGCCACGACTATCTCCACCCACGCCCGCCACATCTGAGGTTCCCGGAGTTCCCCACGGCCCATTTTACAGATAAGAAACCAGAGCACTGAGAATGTTAAGTAAGTAGCCCAAGGTCACACAGCTGCGAAGCAAATGAGTCTGGTTAGAACTCTGGTCATTACAGCTTTCATTTGTGTTACAATTAGGGAAGGGAATTAGCAAACTGCTCCTAATGGTCCCGGGGAGAAAGGTTCCAGAGCTGATGACGGCAAGGCAACGGGGCCTTGAGAAAGGGACAGGGTATGGATGGCAAACGTCAGAGCAGGAAAAGTGAGAAAATATGCAGAAGGACAGAAAACTGAGGTGGTGAGGGGTTTGTCCGAACCAGGGCAACATCCAGACACAGCAGGAAAGGTCTTGGAATGGAATCATACGTCCCCGTAACTTGCTGTGTGGCTTTTAGTGGGCCCCTACCCTCTCTCGATGCCTGTATACAAAGACCGAGCAAGCCAGGATGGCCTCTGGGGTCCCACCTGACCCTGACACCCTGGGCTGCCACTGAGCCAGAAAATGAAGACTCTGACGCCAGACCCTTTGACACGGTGAGGGGTAGGATGGCACCGGCTGGCAGGGACCACTGGCCAATGCGGCATCTGAAAGGAGGCTGGGGGCTGAGCCGAGGCACACCCAGCAGTGGCCCCGGAAGCCCTCCCGGAACACGAAGGTCCAAACAGGATGTGGGCTCTCAGGGAAGGAGTGGAGCATGGTCACTGCCTGACAGCTGTGATACCCGGTCACCGTCAGGGAAAGGAGAGGGTCCTTGGACAACGGTCAGAGAAAAATCCTTAGACGAATGGAGATGTCAGAACAGAACCAAGTGGTCTACCGGATATCGGAAGATGAAGTTAGTCCCCACCAAACCTTCATGAGGCCCAAACAGAAATGGATCCCAAACCATGCAAACTCTCCCTGGAGGGCCTGCAGTTCAACAGCCCAGATGTTGTCAGCTCAGATGTCCACGCACAGTGGACATGTGCGTGCGTGTGTGCGTGTGTGCGTGTGTGCGTGTGCGTACATCACACTCCATCCTCTTGGAAGGTGAATGTGGCGCTTCTCTCTGCTCCCCCGTCTCCCTCACCACTGTCGGTGAACTGAAGGCAGGAGTGGACGTCAGGAGCCCTGTGGTCTGCTTCTGGTGTTGACCTCCCTCCCCCTTATCCCACCATCTCGTCTGTCCAGGGGGAGATCCTTTCTGACGTTTATCTTAAGGCCTCACACCATCTCCTCTGCAGTCTGGGGTGGTGGAGGCGTAGCTAGCTAGTTGGAAGAGCTGCCTCCTTGCAGGGGAGAGGGCCAGAAGAGAGATTACTAAGGCGCCGGGCCCAGGGCTGTGACATGCACCTGCCACAGCTCCAGGGAGATCAGGGACCTGCCAACTTACCCCGCCCCATGAGCTCATGGTTGCATCTGCCAGGCACTGGCCTGGGGGAGCAGGTGCTGACAACAGGGCCTGGGCACGGGGCCAACGACAGGAAGGCGGGAAGGCTGCTGAGAGCCAGCAGGAAAACCATCCTACGAGACTCAGACGTAGCCGCCCTCGGGCCTCCACGCGTGACCTGTGACCTCTGACCCACCAGCTCTGCTCCTCCTCAGGCCCCTGACACTGGGCACAGCCTCATTCTCATAGTCCTCGCTCTGGAGATCATGGACGGGAGTGGCATGACATTTTCCTTCCCCAGTGCTATTCTCCGTCGTGTCCCCTTGGGGAGTCTGGGCAGTTGTCCTGTGAGAAGAGGTAGAGAGTTTGCTGGGCGGGCGATGGTGGCCAAGTGCAGCCATTTCTGAAGTTGTTGTAGGCACACACCTAAGGCCGGCTACAGAGTGACTATAAATCCCCAGACAGATGCCCCTGTCCCGGGACCAGCACACCCCTAGAGGTAGAACAGAGTGGGAGTCAAGCCCAGCCCAGGTTCACCTGAGCCACTGGGGTCAAGAACCTTCTCCACCAGTTCTCGGTAAGACAAGCTGCAGCCTAGGAAAGGTGACCTACCCAGCAATGCCAGGAGCCGAAGCACCCGGGGACAACCTTCACATCCTGGTTTGCGTGCCCAAATCCAGAGAAAGCCCAAATGCCAGACACAAATGCTTCCCAGGGCCTCCTCCAGCAGAGAGTTCCCCTCCTCCCCCAAGTCCTGAATCCCCTGGCTGCCCAGCCCTGCCTCATCCTGCTGCTACCAGAGCTCTGCTCTCTCAGCTCCTTCTCCCTCTTCCCCAGTCCTCTGCTCCCACTTGAAATCCCATTTCAGACATGCAAATGCCCAGGCTGCTGCCAAGCATGGAGGAAGGCCACTGGGGATGGCAGGGACAGGCAACCGGCTCCTGAAAGACCTCTGAGCGCCTCCCAGACTCTCCCTCACCACAGGAAGCCACTGTCCCTCCTTTCTCCCCCACAGAGAAGACACTTAGGTGATCCATTTCCCAAAATTGCCAGAGAGGAGGACCTGACTTGAAGCCACACCATGTCTCCATGCCATTTCCAAGCAGCACCTAGAGGGCTGGGCAGGCAGGGCCCTGGACACTCCCCACCTGTGAGGCTAGGTAAATTCCCGGGGCGGCCAGTCACTGAGTCTGCCTCGGGTGTGGGGTCCGGAGGGACGGGAGGGTTCCTCAATGATGCTGTTGAGAAGCTGGCCACCTGTTGCCTCCCACCACCCCGCTGGTCGCTCCCAGCTTATCCACGCTGCTCTGTTGGGAAGCCTTCCTCGGCAGACCCCACCCGGCGCCTACCATGGCCTACTCCTAGTCCCCTCAGCACATAGAAGCGAAGTTCACCGAGTGCCGCCTCACCTTGTTTATAGGTTACTTTGCAAATGTTCTCATAGGTCTCTGCTGCTGCGAGTCTCGAGTGCTAATTAAGTCCATTTTGGTAGAGGATTAGTCCCTGCCCTTAAGGAGTGCCGAGGAACACGCTGGAATCGAAGCTGCATCTCCCTTGCTGCAAGTTTTTCCTCTTGATAATCAAGCAATCTCCCTGACGAAACTCCCCTCAGTAAGCAGCTTCTCCCCATGGTCAAGCCCTTGCTCAGAGTCTCGGGGAGGCTCCAGATAAGGTCGTAGGGGCGGGACTCTCTGGGTGCCTCGAAGAGGTCAGCTCCCCTCCGAAGGTGCCCTGCAAACTTTCCCCAGCCAAAGCCGCACTTCCTGGCCTCAGGAACCAAGTCCTCTGCAGGATCTGCATCTTTACAGAATCCAGGGGCCCCTGCAAGGCCACAGACAGTGATGGGGAGAGACTGAGCCGGGAAAGGGCCTTGGCTCTAGCCGTGCTGGCTGTGAGAGCTTGACCACTGCACCTCATTTCACTGCCTCTAGGGTGAGCACAGTAACCGGAGCCCTGTAGGAAAAAGGGTGGTGAAGCCTGAAGCTGAGGACACCCTCAGCTGTGTTGCCTGTAGTGCAGTGGGTGCTGGACAGGCAGGGCACACGCGCAGGCACATCTGTCGCATCTGCCTGCACCCGTCACGGCCTCTGCTTCTCCTTCAGCCCCAAGCCCTCGGCCAGCCTGGCTTCTGGGGGAGTGAGGCGTCAGAGATCGCTTTCTCTAAAAGCTCCGTGGGTAAGAGTGCCGTGGTAAGCCTGAGGGCTTGAGCTAAAGCCCCCAGCACTCGTGGAAAACCTGGGTGTGACACAGGCTCCTGGAACCCCAGCACAGCTGGAGGTAGCCGGGAGAGTCACGGGGCTTGCTGGCTGCCAGCCTCGCTCCTGCTTCAGTGAGAGACCTGCCTCAAGGGAGCAGGGTACGAAACGGTAAAGCAGGGCCCTCCAGGCCCTCTAGCCTCTGTACGCCTGCACACGAGTGTCTACCAACACGTACAGCACACAAGTGTTCACACCCCACCAACTGGACCAATGAGGGAAGAATTGGTAGGAAGACACCGTGTCCCTGAAACCCAGGGCAGGAAGTAGTATTTTCCTCCCCCAACATCCCAGCACAGGCTCATGGGCCTTATTGGGGCCAGTGGCGGGCTGGAGGTAAGGGCTGGTAGGACCCTTACCCATGCAGCCAACTCCCCAGGCCCATTGATCTGCTTTTATAAAAGTATTCTCCGATCCTCCTGCCCCAGCAGTGAGCGGGGATGGCCAAGGGCTCAGAGCTGAAGGAGAAGGAGCAGGGTCTTCGGCCCACGCGCTGGTGCCTGCAACAGGCGTGCCGAAAGGCCCTCCTCTGACCCGCACTCCACCCTTCCAGCCACGCCTTGACGCCAAACCAGACTTTTCTCCAGGAAAAAGCAGAGAGAAAACGCTTCCAAGAGTTGGGGTGGGAAGGGGTGAGCCTCTGCTGGAGGTACCCTGCCAGGATGGGACTCGTGGGCCCTTGGTACAGGCTTCCTGGAGGCTCTGCAGGGACAGACTACGCTTTACACAGAGGCCACACGCACACGTTGCCATGAAGCAGTGCCTCGTAATGCAGTGCAGTTCTCTGTCCTCGTGGCCCTCCAACCATCGATAAATCCTGATGTAGGGGACGTGAGCACGGCTCGGCTCAAGACAGTGAGTGCTCCTCTAGGACAGGGACACCGAGTCAGTGCGGAGTCATGGCCTCAGGTGAGGAGCGGGGTCACCCCGGCTGCCCCTCTGCGACCGGCCCTCAGCACAGCCTCCCTCCCCCCAGTACCTAGAGCACCAGAGGCCCTTCACAGTGGCCAAGACCTAAGGAGGCTTTGGACTGATGTGAGGTGAGTTTCCCACTCACTTCAGGGTCCACCTCTACTTCCTGGCTTGCACCTCCCAGACCCAGAAAACTTTTAGTGAATCCCTGTGAGCCAGTCATGGTTCTGGGGTCCTCTGCCCATCCAAGTAGACCCGTGAGAAAGGATATGAAGATGATGGAGTCAGCTCAAAGGTGTGAGCGTTCAAACAAGAGGTCATGAGCTCACCAGAGGGGTGACAAGCCCTCCTTCAGAATCCATTGGCCATTTTAAAACGATCTCAGTCATAACAGAAATATTATGAAGAGGGTTTGTGTGGCTGCAACAAGGCCTTACGAGGAAACTTGCCCAGGGCCTCAGCACCTCCCTGGCAGTTCCAGACTCCCTTGCTCCTCCTCAGAGGCCGTCCCAGAGCACCCTGGATCCACAGAGGCCTGACGGACGTCACTTCACGCTGACACGCGCTGTCTATGGTGACTGGAGAGGGTCGGGTTGTCCCCGAGGGTCAGGGCACCTTGTGGGGAGGGGCAAGCAGAGCAGCAGAGCTCGGCAGCAGACACCCAGCCCTGCCCAGAAAGAAGGCGGCCCACGCCCGGGGCTTCCCGCCCAGGAATGCCACCCGCCAGCTGAAATCCTGGCCCACGCGAGCACCCAAGGGCCGCGGGAGGGGGTGGGATCGGTGCTACCCCCACCCCCACAGACACCCAGCAGGAAATGTGTCAAGCCACCAGGCCAGTGGCCCTATGGCTCCCAAATAATGGGGCAGGAGCCAGGTCATTAGGCAGGAGACTGTCATTAGCACAGGTGATGCCACAGTGCACAGACAATGGCAAATAGTCATTAGTGGCTGTGTCACAGGATGAGGCAACGATGTCCGGGGGAGGGGACTTCGCTGGGTACAGGGAGCCCGCACACGCACACACAGAGAGAGAGAGAGAGAGAGAGAGAGAGAGAGAGAGAAGCGCACTCTCAAGCGCTTACAAGCAGAAGTGTGAGCACACACCTCCACCCTCAAGTTCACAGAGGGACAAAGAGACACGCTTGTGTCTCTACACATTCGTTCAGACACAGGGACACACGTTTGTACACTCACATGTCCCCTGATCACACACACACACACGCCAGGGGATCCGGCTGCACGGGGGCAGACACAGTGGCACGCTTAACCACAAACGAGCATGGGCAGACACATAGCCAGACCACAAGCTGGGCACCACGCTCATGTTCACACGGGCCGTGTTCACACGGGTTCTCACACACAGGTAAGTAGGCCACATGTTCCCACGGGATGTGAAATGCAGTAACACCCCCCACGGCCACGTACTCGCAAGGAGGGTGTGCTTGATGCTCAAATAGACACACACATGAAAGCCATGATGCCTTCTCACAAGTGGGCTAACTAGACACATTGTCCAAGAGGGCCCCAGGGTCTGAAGACCAGAGGGGCCCCAAGCTCCTCCCACAGCCAGGCACCCAACACACAGGCACCCTCTTGCCCTGAGACCGCACGCACACACACACACGCACGCACACACACACATGCACTCAGAGAGGCTCCCACATGACCCACCCCACTACCCCTACACAGATGGCTTAGCACACAAAGGAAGACACAGCCCTCCACGCTGCAGCCTGACAGGTGAGCTCCTGCCCTTCTCCACGAAAATGCTCACAAAATCACAGTGGGCCACCATAGCCAGGCTTCCGGGGCCTCCGTTCCTCCATGGCAGGAGGCTGGCAGGAAGAGGGGCTCAGGGGAGCTGCAGTTCTGCCCCAGATGGCCCATTTCGTGTCCTCTCCTCTCACGGCACTGCGCCGTCCCCTGTGGACTGCAGAGAGGACAAACAGACAGGGAGAGCTTTTCTGTAGAGTCCTAGAGTCCAGTTCTTGCTTTGCTACTTAAACAATCTGGGGGCCTCATTTCCTGTAAAAATCACCACGAGTTTCATGACTTCACATGTGCTGTACTTACGGTTTTACATAGATTTTATTCACTTCTGCAGCCCAGAAAGTCAGAAGCCTGACTTGGGTCTCCATGGGCTAAGGTCAGGAGCCAGCACACCAGGCTCTTTCCCACCCCTGCGAGGTGCTTGCCACCCACAATCCTTAGCTCTCTCCAGCTTCAGAGCCGATTTCCATCACTTTGGTCTTCTGCATTTAAAGGCCCAGGAAATGGCCAGGGAATCCAGGTTAGTCTCCCCAACTCTAAACTCTTCCCGTGGATCTGGCAAGCCCCTCCTCCCGGGCCCAGTTAGGATGCAGACATCCCTGGAGAGGGGTCGCTATTACTCTGTCTACCAGATTGCCTAAACTTGGCAAGCGGTTTCAGATGCAGCTCCTTGGCATCTTCAGCGGCTGAGTGAAAACAGCACGCCCTTCCCTGTGGATGGTTCCAGGGATGAAGAGAACCTGGGGAATGCTCAGAGCCTTGCACACAGGCTGCCTTCATCCTCCGCATCCTAAGCCTGGAAGGGGCAGGCTACAGACAAAGGAACTAAGGGACCTCACAGACTAGAAAGGCGCATGCAGGCCTGGGCAGTGACCGACACTTGATTAAGGACTGTGAGGGAGCATGGGTGTCTCCAGGGCTGCCCCCTGAGAGACTACATACACCTCACAGATCTGAGACAGAGCAGGCTTTGATGCTCCTGTGTATTCCTGCCTTGCTCACCTCATCTGCCACCATCAGTTTGTGGGACCCTGGGGCCAGGAGGTGGGCAGGAGGCCCAGCCTGGGCTACTATTATTCGAGTAAATACAGACTGCAGAGTGATGGCCTGACAGGACAGACCCCGTGTAGAGGAGCAGGCCACTGAAAACAGTCATTAGAGTCCAGCCTTGCCCAGTGCTGTTTGTTCCCTCTGAACACAGCCAGAGGCACCTCAGAGAAGAGCTGGGGTCATCAGATTCCTGCTGGCCAGTCTTTGGGGACATTTCGGAAGCCCAGCTGCACCCATGGGCCACGCCGTCTGGCCTGCATTGTCCAAGGACCCTTTGGTGCCTCTCCCCAGCCCATGCCAAGCTCATCTCTTATCCCAACCTCCCAAATCCCAAATTCCTCCAGTTTAACTAAGGGACTGGGCCCCCAAACATGAAGGGAGGCTGGGCTGGGGCAGAAGATCTGGGTGCGAACCAAAATCCTCTCCAAAATGGGCTGCAGCACCGCGCCTGCCTGGTTGAGGTGGCACGCCCGGACATTGGCACGTCACCGCGGGACAGGAGGAAGGGCACCTAACCTTCCTCCTGGGACACAGTGAACAGGCCATGCCCAGGCTGGCATGGAGCATGCGAGCTGCTGAGCAGACTCCCATGTTTCTCTGTATCAGGAAATCCCCAACAGATGTTGGTGGGAAGACACTGGAGAATGAGGAGGAGGCCACACAGCAGCAGGGTCCTGCAAACAGGTGTGAGGGGCGACCATGAAGCTCCCAGAGTCTGCAAGGCTCCCCTGGGCACCAGAAACCACTGCCCATGTGTGAGCCACCTGGAGCCTGGTGGCTCCCCGCCTGGCTGCTCCTTACCAGATCTGGCCAGCTCGGCAGCTGGAGCAGTGCCTGCTAGGCTTCTGCCACCTGGCAGGTGCACAGACCTCTCCACAGCGAGGAAAGCACTGGTTTCGGTCTATTATCAGGCCAGATAAAGGGCAGCTCTGGAGCTCCAGGCTTACAAATAAGCATCTGTGACCTGCCCACCACTCCCCAGGTCCTTCATCAGCTGCCCACCTGCCGACGACCTCTTGTTTCTCTCTGAAAGAGCCTCGGGGAGAGGGACAGCTCCTCAACAGCTGTGTGCCGTGAAGGGGAGGGAAGAGTGAGACTGGAACCAGCCAGGCAGGGGCGGCTGTCAGCCGGGGCCAGACAGAAAGGGATTCTGGGACTCGGACAGTACTGGTCCTGGGGGGCAGGAGTGGGGTAAGCTCACTCCTGGGGTTAGGGGTGCGCCCCAACCACAAACTCTGCCTGACTTGTCTAGTCCCTCTGCTTGGCACGGGGCTTGGACCAGTAAAGGAATCACAAAAGCATTTCCTGAGTGGGTGACCAAAGAGCAGGGGAAGGCAACGTCACTGCTTTCTCCATTGGTCCAGATTCCAAGAGTGCTGGCAGGAGGGAAACGAGGTCCACAGAGGGGCAACGAAAGACCATTGCCTAAGAGAGTCACAGAAGCTGACACCAACCACCAGCTCCTCGCCTACTCTCCCTGTGACTACAGAACCACGGCCAGAGAAGCCCCTGCTGCAGTGGAGGCTGCAGTGAGTCATCCCTCACAGGACAAGGGGAGAGGGGAGACTTTCCACAGGAAGGAACAGAGGAAACAAGCAGAAGGCCAGTGCGGAGGCCCTGAGGAGGCAGGAAGGAGCAAGCTCTGGGTGTGTCTGAGCCTGTAGGAGCTTCCTCGGGGCTGGAAGTGAGCTGGGTGCAGTGGGCAGCACACAGAGAGGATGGAGGAAACGCTGTGCCTTGGACTGTCATTTCCTCCTGGCTGGCAAGCAGCCCCTCATCCCTCCCCCGAAGGCAGCAACAGCCATCGGAAGCAGGGGCCCTCCGCCAGTTCCCCCTTGTGCAATCCTTCTTCCTGCTCCTCTCCACCCAGAGTCAGGCCTGACAACTCTGCCAAGAGGCCTCTGGCATGAGCCCAGCACCTGCAGAACTGGCCACAGGCTGGTTTTCCCAAGGGAAGGCTGGGTAGCTGAAGCCTGGACCAGGGAGAGCTAAATGTTCCATGCTGGGTCCTGTCTGCAAAAGGGAGGAGTCTGGCACCTCTGACTCGCCCTGTGGACCTGCTGGGACTACTGCTCAGCTCGGATGCTTGAGGGAGACCCTCCCCTTCTCAATCGCAAAGCTTTTCTTTTTTTAAATTTATTACCTCTTTCTTTACTGAGACAGGATCTCACTATGTAACCTAAGCTGACCTGGAACTTGCTATGTAGCCCTGGCTGGCATCAAATGCACACAGACCACAGAGCATGCTGGGATTAAAGGCATGAGCCACCACACTGAGCCAGCCACCAAGATTTCGTCTATGACAAGAAGATATCAGGGTCCCCCAGATCCTGGATGGGAAATACAAAGAGTAGATTATTTAGATACTCTGGGAGCTGCCTGCCTGTGGCTTGCATGAGACTCCAGGCAAGGACTCTGTGTGGACACGGGGAACAGACAACCGGATCCTGCACAGCAGGGCCCACAGGTGACCCTCTTGCCACATGTGTCCATACAGTGACTCCTCCACAAGCCACTCAGGGCCTGTGACTCTGAGATATCCCACAGCTCTCAGTGACAAGCCTCTGTCCTAGTACGTACAACAAATGCTCTGTGTACAAGGTGACCTTCCATCTAGGAAGAGCTAGCACCACGACCTGCCGTGTGCCAGACTCTGTGAAGAAGTGTGGCGTCAAAGGAACCGAGCCCTCACCCACCCCTGCGTTCACAGGACTCAGCTCAGCCGACAGGCAGACACAAACAGCCAACGATAAATACCTACAAATTGAGCTAAGTGGGCTGAGGACGGGAAAGCGCAATTAGCCTCGTGGCCTCCTCCAGTGCTTGAGGCCTGCCCTCATTACACACAGGCCTGCCTTCCCCGGCTGAGCGCCTGGATCACACTACAGCCTGAGAGCTCAGCAGAGAAGGGGCATTGACAACTGGCCAAGGAACCCTTATTAAACCAAACTGGGGTGGGGGGTGAATCAAGAAACAAAAACAATGGTCGTTCAGGGTAGCCTGACTATGAACAGAGAGACCAGGCATTTGAGCAAATCACTCAGCTGCTAAGGAGAAGAGGCCCAGACAGGAAGTCAGATGTCCCAGCTCTGGGCCACAGTCCCACGGCACCACCCACCCATCCGCCTGTCTCGATCCACTCGCCCATCTTGAACCAGGATGTAGGCTTCAGTTGCGGCACCCCAACTCATCTCACAGGCCCTTTGCAGATGAACAGTGTCTAGCCCAGCTGGGTGGCATTCCTGTTTCAGGTCTGAGACGTCCACACTGACCATGACCCCACACCGTCCAGGTCTGGCTATAGAGGGTGGAACTTCCGTGGGACAGAAACTGTGAAGATCTGGGAGATGGAGGGGGTACACGGGGAGCCGCCGGAGGACTGTGGGCTGCTGGGGTGGTCACAGCTCCTCCGAGCTCCACAGCACGCATGACACTCCAGTAAGACCAGCTCCTGTCACCACTGACACCAGCCCACACAGATCTGCACCTCCCAGCTCGGGCTGAAGCTCCTTCCTCTACTCCACCCCCACAGCTCTCCCTCTTCCTCCAGAGCTCCTTAGCTGCACTGGCGCTGCTGCCAAGGCTGTGCGAGGCTTGCCCGGCACACGGAAAGGGGCCTCATCCTTCCACCCTTTCTGCAGGCTACACCCTTCCCAAAGCCACACTGGGCTCTGCAGTCCACACTCCGGAATCCTCAGTCAGAAATGGTTATCACACAGCCGCCAGTGCTGAGGCCAGAGTCACACCCCCACACCCTGCTCCCCCACCCCCCATAGCCTCAGGTGAACCCTGCTCCCAGAGAAAGGGAATAGACACCAGTGGGTGATGCCCTCTCTCATGAGCAGCATAGGAACACAGTTGAAAGGAACCAAGATAAAGACAGAACCTGAGCAGGTCTGTGGAGGCCTTCCCACCCTGCCCCAAAGCAGGGCTCACACTCTCTCTGTGTGTATGTCTGTCTCTCTGTCTGTCTCTGCCTCTCTGTCTGTCTGTCCCTGTCTCTCTCTGTGTGTGCTTCTGTCTCTCAGTGTCTCTCTGTCTCTCTCTCTCTCTCTCTCTCTCTCTCTCTCTCTCTCTCTCCTGATCTTCCTGATCTTCCCCAGACTTCTCAGGCTGGCCAGTACTCCTGCCAATGTTCACCCAGCAAGCACGTGCCACTGTCTTGCAGTGAGAGGCTGTCAGTCCACAGGCCTGCCTCAGGCCATCCCAAAGAGAGCAAGCAGAGAAGAGACACTGAAACTATGACACAGAGATGAATGCCATTCCTCTAAGACCATCCAGCCAGAAGCCTCTCCTCCCTAACCATGAAGGACAGGCTGGGAAAGGCCAGAGAGGGCCAGCTAACAATGAGAACACATGGAAGAGAATCAGATAAGAGTAAGGAAGACAGGTCAGAGGTCACACGGGAATGATAAAGGAAGGTGTGGAGGATGGGGGGTCCCAGAGGGCCACAAAATCACCTCACATCCTCTCCAGCTGGCATTGCCAGAACCTGCCTGTCTGGAGCATGTCCAGAAAGTGCCTGGGCATCTCCAAGGACGCTGAGCACCCCCCATCTACTGCCCTCACTCCCACGGGCACTCAGTCCCTGGGGCCCTGGCTCCTCTCCTGGCCTGGAGCAGGGTCTATCTGAGTTCAGCAAAGGTAGATGCCTCCATGGCTGAGAAAGAAAACCTCTGGTCAGAGACAGCCTGATCAAATGGGCCTCAGGGTTGCCCCCCGGGTGTGGGGAGAGAGGCAGGTAGAGCCAGAGGAGGACAGGGTCACAGGAGGACTTACCCATG
>NW_026596085.1:179297-211728 GCF_907164565.1 Psammomys obesus
TTTTGTTTTGTTTTTCTGCTGTTCCTGTTTGGCAATCACAGCTGTGACAGCAAAAAATACCTCTAGAGATGGCACCCAAAGAGAGTGGGAAGCTGAGAGGAGGCACCGGATGGCCCCATGTCTCATCCCATCACCACCGTGCCCTCCATTCTCCTAGGGAGGCAGGAACACCCCCAAGGAAAGCCCCACGGCCAAACCCCTCGATGTCAGCCGGGAGGGACAAGTGACTGTGGCCTGCCCCAGCTCAGGGGCTTCTCCAGAAGCTGTCAGAAAGGAAGTGACAGGCTGAAGTGGGTGTCAAGAGGGAACTGACCTGACTGAGACCAACAATAAGGAGACAAAACCAGTTTCGTGTTTGGTCCCCTGCCCTCCCGAGGCATCCAGCGTCACCGTGGACAGCCAGTCCCCTGAGACCAGGCTCACCAGACACCCCACCCTCGGTACCGAGGATGGTGAGTTCATTTGAGGATGGTGTTCCTCAAATGGAGGCTGTGGTGAGGAATGAGAGAACATTCAGGCCATACCGAGACCAGATGCCATCGGCTGCGCCCTCAGAGCATTCGGGGCGACCAGGAAGGGTATGACACTAGATCTGACCACATGCCATTCAGATGCCAGGCCAAGGGAAGACGGTGGGAGGCTGGGGCAGCCATGCCAGGCACACCAGGCTGCTGAGCAGGGTACACAGCGTGGGGCAGAAGTAGGGCAAATGCTGCCCTGGGGACCACGTCAGGTACGGCAGATTCTGGAACCCAGGGTCAGGACTCATGGTGCTGACCAGGAGGAGCAGAAGTGCCCGTGAGTGGGAACTGGGCCTGGCCCCCAGGCAGCTGTGGTGGTGCGGCCCATTAAGCATGCCCCATCAAGACTTCTGCCTGCCTTGGTCTCCACAGGGGCTGAGCACTTCTCTGTGTCGGCCTGGCAGGGTGGGTAAGAAGAGGGCCCAGGAGAGCAGGCCCTGGCCGAGCCCTGGGCTGAGGTCCTCTGTGGTTTCTGGAAGCTCCTTGGGTCCCTTGACGCCTGTTTCTGCACCGGACTTCCTGTGAGGATGGTAGAGGGTGTGTGAGCAGCCAGGGAGGAGGAATGGGAAGGGAGGAAGAAGCTGAGGGAGAAGGCAGGGGGAGTGACACCCAGGGGCAGAACTTTGCCCAATTAGAGACCACCTCAGCACCTCAGGGGACTCTGAACCCAGGCCAGCTCCTTGGAGTCCTCCACCATACTACTGGCAACTAAAACTTGTAGCCGTTTTCCAGATGAGGGTAGAAGTCTAGCCACATAGACGAGATTATCCCAGAGGGAACAGTCAAGCTGACTCCAGTCCAACGTCACGTTTCCAGAACCAAGTGCTCTTGGCCTTGACCATGGGTTCCTGCAGCCTTTGAGTCAGTGCGGCGCACTCCGCAGGTCCTTGATAAGGGAGCGAAGGTGAGGAGGAAGGGGGAAATGGGAAATGGGCAGGGGACACTCAGGTGGAAAATAAATAAATAATACAGGAGCTGTTTTCCTTGCCAGCCTGGCACGGTGCCAGGCAGTCACCTTGCCCTTGGAGCTCGGGGCCACACTTGCCTCATCTTTTCCAGAAGTTTTCGAGCCCAGATACGTCAGCCCTCAGGTATGTGCTTGGCTGCCTGGCCTTCTCCCTGCTCTTTCCTCTGGAACTCGGCCTTCTTGGCACTGACCACCCTGCCCCAGGGAGCCAGCCCAGCCGAAGGGCCCCTCCTCAGTCAGGTTCCCTCTTGTAGGGGACTGTGACAAGCCCCTTGAGCAAGGAAGATGCCCTGTAGGGCAGGCAGAAAGCTGGGGTACGGGGGAGGGGCGGGGCCACACTGTCTAACTAACAGGTTGGTCTGGCTTGAGGTTGAGTCCCGCCCTCCTGCAGCTAATGAACACCATGCAACAGGTGTTTGCGCCTCAGTCCCCAGCCGGCCCTGGAGGTGACAGGAGGCAGCGGCCAGCCACCAACTCCGAAGCTCCCTCGCTCGCTGGTAGGCCCTCCGGCTCCCAGGCCCAGGGGGGCCACCATGGCCTACCGCTCCTGCGTCGTTGGCTTCAGCAGCCTCAGCGGCTGTGAGGTGACCCGTGCAGGCAGTCCCCAGCCTGGGACCTCAGGATGGGGCAGCTGTGGGCTCCCTGGGCCTGGCTTCAGCTCTCGAAGCCTCACAAGCTGCAGGCCAGCGGGCGGCATCCCCAAGGTGACTGTGAACCCCAGCCTGCTGGTACCTCTGGACCTCAAGGTGGACCCAGCTGTCCAACAGCAGAAGAACCAAGAGAAGGAGGAGATGAAGGTCCTCAATGACAAATTTGCCTCCCTCATCGGCAAGGTGAGCTGAGTGGGACAGGGCTCCAAAACAGAAGGGCAGCCCCGCCCCTGCTGACGGCCAATGGGGAGGTGGCACGGCTAAACCCGCAGGAGGCAGAATGGGAAATTCTATGCCACACTGGTGTCTTGGGAGAAAGGAACCCAGGATGCACTCTGAGGGAAATCTGGATAAGGGCATGGCACCTGGCTTGGGGGTGGGGAAGCCAGTGTGCCCCCCCAGCAGTCAAGGAAGTGCTGGGGGGGCATAGAGGTGTGACCTACTGGCCTCTGCCCGGGCAGGTGGATGGAAGACACTGCTAAAATGCCCTCCTGACCCCAAGCGGGCCAGCCTGGAAGCATCTCCCCCCAGGCTGCCCAGCTGGCCTTCCCCATTCATCCATAGAACCACTGCTGCCAGCAGGTCCAAAGGGGCGTGTGGGGCAGGACTGAGGCTGCCACGGAGGCTGGGTGAGGAAAGAGCAGCTTTGGCTCGTCAGGAGAAAGGAATGCAGAGGACTATGTGAGAGTCCAGCCAGCAGCCAACAGCTGGGGCGCTCTGCACTCACCTAGGTGGAAGCACCAGGGCCCCAGCCGCCTAGCCCCCACGCTTCCTAGACTCACTGCCTGCAGCTAGCGAGGGCTTCAGGAAGTCCTGTCTGTCTGCCAAAGCTGTGCCCACTCAACCTTCAGCTTCCTCCTGAGTCACAGCCGCACTGGCTATACTGCATGCTGGCGGGCCGGACACCACAGGCACCTCCGGTCCCCTCCACTGGAAAGAGAGGTGTTTCATGTCCATTGCGCAGGAAAGGGAAAGTGCCTGCCTCGCCTCTGAGGAGGCAGAGACCCAGCTTCATCTACCTCTGGGTTTCTAACTCTGCATACCCTTGCACATTTCTGGGGGTGCTGAGAGGCAGGGCGTACAGAGAGGTAGAGAGGAGAGAGTGTCACACGGGGGCCTGTGTGAACCCCACAGGAACTTAGCGAGCAGGCTGTCGGTCGGCACCAACATCACCACTGTTGGTTTCCCAGCCGTACACATGGGGTAATAGGACCAGAGAGGCTAGGTGCCCGGCCCGCAGTCACACAGCCAACTGCCGACACAGCTGAGGCGTGAACTCAAGTCTGCACGAGAGAGAAGGACCTGTTTGAGTCTCAGCAGAACCGTGTCTTTCTCCCCAGCCTCTGACTAGCTCAGTATCTCCTCACTTACATCCAAAGTGCCCAGACTGGGGGAGGGGCAAGCAACCCTTCCCCCAGCCCGGCTGCACCATGGAACGGGTGGCCGGGGAGGTAGGCCCTGCAGAGGCGCCTCCTTGACAAGTCTGGCTAATCCCTTAAAAGGAGTGCTGCACTGAACTATGTAATTTGGCTCCCATGGGTGGCTTTTCTCCGTCGAACAAATGCCAATGCTGATGTCACGCTGAGCCACTGCCCTGGGCACGGGGTGGGAATCGTGGGTGTGCGCCCAGGGAAGGAGCCAGCACAGCTGGGGTCTTGGGTTCAGGCCCATGAAGGGCCTTAGCAGGACTCAAACCTCCAGCTCTCAGAGGTGGCCTTGAGACGGGTGCGCTTGCTGTAGGGTGCAGGGAGCTGTGGGTCCAGGCCTCTGGAGACCCTGCGGCCCCAGGAGATGGGCAGCCGCTCAAAGAAGCCTCAGAAGCCTATGACTGAGTTTAAATCCTGGGCTCCCCACCTGTGTGACCTCAGGTGGGTTGCTGAGCCTCTTTGGGCCTGTCAATCAAATGGGATGGTTTTTGAAAAGCAGTGAGAACACATCTACCAGATAGTGCAGGCTTTCTGATCCTTTGCTAAGAACGGAGTAAACAGGCCTGGTGCGGCCAGCTCCCGGACCTTGATACCCCCCACACACACCCGAGGCCTGGAGAGCAAGGGGAAGGTGGGGAGGGGCTCATGGGGAGGGGTGCAACCGAGGCTTCAGAGAGAGGTGCAGGCAGGGAAGGCTTGGGAGATGGATTCCAGGCCCAGGGCAAGGCTGGGGCTCTGAGCAGAGAGCAGGGAGGAGTGCTCCACTCCTCTCCCCACTCAGGGCCCTCTGCTGCCCTGAGAAACAGTGTGTGTGGAAGGGAAGGGAAGGGAGCTGATCCCCCAGAGGCCACGATGGTGTTCCCTTCAGTGATAGGCTGTTTCCTTAAGTAAATGGCTTGCCCTCTCTGTGCCTCAGATTCTGGGGCTCTGCTCTACAGCCATCCTGTGTCCCTGGCAGGGGGAGACTGACAAGGCCACAGGCACAGGGAAGGACGAGGAAGGCTGGAGAGGTTCGCTGCAGGGGGATTTCCAACATGAAGACAGCCTAGGTGATGGGGCGCTGAGGAAGGACAGCCCAAGGGCAGAGGACAGCTGGACATGAGGGCAGGACACGCAGTTCTGAAGGTCTCAGCATCCCTGTCCTCAGGACTGCTGTCATCAGACACAGGCCCGGTTTCCTGTGGGTCCCTGCTCCTCCACTGGGACTTGGCACCTTCCTGGCACAGTGGGGACCCCTGTCAAATGTCTACCTGCAGACAGTGGTCAGGCCCTCCACAAGGCGCACCCCAGCTCCAGCCAAAAGGAGACTCGGCAACCTCTGTGAAAAAAATCTCACACTATAAGGCCTGTTCAGCCAGACCTGGCTCCCTGCAGCTCCCAGCCTGTTTCCTTTTTTGTACAGTGAGGAGACAGACAAACCAGGAATTTGCCCTGGAAAGGAGCCCCCCATAGCTGCCACTGTGCCCCCATAGGGCAGGGACCTGCAGTGCTGCCACTGTGCCCCACAGGGCAGGGGGACTGGCTGGAGGAGGTTGCACTGGCTCCTCTTGGGAGCTGGGATTACTGGCCCTCCCTAGGCCTTTGTTTCCATAGGGAGGAGCCTTTCTGCCTTCAGCAGGCCATGGCTAAAGATGACTTCTCATCCCCACCCACTGAGACAAGAGACTCCCCAAAGCTGGTGGGAGACAGAAGGTATACCCTTGGTTCCCCCAAGGGCCCAGTGCCCTCCAGCTGTGCTGGTTGGCCCAATTCACAGCATCTCCCTGACGGAACAGTGCCGAAGCGTAGAGCGCGGAGGGTAGACCGAGAGAACTTCCTGGTGAAGGCTTTCCTGTTGCCCGTGGGTGGAGGCACCCTCAGTGTAAACATGGACTCCTGCTTGTCAAAATGCAGAGAAGGTGGGGTGAGCCGATACTCCCCCACAGCCTCCCTCACACACGCACACAAAGCAAGGCAAGAACCCTCCTCACCTCCAGCCCGACGGAACCTGTTTGATTGTGGCCCAGGTTTAAGGCAGTGTCAAGCGGAACTTCCCAGAGAGATGGGTGTGAGGCAGGGGAATGCTGCTCACCAGCGTCATAGTCCGTGCCTCTACCCAATGCTCCTGCCCTCCTCCCTACCAGGAAAAAAAAAAAAAAAAGGTGCCAAAGGCTTGTGGCAGCTTTCGGGCTGTGGTCCTGGGAGTAAGGCCAGCACTTTCGGCATACCAGCATCCAGTTAGCACCACATCCTCAAGGTCAGAGCAGCCTCCTGCCGTCAGCCCTCACCGCTGTGGCCACCCAGGGCTCCCGAGCTGACTGGGAGGACGCGTGAGAAGCTGGGGGGGGGTCCTGACTCAGTCTGTGGACATCCTTCAGGGGTGACTGGGAGGAGACACGCAGCGGAGGAAGGCAGAGGATACTCAGGAGGACAGGCAAGGGGAGGACAAACCAGGAAGTCTCCATTGTGCTGGGGCGCAGTCCAGTGGGAACGGAGGCGAGAAGAGAACCAGGCAGCCTTCTGGGGCCGAGCTGTGGTCCAGGGGTTGTAGGTGCCTCCATAGATCCAAGCAATGGGGGAAGGGGTCAAAGCTTGGGGAAACCTGCAGGGTTTAGAGCCCCCTCCGTCCTTATCCTCAAGCCCACTCTGACCCTGCCTGGGGAAAAGCCCTCTTCCGAAGGGCCCCAGGCCCAGGCCCAGGCCCCAGGAGGCACACTTCAGCAGTACATGACCTCAGTGCAGGCTGGGGGCACAGCTCGGTGGGCAGAGTGCTTGCCTGGCATGCAGCAGGGTCCAGATCTGAACCCCGGCGCTGCATGAAGCAAGAGCTGTGGTCTCAGCAGTAGACGTAGGAGAAACGGAAATCCAAGGTCGTCCTCAGCTACATAACGAGCTTGAGGCCAGCCTGTCCCAGAACAAGCAAACAAACAAAATCCCAGGTGCCGGGTCTGGCTCTGCTGCCTGCTATCGTTCTTACAGCTCTGTGGGCCGGGTGCTGGCCCCCTCTGGAAACTGTGCTGATAGCAATTCCCACTCCACAGGGTGTTGCCTCAAAGGAGTTGGAACACGAAGCACTTGGAACCAGTCGGTGCACAGTTGGCACCTCACACGCATTGGCAGCTGCAGCTCTCCCGAGCTCATTCCCACCTTTTGCCCCTCCCCCACACACAGCCGTTTCAGACAGGCGGTGTTATCCACCTCAGCTTCCAGCTGGGGAAACTGAGGCTCAAAGCATCTGCAACCCTGGGTCTGTCGGGAGGGTTAATACTAAAATGCCAAGTAAGCCTGCCTGTCTGGGTTTCAAGGCCAGATGCGATCAGGCTTGCGGTGGAGGAGAGGCAGGTAGGACCCCCTACATCTCCCGTGCTCCTATTTCGGGCTCTCGCATTAGCCTGCGACAGGCCAGAGTTCCACGCCCTGCTCCCCTAGCTTACCGAAGGCCCTGCCCAGGCCAGGAAGCCTCTGTCTCTTGTCTCCACCTCCATCCTGCCCTTATCTCAGCATCTCCAATGCAACAGCCAAGAGCCGGAGGTGGCTCTGCACAGCGCTCGGAGCGCGGGAACGCGTGCAGATGAGCTGCTCTGTCCCGGGGAGTCCCTCCTCGGGGTCCCCCAGCCTGCCCAGGGAACCCAGTGTGGCACCTGCCGACCTACTCAGCTCCCTCCTGCTCTTGCAGGTACAAGCTCTGGAGCAGCGCAACCAGCTGCTGGAAACCCGCTGGAGCTTCCTGCAGGGCCAGGGGTCGGCTACCTTCGACCTCAGCCACCACTACGAGGCCTTCCAGGGCCAGCTGCAGGAGGAGCTGCGCAAAGTGGGCCAGGAGCGGGGACAGCTGGAGGCCAGCCTGTCGCAGGTGCTGGAGAAAGTGGAGGAGTTTCGCATCAGGTAGGCCTCACCCGCCGAGAACCAGGGGCTGAGGCTGAGCGCGGGGACCAGGCTGAACTCCGGAGGGGTGCCCCCAAGCTGGAGGGAGGAGCATCGGTCTTCTCTAGACACAACTCTTGAGAACATCACGGGCACCACTGTAGATACTGCAGGTATGGGTGGACCTCCTGCAGTGGCCCTGACGGTCCGCCAAGCTTCGGCCACACAGGCTTAGAGCTAAGCCCTGGGTGCTGGCCTGACACAGGCCTGGCTGCAGCAGCCCTTCCTGAGCCTGCATACATGCCAGCGCCTGCGTACTGCCCTGGGATGGGACCTCCTGCTTGTAGCATAAGCGCTGAGCTCTGCAACGCGCCCTGCGTGTTGAGCTTGGCCTTGGCACTAAGAGGGAAACCCTAAGAGCAGGCAGGCGACAGTCAGGGCTTACCTTGGTAAAGCAGCAGACCCTGTTAGAGCGTGCTGCTAGGCCTCACGGTAGCAGGAAGATGAGGGGAACATGATGCTTTTACAGCTACTGAGACAGAGGGATAGACAGGCAGGTGGACAGAAAGTGGGCAAGCGCCGCCCAGTAGTCACAGGCCCTAGATTTGTGGCTTCAGGCAAGCATAGCCCACTGACTGGTCACTGTTCCCTCCTGAGTGTGAGAACAAGGTGACTGACAGTAACCTCAGTTGCCATGAGGAAAAACCTGAGAGTTCAGGTTGGTACCTGGCAGTGACTTTCCTGTCCCCAAGAATGGTAGCGCTGCCAAAAAAAAAAAAAAACTGGCTACGCCGAGCTAGCCAGCCGAGGAAGGCAGAATAAGCACCTGGGAGGCCCAGGGAAGGGGTGGCCCTCTCTAAGATCAAGCAGTGGACAAGCCCTCCCAGACAAGGCAGCTGAGGCTGAGCAGAGAAGTAGCTCATGCCCCTGGGTCCCTCCTCAGGCCCTCGTCCTGCAGTGTGGCCCACAGACCATCAGTCAGAGGCAGGACCAGCATTCCAGGAGCAGCCAGGCAGAGCAGAGAGTAGGCCAGCTTGCCTGGGAATCCAGGCTCCTGAGCTGAGGAACGCTGTGGAGGCCACCTCCCCCAGAGAGCTTCCCAAGTCCTCGGAAACCCACACGGGCGTGTGATCACGCGGGCCTGCCCAGCACGTGTTCCCCAGGAGCTTCAGCCCGTTTCACTGGTCCCTGATAGGTCTGACAGCCTCAGAGGAGGCTCAAGGCAAGGCCTACTAAGCAAAAATGTCACCCTCAGTGGCCACGGAAGCATGGCAGGCCAGGGCACCTGCAGCTGAATCCCTCTCAGGCCCGGCTGCTTGCTGTCACCTGGACCCTGACCCACTTCCTGTCTGCCTGGCCATTCAGGCTTCTCTCTCTTCTCTGGGGAGGGGAAGTTGATAGTCAGTCTTACAGAAGGGTGTCAGGAGTTTGGGGTCTTCAGGCAGCTGGCAGTGTGGGGTGGAGCCCTGGCAGGGAGGGGCCGGCCGTGCCTCGCCTCTGCAGGGTGATGAGCTCAGTCTTGCTCCCAGAAATAAACAAGTGGGGTGGCAGCTGTGACAGGTTCAGGAGCTGGTGGCTGGCAGGCTGGTAGCAGACTGGAAGTGGGACGGGAAATAGGCACTACCTGAGCTGCAGTGGGATGGAGGCTTCCAAGCATGGGGAACCCAAGAGCCCCAGGTCTGCCTGGCCTAACTCTCCCACTTACTGAAAACAAAGCAGAGGCCCAGCGAGGGGAAGCGACACTCCCGGGCTCAGCCAGCCAACTCGGGCATGGCGGAGAGCCACACGAGGTGGCTGCCGAACAGAAGCGTGTGGCTGAGGGGTGAGCGGGGGCCGAGTCTGGCTGAGCATCAGACAGCAGGCTGGGGCAGACTGAGGCAGGCTGCCTTTGAGGAAGGGCTTCTTCCACCTCACACAAAAGCTGGGAGCCAGTAGCAGGAGCTTCAGGGAGACTGGGCGCCAGCCCCAGACTGGAACCCAGCGCTAAGCCTCAGACCTCCTGATGGACCATCAGCCTAGGGCTCAGGCATTGGCCCACCTGGAGGCCACAATGAGGAGGGCCTCTAGCCCCAAGTGTCCCAGTGCTCTTCCCTACTGGGGGGGGGGGAGCATTTGGCTGCCATCAAAGTCCTGATACATGTTTACTAGGTCCCTAGTGGGTCTCTACCTGGCAGATCTGCCTGAAACACCCAGGAGGCACAGGTTCCTCATCCACAGTGAAAGCCCCATTCACAGGGTAGGCAGCTCCATGGGCCTCGGCCAGGACCAGGATCCTTCTAAGCTTTCTCAGGGGACACAGCCACCAAGGAGGTGTCTCTAAGCGATTAAGAACTAGTAGGACAATGGCAGAGATGGGATGGCATGGTTATCCAAAGGGGAAGCAGACAAGGATGCCCAGAGGATGGAAAGGGCAGAAAGGGCCTGGCACCCAGGGGTCCATCCAGATC
Organism: Psammomys obesus; assembly: GCF_907164565.1. Lineage (NCBI taxonomy): Eukaryota > Metazoa > Chordata > Mammalia > Rodentia > Muridae > Psammomys > Psammomys obesus. The sequence goes on from NW_026596085.1 coordinate 189,153, forward strand.
CTCCCCAAGGTTGGCAGGTTCCACTACCCAGAGGAAAGATGGGTGCTGACCAGCTACCTGCATTTAGAGGGCAGCAGGACGAGGGACTCATTGCCTTCAGCCCCAAGGCAGGGGAATTTCACCGGGGCTCCCAGACTCCAGTGAGAGAGGCATGCCCTCGTAGGTGACCCTGACGGCCGGGAACGACGCTCAGAGAGCCAGCCCCACTCTCCAGAGGCGTGGTGTGGTATAGCAGGGTTCATGCGGGCATGGGTGGCAGAACTACAGCACACTTTGAGTCCTCGTGACATTTCCATTGTCACAGCAGAGTCCACACACGAGTGATGTAATCAAGTGGGCGGCTACTCAGAAAGGCAGCTAGCACTTGGAGCGCCTGTGCCTCTCACTGTCACGTAAGACCCCAAGAGAGAGGGTGTTGGGGAGCACGGAGAAGGAGGCCCATGATACCTGTTGCACACGCATAAACACACACATGTGTAGTCAGGACTTCTGACCCATTTTATTCTCCCTGATGCATAGCCCCTGTCCAGCCCCACCATGACCCTCAGAGACCTTCACAGACACCCAGAAGACAAGGAATGGCCAAGTGCAGCTCAAACCCAGAGATTTAGAGAGCCTGGTCCCCCTGTGAACCCTGCCACGCTTAGGTCCACTCCACTGCAGATGTGGGCCCAGTCATGTGGCAGGGCCACCGTGCCATTGCCCTGCTGGGAGGTCAGAGATTGGGGCAGGTAGGCACCTGTAATTAGAGCCCTGAGTCAGGCATTCCTGGAGAGAAGAGAAGAAACTAACCCACTTCCATGCCCGTCCCCCAGGGCTGTCCTTGACGGCAGATGCCAGCCACCCTTTGGGGCCAAGACCAAAGGGTGTCTTAAAGAGAAGAGGATAAAGTGATGGAGCAAAGGGTCCTGCCCCCATTCAGCAGAGCCTGACTGAGGCAGCAAGCAACCGGGAAAAGTGAGGCTTTGTAGAGTGCCCTCCACAGGCCATGTATCTGTCCCCGCAGCAGGACAGACTGCACGTACGGCCTTACAAACAGGAGGTAATGGAGGACAGGAGAAACAAGTTGCCACTAAGCGTGCTGAGCCGAGCGCACGGAGGGCCCTATCCCTGCCCCCCTTTGGAGGTTCCAGAATAAGATGGTGCCCACTTTCTAGCAGAGCCAAGGAGCAAGAACGGGCTGCAGGGAAGAGAGCGTGAAACCAAAATAGGAACAAAATGCCTTGCAAGCTAAGGGTTCTGTTTGCAGTTAATTCCTTGCAAGTTAAGGTTTCTGTTTCTAATTAGGAATAGGTTCCTGTTCCTTAGATCTGATGCAAACTGCTTTCCACCCCAGTCACATGATGTAATCCTTACCCTTGCTCCTTCCCTTTCACTATCTTTCTAACAACGTGTAACAGCCAACTCTCTCCCCTGTGAACACTTTGTCTCTCCCATAAAGGGGACTCCAAGAGGCCAGCACAGGCTGCTCTCTCTGACTTGGGGTGAGACTGCTGGCTGGCCAGTCCGAGGCACACTCCAATATACACCCCAAAATACAGTTTGTTTCAATTGGACAACCGTGGATTTGGTCTTTTCTCCTCCAGAGTCTCAGGTTTAACAACAGGAATGAGCAGGATGCTAGGAGAGGAAAGACCACAGGCCTGGCCACACACTTGTGATTCCGGGGGTGGGCAGGTGAAGGAGTCACCGTGAAAGAGCTGACAGTCAAGAAGGCTTCCCAGATGACTATGCAGTAGAGCCAGGAAGCGGGCAGCCACCGCCGGGAGGTCCCAGGGAAGGGTGTGTCTCACAAGACCCGAGCTTGTGTCCACTGAAGGAAGAACCAAGGCTTCCTGTTCGATTTTGTTTTGTTTTTTGTTTTAAGACAAGGCCCCATTATGTAGCCCTGGATAGCCTAGAACTGACAGTCCAGGTTGGCCTCCAGCTTGTAGACTCTTGTCTCTGCCTCCCACGTGCTAGAACTATAGGTGTGTGCCACCACGTCCAGAAGGGCCACCCCCTCCAACCGCCACAAAGCACGGAGAGGTCTAGCAGAGACTTGGACCCCTCACAGAACAGTTAGCCACACCCCAAGCTCCACAATGTTGCTGAGGTATGCCTCTCCCCACAGGTATGAGGACGAGATCTCCAAGCGCACAGACCTAGAGTTCACCTTTGTCCAGCTGAAGAAGGTAACCACCAGCCCCTCCAAAATGGCCCTCCATCATGGCCCTCTCCCACAATCCTCCACCATGGTCCTCTGCCATGGTCCTCTGCCCTTGTCCCAGCATTGTCCCACTTTCCCTGATGCCTAAGCAAAGCTCTCAGGCACCTGAGCTGCAGCACCAACAGAAAGAAAGGCCAAGCGCCAGGCTGCCCCTTTCTGCAGGCTTGGGTATCGTCCCCTCCCCAGAAACCGTCCCACCTAACTCCTGCCCCGAGCCCTGGCCTTTTAGCCTCCATCTCCCACCTCCACTCCCAACTCCAGGACCTGGATGCTGAGTGTCTCCGACGAACTGAACTGGAAACCAAGCTAAAAGGCCTGCAGAGCTTCATGGAGCTAATGAGAACGGTCTATGAGCAGGTGAGAAAAGAAGGGCCTCATGGAGCTCACTCTTCAGAGGCGAGGGACACAAGTGGGGATCATTGAATGTTTAACACTCACCATTTCCAGCTGGTGACATTACGGCTTCCCAAGTGCACTCCTCTCCGGGTGCCAACGATCCTTACACTTCCCTTAGCCACACAGTTCATGACACAGGGGCAGGGTCCCAAAAGTCACTCGATTTGAGAGAGCCACCTTTATGCGTGTTAGGGTGCTAGCGAACAGAACAAATGCAAGAGTCAGTACGACGGTCCTTGTGTGATACATCCCTACTTGGGCTGAGCTCCATCTGGGTCCACGGCACTTCTGCCTCTGATGGACAGCGCCACCCCCCACCTCTTGGCTAAGATGGGAAGATTCATGGTGGCTCAGCCCAATCTTAAATGAGGTGGTAAATGTAGACAGAGAAGCTTCCAGAACATAGGCCCATCTATCTCTGAGGTCCTCGGCTGAGCCTGGGGAACTCAAGACCTGGCTCTCCAGGAACACTGTGCCCTCCTGGGCATCCTACCACAGCCTCTCTCACTCTCTTCATGTCACCCGTCTCAGGGGGCGGGGCGGTACAGGGGTAGCCTTTCACAAACAAGGAGTAAGAGAGCCATGGCTGGGGTTGACAGGCCCCAGAGCCCGTGTGCTGCCAACAGCTGGTGCCAAGCCATAGCAATGAAGTCAAGGCTGGAGCAGAGGCCAGTGTCACTGCCACAGTCCATGCAGAGTTCTGGGACCCACAGACTTCTGAGCATGTCTTCCCAGCCTAAGAAGGAGCTCAGGCCTCTCTTCCAGCAAGCTCAGCATCCCAGGACCCCTATGGGACTGACAGCCATTTGTGGCTGTGGGATGGAGCAGAGCAGAGAGAACTCCCACCCTCAGGGGCAGTAGGAAGGCGAGCTTACAGCTAGCCACACCGCCTGGCAGCCCTCCACAGCTGGGCCACACCCTGTGCGCTGCCCTGGGCTCCACACTCGCAGGCTGGCTGCTCTGCCCAAGCTCCTCTTGGCTTTGTGTGTGCCATATGGGCAACAGAGGGGCAGTGCTTCAGATTCTCTGCTCCACTATGCTCACCAATGCCTGGCAAGCTCAGAGCCCTAAGCCAAGGTGAAGGCCCTGCAGCTGAGACCCAGGCAGAAGGAGGCTGGCCATCCCCAACAGACCCAAGCATTGCCAAAGACTGTGTGCCTAAAGAGGCTTTTGGCCCCATCTCAATAGCCAGGCCTGTGAGCTCCATCCATGTGGAGCCACAGCTCTTGGGCTCGGTTTTAACTCCTCCCCTTTTATCATCTCTGTAACTTTGACTGAGCTTTGTCTCCTCCCTGTGCCTCAGTTTCCACATTTGTAAGTTGAGGAGAGTAACAGTAGCAGCCTGGTATGAGGAGACACTATGATCAAAGAAAGTCTTATAAGAGAAAGCGTTTAACTAGGGGCTTGCTGACAGTTTCAGAGGTTAGCCCATGGCAGGGAGCATGGTGGCATGATGGTACACATGGTACTGGAGAAGTAGCTAAGAGCTTTACATCCTGACCAGCAGGCAGAGAGAGAGAGAGAGAGAGAGAGAGAGAACTGGGCCTTGTATGAGCGTTTAACACCTCAAAGCCCATCCCCAGCGGCATACCTCCTCCAACAAGGCCACACCTACAACTAGGCCACACCCCCTAATCCTTCTCCAATAGTGCCACTCCCTGATGACTAAGCCTTCAAATATATGAGGCTGTGGGGACCACACTTCTTCAGACCCCCACAGCACCCCTGGTCATCCGGTGCAAGGCTCCAGCAGCTGCCCAGATCACCTGATGCACCTTTGAGTGACCTGGGCACCTCCCCCCCATTGTAAAGCTTCTTACACTACTGTAGACAGCAATCCTCCCACCACGCTGTGGCTGGGGAAACTTTTACCCCGTCTGCATCTGGCCGGACGCTCAACAGATGGGTGGCCACAGCGGGCAGCTCAAGCGGCTTCTGCCACTTTTGCAAGCCGCCAGGTAGACAGTTAGCTGGGCTTTATGATCCACTCCATGAACCCCTTGTCCCTGAGAAGGTAACACTGACCTTTTGTCAGAAAGATGCCGGCGAGCCCCTAAGACAGCTCTGCCTACAGAAAACAAAACCCAAGCCGTGCAGGCATGTCCTAGAAGCCATGTTTCAAAACAAGAAACTGGGCTGGGCTGTAGCTTTCTGGTAGGTGTCTCCCCTCCATCAGGAGACCCTAACCCTGACCTCCAGCCCTGCCCTCCCCAGAAAGGGAGACAGAATTATGATGACATATTTCCCTTACCCCAATACACCCAAAACATGAGGGGTTTAATTTGTAACCAGTGTAAATACTAGCGGACTATTTCACTTTTCTTTCTCTTTTTAAACATTCAGAGTCAGGCGTGGTAGGTCGCACCTACAGTCCCAGCACTCAGGAGAGAAAGGCAAGACCAAGAGTTCAAGGCCCTCCTTCACACAGGCCAGACAGGGCTGCATAAAACAAAATGGACACTCAAGAAATTTCAAGTCTGGAGCACATTTTACACACACAGTAGCTCACACCTCAGTCAGATGAGTCATAGCCCTGTGCCCCAAGGCCACTGGTGTGAGCGGCTCCCTTCCTGAACAGAGCAGGCCACAGCTCTCTCTGTGACAGGAAGACACACTGAACTGTGGGTAGGCCTCCCCCCCCCCCCCCCCCACCCAGGATGGGTACTTGGTTTTCAACCTTGGGTCCGATCAGAAAAGCCTTGAAGTATATAGATCTATGCCCTGTGGATGTCCCAGGAAACGGGGAGCCCTCCCCCCTCTTCAACACCAGGGAGCACATTGTGGGGCCTCTCCCAGACGGCTGGGTGGTACCCACTGGTCAGCATCCAGCCGCAATGCTGCCCGCCACACCAGGTTCCAGGAAGCTCTGGGCAGAGTCAGCCCACAGCCTCTGTGCTAACTGCTCTCCACACTAACTCTCAGCCAGTGCTCACCATTCCAATAACGATGAAAACCCTTAACTAAGATTTAAAATCTGGCTCAGTAGCTGTGGGAACCGGAGCAGGCTGCTTTAACCTCCCCGAGCCGAGCGCGAGCGAGCGCGAGCGAGCGCCTGTGAGCTGTGACAGTCAGATGACAGCCTCTGGTGTCAGTTCTCACCTTTCCTTGTTTGAGACAGGCTCTCTACTTTGTTGTTCAGGGCTGAGTGTGACCGTCTAGCCGGCCCTCAGTCTGCTGGGGATACCCTTGTCTCTGCCTCCCATCTCAAACGCTTTAGGGTTATAGACACTCACTAGGGAGCCCAGCTTTACGTGGGTCCTAGGGATTCGAACCAGGGTCCTCGTGCTTGCCTAGCAACCCTCTTGCCCACTCGGCCACCGCTCCATCCCAGAGCTTATTTCTCCGCAGATGTAAAGCGCTTAGAATGATGTCTTCCGTGGAGAGAACACTGACAAGCTCTGTCTGGCACCCGCTTTACAGATGGGGCCCAGAGGCTCAGAGGGCTTGAGACCTTGGTCCGTGTTGTCTAGTGAATCCAAGGTGGTCGTGTTTACAAGACAGTGAGCAGACTTACCAAGAGACCCCCCGTCACCCCCGGAGAGTCTCCTCAGGGCCCCGAGGGAAACACGTGACTTACACACCGCAGCCTCCTCCAGCTGAGGCTCCCTAGGGAGCTGAACTGTTCTGTGGTGCGGCTCTTGCCAACTCCGGGTGTCGGGGGCCCGTCCCTTGGTGGCACCGCACACACAAGGGCGCATTGTTATCCCCTCACTCCCGGCGGGGCCGGCGAGTCTGGACAGGCATGCAGCTGCTCTGTGCACCACCTCTGCTTCTGCTCCTCTCGCTCCCGCCCCCTGCTTCTTTTCAGAAAGGGTACAGGGTGGCTGGCCGTCCTCTGGCCCCAACAGGGAAGGCCTGTCCTTTGTGGCAGCTCGTGGCTGGGCCCTGGACTTTCCTAGGCCAGACGCCACATCAGACCTGAGCTTGTGGAGTGTGGGGCTATAGCCTCATTCACTGATCTCCACACACTCCCAGCGGGTCCCCAGAATCACACCTCTAAACCTGTCCTAGCAGGTGCTCGTTACAGCGGGCAACGTTGCTGGTGACAGTGTGGCCCGAGTCCAGTCGGAGCCGGCAGCCCGCCTTTGCCCAGAGATGTAGATTTATTCAATTCATCTGAGGACCAGTCAAAGATCCCCACCGCGACTGGGCTCCGAGCCAGGCAGGCAGGACCTGAGCTTCCTTCCCTGAGCTAGACAGGGGCTCTCGAATACTTGTAGAACCCGAGCTTCCTTTCCCAGGAGGTGCCGGCGGTCAAGACTGTAGGCAAGCAAACAGGAAAGGTGCGGTCCGCTGTCCGCACGGCCCACGACACCACCCTAGCTCTGAAGCTACACTCCAGAATTCAAGACACCAGTAGGAAGTTCCAGGCCCTGTCAGACACCACGGAGAGTTCTCTAGGCCTAACGATGAATTAGGGAGGGGATCCCCAAAAGTGACGAGGGTCAATGTATATGGCCATGAGGGAACCAGCTGAGCCCAGGGCCTGAGCAGGGTTCCGGCTCTGAGGGCCAGCTCACAGGGGGCCGGGGACAAATGGCAGGGTGCACTGTTCATCAGCGCAGGATAAAACTCAGATCCTGGGGGACTCTGCGTTTTCATGAAGTAGACAGCTGAAGACTTCTCGTGGTTCGCACCGACTTCCAGCCACTGTTGGGGTCCTGCCTGACCATTGAGTTTTAAGAGGCAATGAGGTGGACCGCAACCAGAGACACCGCTGGAAAGTGGTGCCTGAAACAGGAGACGGGGTCTGTGGATATCAGGCCAGGCAGCATCCAGGCCCGACCTCCAGAGCGAGCCGCAGCCACACACCGCCACCTCTGCTGGCTCCCTGCCTGGCCCCGTGGCCAGCTGACTCACCTCTCTGAGGCACGCTGGCAGCCATCTTCTGTTGACACACTCTGGCTCCTCCACCCTGGAGGCCCCCCAAGGCCTGGGTTGTTGTTCAGCACCTCCAGAGGAAGCGGCCCAGGCTTGTGCAACACTCTGCAGCCCCTGAGATCCCCTGTTCCCACCCGGAGCCTTCCCGTGGGAAAGCTGGCCGGGACAGTAGGAAGTTGGCCTGGCACTACAAAGACACCAGAAAGCTCAGCTCCCCTGGCCCCCAGGGTAACAGCCTCACCCCACGATCAGGGAAGAGGAAACTGTCCTGTCCCAGCACACCACGCCGCACTGCTGGGCCCGGAGCATGGCCTGGGGGAGGAGGCCGTTACACTTCCAGAGGGATCTAGGGAAGATGACCACAGCAGTTTGTACCGTTCCCCAAGGATTCGCCAGCCTCCAGCCCCACCCTGGCTAGCCTCATCCTTCATTCTCTCTGCTCACCAACGGGTGACCACGGGTGAAGGGGACCCTGCCAGGCCCAGTGAGAAGACGGAGGGCGACAGACGGCCAAGGAGGCTGCCGAGCCCCACCTCAGCACCAGCCAGGAGGGGGTGGGGGCGTGAGTATGAAAGCCACACAGACAGACAGACACACACATACGCACGCACACATGCACAAAGGGAGAACAGTCTCCACCTGAGGAGTCAAGGAGATCCTGTGTGCCTGAGGGACCGGGGGTCCTCCTCGGCAGCCCTGAGCCTCCTACCTCTGTGCTGCCCAGGAGCTGAAAGACCTTACAGCCCAAGTGAGGGATGTGTCGGTGAGCGTGGACCTGGACAACCGCTGCCGCATCGACCTGAGCGGCATCGTGGAGGAGGTGAAGGCCCAGTACGACGCCATCGCCGCCCGGAGCCTAGAGGAGGCGGAAGCCTACACACGGAGCCAGGTCAGGGGCTGACACGCAGGGAGGGCAGGTGGGGGCTGACCTGCAGGGAGAAACATGGTGGCAGCTCTGACCTGAGTTTCTCTGAGGAGTGGTAGATGTAGGGAGGGTTGCAGCATTCAGCCACAGACAGCTCGGAAAGAGTGAGAGCCACTCCTGCAGGACCCTGGGAGCTGTGGGCAGCCGTGGAGAGCCGTGGGGAGCCGCGGGCAGCCGTGAGGAGCCGTGGGGAGCCGTGGGCAGCCGTGGGCAGCCGTGGGCAGCCGTGGCAGGAAGCTGTGTGGCCCTTCCCACAGGGCACAGAGTTGCCAGCACCGCAGCGGGCATGGGCGTGGCTTACCCAGGGCAGCTTGTGGGGCTGGAGAGGGAGGTGGGAGCGGACTGCAGAGGTGAGGCTGGGGGTGTTGAGGGACTACAACCATCTTTCCGTCCCCTTCCCACCCCTTCAGCTTGAGGAGCGAGCCGCCCGCTCGGCGGAGTTCGGGAACAGCCTCCAAAGCAGCCGCTGCGAGATCGCCGACCTCAATGTGCACATCCAGAAGCTTCGTTCTCAGATCCTCTCCGTCAAGAGCCACGTGAGAAAACCTCTGAAGGGCCTGAGGGGCCGTAGGGACCAGGAGACACTCAGACAGGCCGAGTACACGCAAGACCCGGCCAAGGGGCCTGAGCGTGGCTATTGGTGCCTCTGGCCTCAGTTTCCTCATCCACCAAATGGAGAGGAGCGTGGCTATGGTGGCCGTGAGGGACGCGAGTTCTGCACAGGAACAGCCTCTGTAGAGTGCCCGGAGCTACCGGGACATCAGAAAGGCCCCCACCACCATGCACGACGGGGCCCTGGGCCCTGCCCAAGCCCAATCACGCAGAATGGGAGGAATGTGGGCTCGCGGGACTTCCTGCCCTACTCAAACACCCTCTAAGTCCATTGCAAGCCATCGCCACGCCTAGAAATGCCGTTGCTTAGCTACCTCTCCCAACCACGCCCCCTTCCCTTGGCTGCAGTGCCTGAAACTGGAGGAGAACATCAAGGTGGCGGAGGAGCAAGGCGAGCTGGCCTTCCAGGACGCCAAGGACAAGCTGGCCCAGCTGGAGGCCGCCCTGCAGAAAGCCAAGCAGGACATGGCGCGGCAGCTGCGCGAGTACCAGGAGCTCATGAACGTCAAGCTGGCGCTGGACATCGAGATCGCCACCTACCACAAGCTGGTGGAAGGGGAAGAGAGCCGGTGAGGAAAGGGAAAGGGGCGGAGAGCGGGGCGGAGGGCGGGGCGGGGCGAGGGGCGAGGCTAAAGCCAGCCGCCTGTCCAGCCTGCAATCCAGCCGGACACTGTCCGGAACTGAGACCTAGTTCCTACGGCCAGTTTGCCCGGCAGGAAAATGGGCTAATGATAAACATGGCTCGCTGGTGGTGGGGAAGCCAGCTGAATCTGACCAGAGAGATTGCTCAATGCGGAGCTCCCCATCCCCGCAATCCACACGGTGGAAGGGGAGAACCAGTTCCCACCTGTTATCTGAACCTCACATGCACTCTGTGACACACGGGTGCATGCGCACGCGCGCACACACACACACGCACACACACACACGCACACACACACACACAAGGTTTTTTTTAAGTTCAAGGTGGCTATCTCCGGGTTGTTGTTTTTAACTGCTCAGGCATGTTCAGCATGCATGGACTGAGTCCATCTGGAGCAGACCCTGGGAGAAAGGCAGAGCGGGCATCCTGGCTTATCTAAAGTCCAGGTTTGGGTCTCACACACCGAGACTCTCCTCCCCTCCCACCCTCACACCGTCTGAGGAGCCAGAAGCAGGACAGTCATGCTTCCTCAGCCCCCTACCCCCTAGGAACTCCAGAGACAAGGACAGCTGGCTAGCCAGGGTCGCATGACAGGACAACCACAGACTGCAGCCCCCATCCTAACGGGGTTCAAATCCCAGGTTCCCGTCACACCCTGCCTCCCCCTCCCGCAGGATGGACCTACCTTCAGCCACCGTGGTCAGCGCCGTGCAATCCCGAAGCAGAACCAGTAAGTCCACATGCCCGGAGACCCACGGCAGGGATGTGGGGACGGGAGCCCCGAAGGCATCCTTACGTGGCTTCCGTTGCTCCAGCCCCTTCAGTCCCTCACCCTTGTGTCCCCTGTAGCTGCCTCCAAGTCTGGCCTCTCTAAGACCCCCTCCCGGAAGAAGAAGACCCGCAGAGGTCCTGTGATCAAAATCACCGAAATGTCAGAGAAGTACCTCTCCCAGGAGTCAGAGGCCTCAGAGTAAGGCCCCAGAGCCTCAGGCCACTGCCGCGCAGCCAGAGGGACTTAAGCTAAACTCGAGAACGCGGCCTGGAGCCTCTAGGTTGGGAGGGGAGACAATGAACAGAGAGAGATGGGCTCCAGCTGAGACTGTTTCTCCGGATGGTCAGCAACAGCAGGGGCATGGCCAGCTCTGTTCTGCATCTGTGTCTCACTCGCCACTCCCAGCCTCCTGGCCGCAGGCTGTCCTGGTGTGTAAGGGGAACCTGGGGTCCGTCGCCTCCTCGCTCGCCCCTCTGAAGCTGCCCTTCCCACAGCCCTGACAAGGTACTTGACTTCTGCCCATCGCTTGCCCTGACTTCTGCCTCGGCCTCGCCTCTACCTCAGAGCCGAGACTGGCATCTTGTCTAGCCGTAGTCTGAGCTGAGGACACACGTGGGTTCTGTCCCACACCCGGAGCTCCTGGGGACTGGGGCACCCTGGGTTCCCTGCCCTGAGGCTTCCCAGACACCTGACAGTATTGGGGACAAGAGAGGAAAGGCCTGATGTGACAGAGCCTGAGCCTCGGAGTGGCCCAGAGGCCTGCACACACCCTCACTAGGGACTAAGGTATCAGTCATAACTGCGCTCCAGGGGTATTCTGGCCATGGCCAACACCCCGGAGGAGAGCCCAGAGACGGCAGCCTGACTCCAGGCCTTGCCTCCACCTCCCTGCCATTCTGGGCTGTGCCACCATCCTGCAGTCTGAGCTCTGCCTCCAGCCCAGGTCTCTCCAGCCTCGTCCCTTGATTTTGGTGCAGCGGGCCTAGAGCCCCAGAGCCTACCCTACCAGACACACCCATTTCCCCAAATCCCACTTCCTAGGACCTCTGTCTGTTCTACCCCAGGGCCAAGGATCTAGGACATCCCACACAGTGGGCCAAATCTTCCCAGTCCTCCCCCCTCCAGTTCCTCCCTTCCTCTGAGCTTACTCCCCTGCCTCTGGTGGGCCATGAAGAAGGCTAAGCATGGAAAGATCCAGAAGCTTCTTAACCCTTAAGTAGGTCCAGGAAGCCCCAATGGGGGCTTCACAGGATCCAACCCGAGAGCCATCCTGCATCCACCAAGGGGATCTGACTTAGCCAGAGAGTCCTGTACTCTTCCCTGGCTCTCACCTCTGGGGTCTGCAGGGGCACAGTGGTGCCAGCCTCCCCATCCCACCAGCCTCCTTCTCCCCTCCCTTTCCTCCCCTGACATCCATGTCCTGGCTCCTGCCTCACCTCCTCTCCTAGCCTGTCTCTCATCCCTTCATCTCAGCCTCCAGGACAAGGTGTCCAGCAAGGCCCCTGGCCCTCCAAGCCTGCAGGGAGTCTCCTGGGCCAGAGGGACCCACAATATACTCAAAGCAGGTGCTCTTTGCTGCTTTCTCTCAGGCTATTTATCCGTTTCCAAGGGAGCAAATCCTCAGTGGGGACATGAAATATAGGAAGTATATATTATTTTTTCATAACTTATGTGGCTTTTAACTTATTGCTCCCCTTCCTGTTTCTGCATGACCAGTGCTGTGCATACTATCAGGATTTTAGAGAACTCATTCCAGCCACCTGGCTGACTTGGGCAAGGTGAATAAAGTATTGAGATTCATCATAGTTAGAGCTGCCGGGCATTGATTTTTATATGTTGGGTGTTTGCTTCATTTTGTTTTGAGTGTGTTGGAGACAGGATTTTGGGTAGCCCAAGCTGGCCTCAAACTCCTACAGACAAGGATGCCCTGAACTCTCTGTTCTTCTGCCTTGGTCTCCCAGAGGGCTGTAATTACAGGTATTTGCCCCCATTCCTCGCTTGAGTGTCTAATTTTAATCTCCCCCTCAGGGTGGTGTGGTGGCACACAGTCATCCCAGGCTGACCTCGGGGCGTGACAGGCTCTGTAGTTGTAGGGAGCTGTAACTTCAGACCAATGGGGAATAGATGCAGAAGTTCCCCCACCGTTTCCTGCTGCCAGGAGACTGGCAGGAGACTGGCATAATGTGGGTCTGCATCCCCAGCACCCACACATCCAGGTACCACATGGGCCTCCTCAGCAGACACAAACGGGGGATTCCCCAGCTGGCAGCAGGGTTCCTTCTTCCCAGAGTACACTTGGATGGAGCAGACCTAATCCTGCCAAGTCCAATTCAAGACAAAAAATAAGGATGGAGAACCATCTCCAAGGGGCAGGGAGATGGCTCAGTGGGCAGACTAGTGGCCGAGCCTCGTGGCCTACACAGGAGGAGGAAAGAGCCAACTCCTGAGAATTGCCCTCTGGCCTCTACAAGAAAGCTGTGGTATGCAAATGCACACACCAAATAAGTAAATAAATGTTCTAAATGGCCCTCTCCAAGCCCTGTGCTAGGAGACCTAGACTACCGCTCCTTCCTTCTCCCGCCAGGAGCCCACACACAGGCCTCGGGAAGAGGCCAACTTCCAATGACCAGCCTAGGCTCCTCTGCAAGTACAGAGGTAGCTCGTTTGCTGGGTCCGGGAAGGGCCCGCTGTGGCCCACCTTCTCCCTGGCCCACAAGATCCTGAACAAACTGAGCCTTGGTTTGCCTGTCAGTGGCAGGGATCACACAGCTCTCTTCACTGCCTCACGGGTGTGTGGGGATCTGATGGCACAGCTTCAGCCACTCCTATCAGGAAGGCTACGTCATCCTGTGCTGCCAAACTCTGCCCTGTGATGGATCAGCCAATGGGAAAGGCAGATATTAAGAATTATAGATGACTGGCCATGCCTGAGGCTCAAAGCCAGGCAAGGAGACCTCAGCCTCACTTATGAGGGACACAGCACAGCCAGACCCTAGGCCTTGACTCTTCCCCTCAGGACCTTGACAGACAGGCTCTGCTCTCAGGACACAGGACAGATGAAGAGAGAAGCCCCACATGCCCTCCAGAGAGCTTTTGAATACCTGTTTGAATTTCCAAACACGAACAGGAGTTTCATGCTCTGAGGTTCTGGGACGTATTTATTTTCCTTCTAATTTCTCTGGGTTACTTTTATCAGCTTTCATCTGCGTAGACTGAATGCTTTAATTTTCAGCCATCTTTTTCCATATAACTTTCTTTGAAGATCACTCACTTCCTGGTACATACCATTCTGACTGCTCCCTGGAGTTCTCATTTGTAGCACCTTTATTATCATAGAGTTGAAACAATGCTATTATTTGGCTCATAAGTTGTTTAAAAATCTATGACGCACACCTGAGTCATTCATTTACAAGCATTTTTTTAGCACAAACTTCGCTCGTGCCTGGCCATGCTCCGGATATACACAGGAGCGTGTTAAACTCCTCCTTTATCTCTACAGCTGTCACTCCTCAACCTCAGCTAAGCAGCTCTGGGGCGGCTACTGTGGACTCCCTGTCCCTCGATAACTCTAAGTATCTTGAGGGCAGATTGTGTCCCGCTCCGTCTCCGGGGCCTTCAAACCCTGGCCTGGGACAGAGCCACCATTTTGGACTACACCATGCTGGACTACAATGAGACAAGCCGTCCTTCTCTCAGTTGGGCACTGTGGCCAAAACCAGCAGACAGATGCCTGACTCCCCCAGCGTGGATCTGCCTGGAGAGGCTGAGCCTGTAGTCTCCTCTGCAGAGTTAATGCTAGGAAGCCCTGGAAGCCAGGTTTGCTCGCATTCTGTGGCGGCCTCAGAGCCATGCCATATAGAAGATTGGCAGGCAGAGGTGGCGTGGGGAGGGGTGATGGCTCCAGGGAAATGCAGCTGTCCATGGCATCCGCTGATCCAAAGGTGACCCCTAATAAATTCATTTTACTCATGAATGAGTCATCCTTTGGGCTGTGGGTACCATCCCTGTTGGGGAGCAAATGTTAATTTTCTTCTTCCATAAAGAAATCACATAATAAGAGATCCCCAATAAGTACAGAATCAGTGAGAAAGGAAAGAATGACACCCCTCCCCAGTCTCCAAGCCCCAAAGTGGCATGGACACGTGGCATGTCTAGTCTACTCTTACGTCACAGAGCTAAGGCAATGCCTTGCACATGAAAGGCTACAGCCAGCGTGGGGTAGAAAGGGATAATTTTCCTGCCCAAGCAAACAAACTTCCCTACCCCCTTCCAGCCAACAGTCCTCTAAAAGACAAAGCGTGCCCTAGTCCTCAGACGAGCCTCTCTCCTCACTTCTCCTGTCTGCTCTGTTCTCCCAGAGACTCTGTGACAGGTTGGCCAAGGAGTGCTAGCCTTTTTGGCTATGACAAATTAAGTCCCTCCCTGGGTTTGCCTCATTCTTCCCTGTTAGCCGAGGTCTGGAAAAAACAAGCAGAAGGCACACATTAGAGAAGAGGGAGCATTTGGTCACCTAGAACCATTCAGTTTTTACCTGCAGACTGAATGCCATAGGAAGAGACAAACATGGCTGAGCCAATGGCTGGTGAGAGGGACCAGGACACAAAAGGTGGGTGGAGCTGGACAGGTACCCATGAGCTGAGTGCTCTTGGCAGCCTGAAAGATTAGCTCTCAGACCCAGTGCTTTATGCCTGGGAATCAAGTCTCTCCATCTCCAGAGGACATGACCACCTGAGTCCTCATCCAGAGCCCAGGCAGGCCCTGGTTTGGTGGGATAGCATTCTCTCATGCAAAGTGAGGTTTGTTGGGATAGCCTTGTCTCATGCCACTTCTCCTGGCCAGGTCAAATGTAAGGGAAACACATAAAGAGACGCATTGTCCCTAAGTTTGGGGAACTCTGGCCCTAGGAAAAGGGACCACCACAGAAACAGAAAGAAACAAACCAGAGATTCCTGGACCTTGGTCTCCATCCCACTGGGGCCCTGCCATGCAGCTGGGAAGTCTGTCACAGGTTTCCTGGAAGAGGGGAGACCAAGTCAGAGGATGAGTATTAGAGGGAGCAAAGGAGATGGAAAGGGGGTGAAGTTTCTTGGCCCAGACTGCCCATCACAAGGCAGTGTTTCCAGAAATGAACAGGGGAAGCTATGAGACGCTGTGATGTGCAGTGGTCCCTGAAACGCCCCACAAGACACAGGCTATGAGCACAGACTGATGTCACTCAGTTCTGCAGCCTGGTGACCACCGACTTGGACCATTGACCAAATCAGCATGCTGCCGGCACTGGCCAAATTCTGAAAGAATGAGCAAACACGTGGTGACAGCAAGGGGCCATAGCTGCTGAGAAATGCAGAGAGTGCCATCACAGGGCACCTCAACGAGGAGGAAAGAGAGGAAGTGCCAGCCTTCTCTTCAGAGGCTCCATCCTGGAGCAGAGAGGCCAGCATCCATGCCATGCCCCTTCCCTGCCCCCACTGTGCCAAGGCCTCTCTATCATGGCTGCTTTGTGGGGCCACAGACCAGTCATGCTTCTGAGAGCTGTGATGACACTAAAGATCAGGTCCCTGGCACAGGTGCAGAAGGGGGATCAAGGCTAAAGATCCCCCTGCCACTCATCTGTTGTTGTTGTTATTATTATTATTATTATTATTTATACTGTATTCTTCCAGCATGTACGCCTGCACACCAGAAGAGGGCACCAGATCTCACTATAGATGGTTGTGAGCCACCATGTGGTTGCTGGGAATTGAACTCAGGACCTTTGGAAGAACAGCCAGTGCTCTTAATCTTTGAGCTATCTCTGTGTTCTTAGCTGGGGCCATCAGCTCTGCTAGGAACCACACTGACAAATGGGCTTGCCAGGGAAAATCCTGGAGGCATCTTGAATCCCTCAGAGACCTACGGGAGTTGGGAGCAAGGGGAGATGAGGGTGAAGGGCAAGCTGTTTATTCTGACGCATGGCGGCATCAGCCCCCAGTTGCAGGCTATCAGGACTGTTGTCTTCTGGTCCGGGAGCATTCACGGGAGCTATGACCGCTCACAAGCAGGAAAGGGTCCCTCACAAACCCCTTCTCAGATGGCGCTTGCCAACATCTGACCCTCGCAAGCCTGAACTATCCAGCGTTTCTGGTATGGCGTCTTCAACGTGTCAGCCGTCACGAGGTTCCCTGACCTCCCACACCTCTCCCAAGGGGACTGCACCCATAGCAACTGAGCCTAGGGTCTACAGAGTGTGTTCTGGGGCTGGGTGGGTGGTTGGGGGTTCTCTGAGGCCTGAACTACACTTGCATAATTGACTCGAAGCTTTTAAAAATTGAGTCACGAGGGCTGGAGTCACGGCTCAGCGAGTAAGAGCCGTGCTGCGCCTGGCAGAGGGTCCAGGCTGGATTCCCGGCGCCCACACGGCGCCTCACAACCAGCCGTAACTCAGTTCTAGGGGGATATGGTGCAGTCTCTCTGGCCTCTGTGCTTCAGGCAAGACACCCACACACATGAAATAAACATAAATCTTTAAGCTGATGCACAAGGAAAGAATTTAGCCTGGTGCCTGGCACACAACAGTTGCAGAAGAACGCCAACAGCCAGCACAAGCCTTTCCCAGCTTCCCCACGTCCCCAGAGGGGATGAGAAGGGCTTTCTGTCAGGCCCCCGAGGCCTGTCCTTTGGAGTGATTAAGCCCTACCTGCTTGGAGATCTGTTTAGAAGAAGCTGAGGGTTGGGGACGTGGCCCGGCCCTTCCCCTTCCTTCTGGAGCAGACTGCCTGGCTGCCCTCCAGTAGGAAAAGCCCAGACAGCCATCGCAGCAGCCACCACTGCCCCCTCCTGGCAGAGGCAAGACTAACACATACCTGGAGCCTCCAGAAACGGGCAGAAAGAAAGCAGCAAAGAACGTGTTTGGATGAGCTAAATGCCAGCCTCAAACCCCCACACACTTGGCTCTAATTTCAGACCTCAATTCGGAGGGTCTTGAGACTGACACCCCTCTCCGCCCTGCACTGCTTTCTCCCAGCGCCATCCCTGAAGGAGCTGCCACAGCGCCGGGCCTTACAGTGGCTGTGGGGTCAATTCGCCTGGAACCCTCTGCCTTGCACGTCTGCTTCCTCGGGGAAACATCACCTCCCCACAGACAGCCCCTCCCAGGAGCCCGTCCGCCCCCTCTGCACCTCTGGGTGGTTCTCCCAGCACACAGCACCGCCTGCACGGCCCGAGCTCTCCCTCTTGTGCTTCAGTTGGCATTCAGGCAAAAGAAGAGAGCATGCCAGCTTGGATCTGATGCCCACCCCACGAGAGGGAACTCACATCTGGTACAGCAGACCCGCCAGAAGCCTGTGGCTAGCTGAAGGGGCCATAGGCCCTAGTGAGGAAGCTTCCGCCGTTGGTTTGCTAAATAAACGGATGAGATGTGCCCAACAAATGGCCTTCTAAATAACTATGTCTATGCCCACAGGACTTCAGTCAGAAAAGCTTCTTTTCACAGTGATCAGCGGTGACTAGATCTATATAGAACAGAGTGAATAAATAATTATTGAATGCCTGTCCACAAAGGGGACATCTCTATCCAAAACTTGGGAAACATCTCAGGAAAAAGGAGTAGACAGAATGTGAGAGCCTGGGGCAGGGGGAGAAGTGGGGTGAGGTTCTGGCTCCTTGGGGATGAGTTCATGCTGTGCTCATGAACTCACGATAGCCGTAACAACTTGCACAGAAGATGTTGGGCCCCTCAAGAGCCTGTCATGGAAGCCAGACATGGTGGCGCACACCCTGATCTCAGCACTAGAGAGGCGGAGGCAGGTGGATCTCTCTGTGTCTGAGGCCAGCCTGGTCTAGACAGTGAGTTCTGGGCCAGCCAAGGCTACACAGTGAGACCCTGTCTCATAAAAAAGGGGGGAGCATGAAAGTGGAAGGGGAGCTACTTGCTGTGTGTAACTAATATATGCTAATAATATTTTTAAGGAGAAACCACACTGAGGATTTCCCAGAGAGAGAGGAGGTGCAGGACTCGGGGGAGGTAAGACTCAGAGGAGCAGGGGTCACCTGTCACCTGCCGGGGAGCAGGACGCCCACAGGAAAGAAGGTGCCCCAGAGTTGAAGGAGGCAGGCTAGTGAGAGCCCGGGGCGCAGAAAACCCACAGCGCTACCTCTCAGACTTGAGGGCATGGAGCTGGAGAGAGCCCCGCTCTGACAAGGTGGGACTCTGTGAGGACCAGCAGGGGGAGGGGCAGGCGGCCGCGGGGCTACCCTGGGAAAAGTGGGTGTGGAGCCTGCAGGTCCCCTGCCAGAGCCTCTGCTCCGAAGTAAGCCCCTCCTCTGCTGGCTTGCTTCCATCTTCTAAGTTTTCAGTGTGTCTGTAAAATAGCTGAGTCCGGCGGCTGTCACAGCGGCCTCCTCTTCTGCACTAAGGAAAAGCAAACAGAGCCAGGACACGGGCATCCCCGACCCCCAGACTGTGCAAAGCAGCACAGCTGAGGCGCTGAGAGACATGGCTCCGCTGACTCTGTCTGTCTCTCTGACTCTCTCTCTCTGACTCTCTCTCACACCCACACCCTCTTCTCGCCTGCCCGTGCTGCTGTGTGCACAATCTGCAGGCTCCGAGCGCCCCCTGCTGACCGCTGTGTCACCTGCACCCCCACAATGGTCAGCCCAAACCTGCTCCCTGGGCCCTGGGACACCACACAGCCCTTCTCCCCACTTCTGTGAGCCACAGGGGAGGCTTAGCACCCTTTGGGGTTCTCTTCTCCCCCCAACTCCCTCCAGCACAGAGGAGGACTGCCTGACAGCGATCTATGCTGGTGAAGCCCACAGCCGTCCCCGCCCCAGGTTCTGGAGGCGGGCCCCTGGTTAGAGGCTGAGAAACCCCGTTGCTGCTATCCCTTTATCTTCCTCACCTGCCCTATCTTGCCCAAGCCCGTTCCTGGCACACTAGGACATCTCAGAGGCTCCTGTGCCATCCCCAGGGCCAGCACGCATCCCATGTGGCACCAGCCTGCGGCCCTGACATGAAAACATGTTAACATGTTCACTCATGCGCAGAGCCAAGGGAAGGAGAGAAGGCAGGCCGACGGGGAGACACGCACGTCACACCCGTGCGGTGGTGAACGCAGGTATGCACTGCACACGTGTGCTCTTACACGCGAACACGCGAACGAACACACATGGGCTGTATGGGCCATGTAAGTGTACACTTCTCGTGGAGACGTCCTGCAGAGCACAGCAAAGCGCCCACCTCTACACATGAACACACGCGCCCTGGTCCCTGTTCACACGCGCACACCCAAAAAGCGCTGTGGTGAGAGGACCCTGCTTGGACACCGACCTCAGGCTGACGCCTGATCTGGCCTCAGTTTCCCCACCTGTCGGCGTGGGTGCTGAGGGCACCTGCAGCCAGGACCGATGCAGACGGTGTGTGTGGCAGGCCAGGCACAGACAAGCAGTACACGGTGCCCAGGCCTGTGTGCGGCAGGATTGGAGAGGAACAGGAAAGGCCCCGCGTATGATCTGGAATGCTGTGGCCTCGGCACAGGCACACGCACGCGCTCAGGCGCTGTGTCTCTCCTGTTTACAGAGGCTGCTTAGCTACGCTGTGCTCGGAGCCCGCGGAGCCCAGCCCTCGGGGCCTGTGGGGACAAGGCCTGGCTGCAGTCCTGCAGTCCGCTGCCTTCCGCTTCCTCTTGGCGACAGACCCAGCGTCCAACCTCTAGACCACAAAGGCTTTACTTTGGTACTTTGGGGGCTGCCCCTGAGAGTCGGGGAGCCAAGGGTTCTCCTGAGAGTTCTCTGGCCTGCCCCCGACTCCATGTCTGCACAGGCCACATCTGCTGAGGCCAGAGCTCTGGCAAGGCAAAGCTCTGGACCTGGTACATCATGGCCTCCCCACACCATACGGGGAAGTGTCTCTCCCTAGGATTCAAAGGCCCCTGCCAAAACCTTCCCCTACCAGATTACCCAGTCCTGTATGGGAGAAAGGACCATGGCTCGTGCGCTAACCCAAAGCCTTGGGACCAGCCACACGGCCCTCGGGATTTCAAGGCCACCCCTGAAAGCTTGTACCTCAGCGACAATACTCCCGACACACCAGGCCCCAAACGACTGGTCAGGGCCCGCTCTGCATGCTGAACCGAGGCCGCGCCTGGCAGACTCAGCACGCCTAGCACCCTTTCGTTTGTCCTCGGAAGTAAACTGACCACAAACTAGCCAGGGTCACCCTGGATGAACACTCTGAAAATGGTCAGGGCCACCTTGCCTTCACTTTGGGACACAGGCCTCCTTCACAGGGTGACACCAGAGCCGTGAGTGTAACCTGTCTGCTCATCGTGAGAGAAAACTGAAGGGCAGGCAGAGAAGGGGCCTTGCCCTAAGCCACACAGCCAGCTGGCCAGCAGAAGGACTTGTACCAACCCCCATTAGCGGACAGGGTAGACCTCTCCCTCTGCCTTTGTCCAGTACATGGCCCAGCTGGTGGGGAAATGAGGAGAGAGGGGCCAGGCACCCTAAACCCCTGGAACTCCCTCTGCTGAGAAGAACAGCTGCAGGACGCCCCTCCCTGGGGCCAGCCTGAGGAACCACCGGGTCCCTTCTGAAACTTCCCGGCAGGTCAGTGGATCAGGAAGAGAGCTGGGTAACTGTGGTCCTGAATATACCTACACCTGCCCACCCGTGTGAGACAGAGATGGGAAGGAGCACGGGACCAGGATCCAGCTCAGCCCCCAACTGGAGGAATCCCTGCCTCGGTTTACCCAGCTGTCCAATGAAGACAAGGACTGTGCTCCCTAGCTCAGTCTCCAAAGGCCAAGTGTGTGGACAGCCACAGCAAGATATGAGGTGACCCTTCGCCCAGCCCCTCTCGCTGGCTCCCGGCCTTCCTTTAGGGCCAACGGATAAGGGAAGCCAGGCCAGCGTGCAGGCACAGCCCGTGGAAGGACCCTCTGCCAGGAGCTGAGCGCTGGCGTTAGCTGGTGTTGGTCTAATGAGGGAGGAAAGTACAGACAAGCACTTTCTACTGGTTACCACGACCCTCTCAACAGGGGGAAACTGAGGCAGGACATGTAAAGGCTAGGTGTGGCTTGAGAAGCCTGGGCTCAGCCTGAGTCTGTAACCCTGGCAGGGTGGGGGCGGGGCAGAGGGCGGGGCTCACAGCCCATTCCCGCAGACAGCCGGTGCCTGCCCAAGGCCAGCATGCCCAGGCAGGGAGGCTGCTCAGGGCGGCCTGGACAGGACTGGACGGGCTGGGACGCGACGCGGGCGGCGCCGCCACATCTGAGCGCAGCAGCATTCCGGGGCGCCCCGCCCAGGCCCTGAGAAAGGATGCTCCCGAAGCCGAGAGGGACTGTCCCCCTGCAGGGGGGGCGAGGAGGGGGAGGGGTCCTGATGCAGGCCGGGGAGGGGGAAATCCGTACCCCAGCCCCTGGGGAGCCTCACCCCCTTCCCCCCACCCCCAGTTCCACCACCCTCATCCATCCTGTTGGGCACCAGGTGGGGAGGGGTTCTAGAGGATGCAGCTAGGGGCTTACACTCGCATGTTGACCCCTGACCTCGTCTCCGCATTCAACGCCCCCTACTCCCCAGATCACACCAGCCACCACGGCGGCACTGCCCCATGGCTCAGGGAAGCCTTTGCCCATGAGGCGGCCAGCACCGACCCTGAACCCCCAAGCCCACTGATGAGGCCACCCTGGATACCCCTCCTCCCGCCCACCCACTCACAACTGTGACGCGTCTATCCCACCTGCCCCTCAGGCCCTCGACTCTCAGACAACACGAGCCAGACTTGAGGTGAACAAACAGGACTCTATAACCCGTCACATGTGTGTCGGCCAGTACCTCAGCCTCCGGCCTTCCCTTCCGCCCGCTCACACACTCGGGTCTAAGTGTTCTCCCACGCATATGTGCACGGGTGTACGACACACAGCCCAGATACCTCCCAGTCCTGTGGGCCTCGGTTCTCCCAGATTTCTCCTCCGGCCCCCGACATCTGGCAGCTGTGAATCAGAACCCTGAGTGGCCGAGGGCAGCAAGATGGCGGCAAGTGTGCCAGAGCCCGTGATGGGAGGAGAGAAGCAACTCCCAAAGGTTATCCTGATCTCCACATGCGAGCACACACACACACAGGCACACACACGTGAGCACAGGCACACACACACACACACA
>NW_026596085.1:212128-275512 GCF_907164565.1 Psammomys obesus
GATCTCCACATGTGAACACACCCACACGCACACAGGCACACACATGTGAACACAGCCACACACTCATCCTCTGATCTCCACATGTGAACACACCCACACGCACACAGGCACACACATGTGAACACATGCACACGCACACACAGGCACACACTCATCCTCTGATCTCCACATGTGAACACACCCACACACTCATCCTCTGATCTCCACATGTGAACACATGCACACGCACACACAGGCACACACTCATCCTCTGATCTCCACATGTGAACACACGCACACATACAATAATAGTATGATCTTTGTTTTTAGAGCAGGAACTAGAGAGGTGCTGTGGTTAAACCCATGGCTGCTCTCGCATGTTCGGCTCCCGGCACCGCACGGTGGCTCACGGCTCTCTGTAAAGCCTCCCTTTCACCAGCACTGCGCCTCGCTCAGAGAGGCTCCTCAGGCTGAGGGAGCAGCGGCACCCACTGCTGTGTGACTCCAGGCAGCATGAGCCGGCGTGCAGCCTTCGGGCCCTAACCACAGCTGGCTGACACAGCCATTGCTGGCTGACACAGCCATTGCCGAGGATGGACGTGGGCTCTCCCAGTTCACACATGCGCTCACCTGCCGTGGCATCTGCATACAGTAAGCACTCACTGACCGCATGAACTGACTGTTGTTCACAAACTGACTGTTGTTCACAGACTGCCTGTGACCTTCTCTCAGCTCTCCTCTGAGAGACTGAGGGGCCCTCAGAGACACCACGCCATCTACCTCCCGTGTCTTGGCCTTCTTGGCTTCTAGATCCTTCTAAATGTCCCATGTCCAGGCCCAAAGACGCCTCGTGAATGAGCTGGAGGCGTCGGTGACGTGAGGACACACCCTGAGTTCTCCTCTCCCCTCTAATTCTCCAAGGCCCATAGGAGCCTGTAGGCCAGGAGAGAAGGACAGGCCAAGCTTACATGTGGCCAGATGCCCAGTTCACAAGATGGTGACCCAGAAGCCCCAGGGGCTGCAGATACAGTGTCTGCTCTGGAGCGCATAACCAGAAGGAATCAACTGCTTGTGAGTGTCAGTGTGTGCGTGAAGGCCTACAGGGCGAGGAGGCCGGAGACCGGAACATGAATGCAGCCAGGCTTGGCCACCAAGGCTCTGCACGTGACCTCTAGGCTCCCTCCAAAGTGCGCATGATGGGACTAGTCGGCCTTTGTATCAGGTAGTGCCAGGCACCGTCGTGAGGCGTGGGACATCAGGCTGGCAGCAGACACAGACAGGATGCCAGGTGTCAACAAAGACGCTGAGTGTTGCTGAAGAGCAGAGCACGAAGGCAGAGAGCTCATGGCCCAGCAGGCTGGGCAAGGACACAGGAGAAGGATGGCCCAATGAGCTCAGGATAGGACCTGGGGATTCCCCAAGCCACAGAGCCAGGGCAAGGGGGCGTAGGCACCTGTAGGCCAGCCCACCTCCCGTGTTCTGTGGCCTGAAGCACCAGGCAGTCCAGCCTCGAGAGCAGTGGTTCTTGTCCTATGGGTCTCGACCCCTTTAGAGGCCCATGACCCATTTACAGGGGTCACCTAAGACCATCAGAAAACACAGATCCTTACATTACAATTCGTAACGGCAACAAACTAAAGTTTATGAAGCAGCAACAAGAATAATTCTATGGCTGGGGATCGCCATGACATCAGGCACTTTATTAAAGGGTCACAGCGTTAGGAAGGCTGAGGACCACCGCTGGAGAGGCAGGGGTTTGAGATGGAGAGGGAGCAGAGCTAGGCAGTGGGCAGCAGAGCCCACTCAAACAATCCGACTTCTAAACCGACGAGACATGGGGGAGGGCCCCTGAGCCCGAGCTTGTAGGAGAACAGGCACTTGGTCCCTTCTGGCCCATGCAGGGGACACTGGGAAGGAAGAAGTGCATTCCCTGTGCATTGAAGGGCACACTCACATGCTTGGTTTGTCTCCACACAAAAAGCCACCCTGGGAGCACCTCAGTAACCAAGAGGCTGGGAGTGAGCAAGTCAGTCAAGGCCAGAGAAGCCAAGGCAAGGGAGAAGGGACCAGGAAGCTCGTGGTGGGTCAGCAAGAGGCTGTTCTCAGGGCTAGGGCAGGAGGCTGGAGGAGGCCTGGCCTCGGCTCTGAGTTGCCAGCTGACTTCAGCTCCTGGGAAACGGCACCCACCCTCCGTTTCCCACAGACAGTTCGGGGCCTCCCTGTCAGTCAGCAGGGCCGTGAGAGCTGGTGGTGCCTTTTCCAGAGAGTCCACGGCCAGGCTGCCACAGAAAGCAAAGTGAGCCGCGCTCCAGAAGCTCCTCATTTACACTTTGTACCCCTTGTCCACCCTGAGACAGTGCCTGGCACACACAGGTCAGGGCATGGGATGAGGCGGAACTCCACACTCCAAGGACAGGGTGAGCAGGAGGTGGCCTGGGAATCTGGGGAGGCCAGCCTCCCAAGGAGAAGCTGGGAGAGAGCCAGGAAGGGGGGAGAAGCTGGGAGAGAGCCAGGAAGGGCTCGGGTGGCAAGTCAAATCAGGAAGACAGGAGGCTTGCCAGTGTGGCTCCAGCCTGGTCTCCGCCGAGCCCTCCTGCTGTGAAAAAGCCTTACTGAAGCCTTCCAACCCTAGACCAAACAAAGAGTGTAGGGAGCACCAGCCTGGCGGCTGAGGCCCGGGCCTGTGAGGGGGAGATGATGGCACCCCAGCTGTCCGCTCCTAGCTCAGTGGCCATCGTGACACAGCCACCTTGCACACTTCCCCTAGGCCCCTGGGGTCTCCAGGGAGACATCGGGGGCTCACAGGCAGACAGGTGTGGGACGGCTGGGCTCAGGGCCAGTGCCAGCTCTGAGACACACAGGAGCTGGGCTGGGCCTGGGCCTGGCAGGCGGCCTGTCCTCCCCACCTGGCAGGAGGCACTTATTACCTAATAAGGTACTTTCTCCTGTGTTGGAACAGCTTCTGACAGACCCTGGAGGGTGTGGGCAGAGGAGGCGGGGCCAGTGCTGGAGCAGGAGTCCTCCTCCTCCTCCCCACACCGGGGCAATCAGCCAGCATAGGCAACTGCTGAGGCCTAAAGCCTGCCCTGGCCACCAAGAGCCCCTGTGCATGGGAGGTGGGGCCTTCCAGAAGCCCATTCACCTGCACTGCCTCTCCTCACGCCTCCTGACCCCTACCCAGACACACACAGTCACCTGTCCTCTAGGGACCCACATTTTTTGCCTTGTCCCCGTCCAAGAAGGGAAGTGCCCCAGAAGGCACCCCCAGTCATGTAATGTCAGGTTGTGCCTGTCCAGACTCCAGGGCAGACCTGAGAGGCGGAAGAGGCAGCCAGGGCGAGACAGGCAGCTGGGTGACAGTGTCACCCTAACCAAGTGACCTCTCCTTTGCAGGACGCACCGAGGAAGTCACCAACAGGCCAGGGTCCCTTTGCTTCCTGACACGCAAAGCCCTGAGTGTCCTTCAGAGACAAGGACACTCCCAGCCCATGCAGTGTGGACAGCTCTGCTAGCCGCAGCACTCTCCAGGGAAAGCCTCCCTCAGACCCCAGGTCCAGCTCAACTCTGAATGAGGGTGTCGTGGGGTCCTAGCAGGGAGGTGGACTGAAGAGGGGCTGGGGCAGCAGAGCCAATGTCCACACATCTGGCTCAGACCCTTGCAGGGCAGCAGAGCCGATGTCTGCACATCTGGCTCAGGCCTCGCTGGCCCTGTGAGTGGACAGCAATGGCCTCCCACAGCCCAAATCCCTCCCCGTGACTTGGAAACATGGGACCCTCCCAGAGCTATTCGAAGCACCCAGCATCTAGTAACCTGTGGGTGCACTTCTCGGGGTGCCCAGGAACACGTGTGTGCCCGTCAGGGGCTCTGCTGTCCCCCACCACTTCCGGGAGCCCCCCTGCCTTTCTGGTGGGGAGCAGGGGAAGGCTGAGCCCAGCTGACACTGTCCCAGGGATAGGGTCCTTCACTAAATGACATCTTGGCAACACTCACAGAACTACCAACAAGAGTGCCACAGCAGCAGCCAGGCCCCTGCGTACCCAGGACACAATGCCCTAACCCAGGTGTGTAGCCATGTGTGTCTCCTGCGCTGCCAGGTGGCCTGGCCACACCCTGGTGACTCAGGGCCGGGGCATGAAACTGCCAGGACGGTGGGAGAAAAAGCCACCAGCTCAGGGCCTCGGCATCCAGCCTGACTCACTCAGAGACACACCTGTCCCCACCCCTCTGTAATGGTCCCACTCCAGGGGATCAGAAGCACTCATACACACTCTCTCACACACACACACACACACACACACACACATGCTCATCCCCACCCCGCTTAAGCCCCTGAAGCAGAGGAGAGAAGGAGACAGCCCCTCACTGACTAGGGCTGGCTGAGGGACTGGGAGTTGGCCAGGAAAAGCTGAACAGCTTGGGCTCAGGCCCAGATCCCAGCCCAGAAGGACACAAACTGCCACCCAGCCTCAGAGTCCAGAACGTGGCTTCCTCGGGGGCTAGACCTGGAGGGTAACAGAGGCAGGAGAGAAGCTGCCCCATGAAGAACGACCCAGCCCCTGGCCAGACTGCAGCCAGGCCCTCAGAGAAGGGGAAGCATGGTGGGCGAGCCCAGGCCTCAGGAAGCCCATCTGGTTAGGCAGGTGAGGGGCAGGCCCAGCTTCACTGCCCTCACCTGGGAGTGAGTGAAGGATGGGCCTTGCTCTAGTGAGCCTGAGAGGCCCACCAGCCACAGATCAGAGGAGCCAGAGCGCCCAGACAAGGTCCAGAGTGAAAGGAGGCCAAGGCCGAAGGGTAACAGGCAAGGAGGACAGAGCTACAGCTGTTCCTGGAGAGGGACCCAGACCCCAGGCCCATCATAGACCCTGCTCCATGTGACACTAGACCTAGGCCTGGACGCTCTGCCCGGTACCTCCTTCTGCACCCCCCCCGGAACCCCCGCCTGAACCCCAGGGTGGAGGGACCCTGCTTCCCTGAGAGTCCCCAGCCAAGGAGAGAAGAAAGACCAAGGGGGACCTCGGCCCATCGCAGCGCAGCCCTGCCTGCTGTCCCTCACCTCACACGGAGCCAGCCCAACCCCAAGTCTGAGCCACGTCACTATCCAAACCTCAAGCCCACTTCTCTCTTCACATTTCACAGCTATCCCCATCCCAAACCCTGACCCTCAGACTGCCACACTCGCACCCTGCGTTAGCCAGACCCTGCCTACCTCCACAGCCCCTCCGCGCCGGCTACCCTTCCCGACCCCGGAAGCATGCTGTCCCCACCGATAGCACCAGCCCCGCTGCTAACCCCACGCTCCCCCTGAACCCACCTGCCCACCTGAGCCCACCCCATGCCTACCGAGAGCAGGACATGGGATGGGCCCAAGGAGTGGGACAGATGCCCACTGCCCAGCCTTGAGTCACCACAGAGGAGTAAGGACTTGGGGCAAGACATGCTTTCCCCTGGGGTGCCCAGCAGCTCCATCCTAAGACTCCCAAGAGTCAGGCAGACTCAGACCTCCTGCCCTGCTATGACCTGCTTTTCTCCCAGCAGCTAGTGCCCTGCCCCCGGACAGCCAGGAGCCCTGTGCGCCAATGCCTTCCCACACGCTGCCCCTCAGACGGGGGTCAAGTCCAGACTGCTGGAAGAGAGGCTCAGGGCTCTTCCCGGATGCTCTTCCCTGCCACAGAAAGGCCCGCTCCATCCCAAAGGCCCCACAGGCTGGGCTGCTAGAGAGGCACAGGGGAAGCTTGCTGGCCTCAGCCCGTGCATCCTCCATCTTCCTAGGTCACTGCCACAGCCAACTGAGAGGATGCTGAGCCCCAGCCTGAGCCACACTCAGCCTGAACAACGCTCCCCAATCCCTGCCCCCTCCTCCTGGCCCCTCTCAGGCCGGTGCTAGGCCTAGGCTCTCAAGTCCTGCACAGCCTCCCTCGCCCTGAGAAGTGGGCCCCTCCCAGCTGACTCTTTTCCCGGCCTTCCACCATTACATCAAGAGCCCTGACTTGCACAGTGGGTGAGCCAGGGACACGCGCACACGTGAGACCCTGTCACAGCACGGCACGCAGTGAGCTTATACTCTTTTGCCTTATCCCCGGCCTCTGCATGGCCAGCGCCCACCGAGAAAGCCTAGCCAGCAGTCACAGCCACGTGAGAGCAGCAGGAAGCGGAGAGTCAGGGAATTCAGGGACAGCTGAGGCTGGGACCAGGCCTGCACGTCCCCAATATTGGTGCAGGAAGCTCCTGCTGCCTCCAGAGTGGGCCCCCAGTCCAGTGAAGGGGCGGTGTTCCCAGAAGACACCACTGAGGTCACAGCCAGGCTGCTCTGAGGATGCCCGTCCCTGCCCGTGGGTCTTCCGGACCCCAGCTGCTACCTCAACCCTGCAGACACTTTAGCCTCCGCCCACACACCTCCACGAAGCCCGGCCACTAGCTAGCATCAAGTCCCTCAAGCCACCCCAGCACCCACGACTAGCTGCCTGCCACCCACACCCTGGTCTGACACTGCAGGACCCCCGTGCTGAAGAAAATGGCGCCTTCTTCCCCAAGAAAGCCATATTTCTCTCAGGCCAACTCCATCCTCCTCCACACTACCTCAGGCCTCGCTGCAGCCTAAAGGCAGGCCCCAAACTTTGGCATCAAAGGCCTCTTTTTCCCAGCCAGACACCCAACCACAGCTTTGGTGGTCACACCTGTGCGCCCCCACACCTGTCAGCCCCCACACCTGTGAGCCCTCCACACCTGTGAGCCCTTCACACCTGTGCACCGTTCACACCTGCACATTCTGAGCAACAGGTTCTTGGAGTCAGCTCGCTGACCAGCTCTCAGGGACCACCTATGACTTCACCCGGCTTTCCACCTGATACCCACCGCTAGGCCCCCCACACACAGGCCTCACCCCCTCACAGCCCTGTGGCGGGAGTGTCACTAGGCCCCACACACCCGGCTCACCCCCTCACAGCCCTGTGGCGGGAGCATCGAATCTCCCTGATAAGACGTGATGATCCAAATGGCAGTGACCTGAGACCCCTCAGCCCCGCTCAGTCAAAAGGTGGAGTCCTGGGGGGAGGGGCAGCTTTTATCTGAGTTCTTATAACACACTGTGGGGACCCTAAGTCTGAGGGAGCCAGAGGAGCCTGGACACTTCTCAACACACACCACCACTGATTACCCTCTTCCTCACGTACACACACACACACACACACACACACATGTCTGTATAACAGCTCCCCCAGGCCTGTGGCTTCTTCACACCACACCCAGACCGGCCAGGCTGGCTGAACAGGCAGAGAAGCTCCCCCATGGGAGCCAGCGAATTCCACGGGGCAGCAGCGCCCCCCAGTGGACAGCATGGGACTAGCCCTCCTTAGGCTCCTGCAGCTGAACCAGGGCTGGTGAAGAGAGGGAGGGCAGGCCTGGCACCGCTGGGTGGGGGGCGGGGGAGGCTGGCTGTAGCTCAGAGGGTAGAGGGCCCACCAAGCACAACAAAGACCCTGCGTCCAATTCCTAAACCAACGGGGCGGCACACTGCCTGGAAGGCCAGACCCTCCAGAGCGGGAGCAGGACGATCAAGAGTTCAGGGCCACCCTGGACCTCAACCAGCTCTAGACCCACTGAGCTACAGGAGGCCCTGCCTCAACACCCCCGCTGTACCACGACAGAGAACAGTCGAGCACAGCTGTTACACACCTGTGATCCCAGCACTCAGTAGGCAGAGGCAGGCAGTGCTCTGTGAGTTCAAAGCCAGCCTGGTCTACAAAGCAAGACCAGGACAGCTGGGGCTACACAGAGCAACCCTGTTTTGAAAAACTAACAAGGAAGGAAAAAAGGAAGGATGGAGGGAGGGAGGGAGGGAGAGAGGGAGGAGCCAGGCACTAACCCCATTGCATGGATTTGTGGAGCCTTGCAAAGCCTGAGCCCCGTCCTGCTCGAGTGGCTGGCACCATTACACAATGTCGTCTTGGGACGGGTCGCCTGCACTCTGCAGATATCTCAAGAGTCCAGATTTCGCCGAGCCACGGCACCACAGAGGGCTGGAGATTTAACCCGGGGGCCGTTCTAGGAACTTTTCTATCGCTGGGTAAGACACCATGAGCAGGCAGCTTATGAAGTGTTTCGCTTGGGGCTCACAGTTCCAGAGGGCCAGAGTCCATGACCACCCTGGCAGGGAGCATGGGGCAAGCGGGCATGGTGTTTGCACAGTCGCTGAGAGCGGGTCTCGATCCGTAAGGGTGAAGCAGAGAGTGCTGTCTGCTTTTGGCGCGGGCTTTTGAAAGCGTTAAGGCCGCTCTGGCCCCATGACACACCTCCTCCAACAAGGCCACCCCTCCCGGTCCTTCCCAGATAGCTGCACTGTGGCCCAAGTGGCCGACCAGATGAGCCTGTGGGGGCCACTGTCGCTCAGACCACCACAGGGGCAGCGCCACGAGCGATGCGCCTGCCGGCTCTGCCCTGTGAACCCTCGGACCTCTCTCCCGCCTGCTCCCAATTGGTGTTCCCGTGCCAAGTGTCTGAGCGGAGAGAACCTGAAGTGTCAGGACGGCGGCAGCTGGGCCACGGCTTCCGCCCCGGTCACCACTGTGCTGCCTGCCTCTCCTGTCAGGCTCTGCCGGCCCTCTGTCAGGCAGGCTGGGAGTCTAGCGGAGCCCTAGGGACCTCTCGTGCATCTTCCAGTGTTCAAGGCCGGCGCTGGCATCCATGGGAGAGTGCCACGCTCCTACAAGTGCCACAGGAGGGAACATTGGTCTAGATGTGCCCTGCTTTAAAGGACTTTTAATTTTGATTTATTAAATTGCAAAGGCTAAGAACAGGTTTGTTAGGAAGATGAAGATGATACGCAATCTTGAGCAGCTGAGTTCTGGAAAGACCTGAAAGTCCTATTTATTATCCTGAGACGGGGGGGGGGGGGGGGGGGGGGACGGGGGACATATCCTTGGTCTGAGTGTGGAGGTCAGGGAGGTCAGGGAGGTCAGGTGACAACTTTGTGGACCGGGCTCTACTTCCTCCTCTGTGTCAGTCACAGGGACAAAACTCAGATCATCAGCCCTACGCGGCAAACCAGCCTCCCCAGCCTCAGGTTTATGATTTGCCTGATTGTTTGACTTTGGGTCCTTCTACATAGCCCAAGCCAGCTTTGAACTCAATCCCCCTGCCTCATGCTCCTGAGTGCTGGGAGTACAGCCGCCTGCCACCTGCCCACAGGTTTGCTTTAGTGTTAATTCTGGGTGTGTGTGTGTGTGTGTGTGTGTGTGTGTGTGTGTGTGTCTGGGGAGAGGGAGCATGTGAGTGCCAGGGCCTGTGGAGTCCAGAAGAGGGCGCTGGGTCCCCTGGAGCTGGAATTACAGGCAGCTGTATGTTGTCCCATGTGGGTGTTCAGCAAGCACTTGCTCTTAGCCGTGGAGCCATCCCTCTAGACCCATAACCGGCCCTCTTGACTAGCGGTGGCGAACAGCAGATCAGAGATTCCCACCTGCCTTCCCCACCCTTACTACTGAGTCCCGGCTCACTCAGCGAGGGGTTTCACTTGCTCTAAGAATGTCAAATCCATCTCAGTACATAGGAGGCAGAGGCCAGCCTGCTCTAAATAGAATTCCAAGGTAGCCAGGGCTATGCAGTGAGACACGGTCTAAAACACGAAATTAATAAATTAATTTAAAAAAAAAAAGACTGTCAAAGCCAAGTTCATATTGAGAGGCCAACGAATGGCTCCTAGGGTTATGTGGTAAAGTGGAGCTTGGCTCAGACATCCCTGTGCCTGGCTCTTGTGTGTCCCTCATACTTTATCCTTCACTGTGTCACCAGTTACCCTAAAACTTAGCCCCCCACCATAAAAGACACCTTTTAGTCTCTGTGGCAGGAACTGCGAGCAGCCCGGCTCTTTGGCTCTAGGCTCCGGCTCTCTAGAGGCTACAGGGAAGGTGCCAGCCAGGCAGCCATCAGCGGAGGCCTGACAGGGAACACACCACCGACAGGGCTCTTCATGTGGCCCTTGTGTGAGCCCAGGGAGGTGCCCAACACAGCCTACCATCACGTCGCGTCCCCGTTCCCTTCACAGCATCGGCACAACTGCGCCATCGCAGCGGAGGCCATTAGCAAAGCCAGGAACATCTTCCACAGATTGGACATGACGTGCCTGCCCTGCTACTCATTGGAAGTGAGCCCCGGGTGGCCCCACCCTTGGGGAACGGCACTGAAGCCCCCAATTCCCGAGACTCAGCAGGGAACCGCACTCAGCAGCAGGCTGGATGGCAGTGAGGCCGAAGCTCTCCTGTGTGACTTCACGTCCAACAGGACTCGGGGGCCTGGGTGCCCCCTC
Organism: Psammomys obesus; assembly: GCF_907164565.1. Taxonomy (NCBI): domain Eukaryota; kingdom Metazoa; phylum Chordata; class Mammalia; order Rodentia; family Muridae; genus Psammomys; species Psammomys obesus. The sequence goes on from NW_026596085.1 coordinate 222,406, forward strand.
CCCAGGTGGCACACGTCTGTTAGTGGTTGAAGTCTGTGGAGTGAGTGTCAGTGCTGCTGTGACCATCGTCACGTCACAGCGAGGCTGAGCCTGCAGCCATCGCTGCCGGCCTGGCTAGCCGCGTTTCCTAAACAGGGCCGTCCTGGTCTCTAGAGGTCAGCTGCTGGTGTCAAAATCCCTGGGTACCAGCCAGAGAGAGAAGAAAATCAGAAGCAGCAGAGCAGAGGGCGGGGCGTTCCCGTCTCAAAGCCCCTCCATTGCCTACGTAGCTTCATGCCTCACACCCAGCCTCTCAGGCTTCAAACAGAGGCCCGGGTACAACAGAGCCCACAGGAGGCCGGCCCTAGACAGCCATTGCAAAGCACCCTGCTGCCTACTTCATCCTTCGAGAGTCCCCACAAATCCTTACACTGGGACTTACCCACCCACGCTCTGCCCCACCTCTGTGTCAGCTCACCCGAAGCTGAAGACCCTCCAGTGCTCTCTGCCAGCCCTCCTCGCTCCTCCATAGCACAAGCTCCTGTCACTACTAAACAGCCCAGGCTCTGTTCTCACACTTTACGTGTTTAAATCCCCGGTCCTCCCAGCATCTCCTGTGGCAGTTACTATTGCTACAAAGGCTAAGGCACACGGCTTCTGAGTGACAGAACTGGGGTCATTGTTTCCCCATCAGCCTGCAAGTGGACTGCTGGCCAGCTCCCCTTGAAGCTCTGCCTCTCTTGCAATATGGTCGACCTGCTGTCTAAGACAGTCTCCTAGCTCCTTCCCTTTCTGCCCCACCTTGGGAAACTCCGGCCTGTTGATGTTCAGACACAGCAATGGTTCCGCTCCCACGAGGCCACAGGTGTTTTCTTTCCAACTACGGGCTTCTCAACCTTAATTTCATCATTAATGACAGCCTGCTTCTTTCCAAAGACAGAGTGGGAAGACATTCCCATCAAAGTCCCAACCAACACAGGGGACGGAAGTGCCTGGCCCTCGGAAACAGAGGTGGCAGAAGGCTGTGATTAAACGTCCAGGCAGCTGGGCAGAGAGGAGAAACCTGAGCTTGTGCTATCTGCAGGAAGCAGGCTGTTTGCTCTGTGGCCACAAACGTCTTTATCTCATTGTGATAAAGACTCCTTCCATGGGCCTCACTAGGAAGAGCTGGGGGAGGGAGTGGACTGACTGTGCCTTAAGAAAAACATTTTGAAGCCAAAGGAAGCCGTATTTTATGGGAATGTTGACCAACGCTGTGGACGCCGCACTCAGGGACACTGAGTCCTCCAGAAGAGTCACCCACCGTGTTCAAAACAGACTGTCTCGGGGCAGGATGGGCAGGTCAGGGTCAGGACTCACAGCGCCCAGAGGCTGGCTGGCTAACTCAGCCCAACCACACATGCTAAACGCCTGGCATGGATACTAGGCTGCACTGAGACACTGGCTGGCCCTTGGGCAGAGGGGCCCATGTATGAGGCTTGTTAAACCTGAGTCTCTGGAGGAGAAAAGACCAAATCCACGGTTGCCCAGTTAAAACCCGCTGTATTTTGGGGGTATATTGGAGTGTTCCTCAGACTGGCCAGCCAGCAGTCTCACCCCAAGTCAGGACTGGAGAGAGAAGCCCGAGCTGGCCCAACTGGATGTCTACATGCAGAAAAATGCAAATAGATCCATGTTTATCACCCTGCACAAAACTAAAGTCCAAATGGATCAAAGACCTCAACACAAAACCAGATACACTAAATCGGTTAGAAGAAAAAGTGGGGAAGAGCCTGGAACTCATTGGCACAGGAGACAACTTCCTGAACAGAACACCAACAGCACAGGCTCTAAGAGCAACAATCAATAAATGGGACCTCAAGAAACCAAAAAGCTTCTGTAAAGCAAAAGACATATTCATCAGAACAAAACGACAGCCTACAGACTGGGAAAGGATCTTCACCAACCCTTTATCTGACAGAGGGCTGATATCCAGAATATATAAAGAGCTAAAGAAGTTAAAAAGCAATAAATCAAGCAACCCAATTAAAAAGCGGGGTATAGAGCTAAACAGAGAATTCTCTGCAGAGGAATATAGAATAGCAGAGAAACACCTAAAGAGATGCTCAACATCCTTAGCCATTAGAGAGATGCAAATCAAAACAGCCCTGAGATTTCACCTTACACCCATCAGAATGGCAAAGGTTAAAAACTCAAGTGACAACACATGCTGGAGAGGTTGTGGAGAACTGGGAACCCTCCTCCATTGCTGGTGGAGATGTAAACTTGTACAACCACTTTGGAAATCAATCTGGTGCTTTCTTAGACAATTAGGAATAGTGCTTCCTCAAGATCCAGCTATACCACTCCTAGGCATATATCCAAAAGATGCTCAAGAACACAACAAGGACATTGGCTCAACCATGTTTGTAGCAGCTTTATTAGTAATAGCCAGAACCTGGAAACAAACCAGATGTCCATCAACAGAGGAATGGATACAGAAATTGTGGTACTTTTACACAATGGAATACTACTCAGCAATTAAAAACAAGGAAATCATAGAATTTACAGGCAAATGGTGGGATCTAGAAAAGATCATCCTGAGTGAGGTATCCCAGGAGCAGAAAGACACACACGGTATATACTCACTTATCTAGACCTATAAGATAGGATAAACATACTAAAATATGTGCACCTAAAGAAGATAAACAAGAAAGAGGACCCAGAGTAAGATGGTCAATCCTCACTTAGAAAGACAAATGGGATGGACAGGGGCAGTAGGAGAAAACAAGTAACAGGACAGAAGCCTACCGCAGAGGGCCTCTGAAAGACTCTACCTAGCAGCATATCAAAGCAGATGCTGGCCTCTTGGAGTCCCCTTTATGGGAGGGAGAGAAAGTGTTCACAGGGGTGAGAGAGTTGGCTGTTACACGTTGTTAGAAAGATAGTGAAAGGGAAGGAGCAAGGGTAAGGATTACATCATGTGACTGGGGTGGAAAGCAGTTTGCATCAGATCTAAGGAACAGGAACCTATTCCTAATTACAAATAGAAACTTTAAATCGGGTATGGTGACCCACACCTGTGATCCAGGCAGAGGCAGGCGGATCTCTGTGAGTTCAAGGCCAGCCTGGTCTACAAAGCAAGGCCAGGACATCCAAGGCTACACAGAGAAACCCTGTCTTGAAAAACAAAACAAAACAAAACAAAACAAACAAAAAAAAAAAAAACCTAGAAAATTTAACTTGCACGGACTTAACTTGGGACAAACAGGAACTTATTAAGTGTCTTAACTGCAGACAGAGCTCTTACCCTACAAGATCCATTTTCCTCTCTTGGTCACCCATTAACTTGCAAGGTATATTGGTGCTGTTTTTGGTCCCACAGTTTCCCAGCAACCCTTGCATCTTGTCCCTCTCTAATGGGACACAAGGGTGCTGTAGCTGGCCAGCTTTGCTCAAACTTGACCATCAGCCTGTGGGGCCAGATAGCTGCAGTGAAAGATCCCAGGATGCCATGGTCCCTTTCAGCACAGGAAGGGACACTGAGATTCCTTCCTGCCTCAGTTACTGTTGCTGTGAGGCTGACGCAGCAAGCAAACCCACAGACTGACGTCTTCCTTGGAAACCACCTGGGAAATGTCATCCTCCGCACGTCCTCCCAGCAGCTGCCTGGGCATGGGGCTCTGTGTGCCAGAAACAGGCTTCTTCCGGAGTCCGTCCTGACCTTCAGGAGCACAGCTCCCCTCCCCCAGAACTTCACAGACTGATGGGGAAACTGAGGCCCAGAGCCTGGCTGACCGAAGCCTACCCCACCACCCCTCAAGAGAAATGAGAGCAGTTCACCAAGTTGGGCAATCCCCTCTGTGAGGAAGAGCCTGAGTGACGAGCTGGAGACTGGGGGCCGGATGAGGGCAGGGCACAGAGGAAGGAAGGGGTCTTGGGCCATGAGTGCCATAGTCTCACTATCGTTCGGTAACTTCTTCCCCAGATCCTCGCACTCTTGGATCCTTGTGGTGGTTTGGATGAGAACAGCCCCCACAGCTTCATATATTTGAATATTTGGTCCCCAGTTGCCCGTTCAGAGGAGATTAGGAGGTGTGGCCTTTGTTGGAGGAGGGGTGTCCCTGGTAGTGGGCTTTGAAGTTTCAAAAGCTCACACCAGGCCCAGTTAGCTCTGTCTCCTGCCCAAGGACCATGATGTAAGCAGTCAGCTACTGCTCCAGAACAGTGTTTGCCTCTCTGGTGCCATGCCCCACGATGGCTGCAGATGAGCCCTCTGAAACTGTTGGAAAGCCCCCAACTAAATGCTTCCTTCTGTAAGTGCCTGTCCTGGTGTCTCTTCCCAGACACAGAACAGTAACTGAGACAGGCCTTGTGTCTTAAAGTCAGGGTTTCTACTGCTGCAGCAAAACACTGTGACCGAAAAAGCAGGTTGGGGAGAAAAGGGTTTGTTTGGCTGACACTTCCATACTGCTGTTCATTATTGTAGGAAGTCAGGACAGAAACCCAGAGGCAGGAGCTGAAGCAGAGGCCGTGGAGGGGGCTGCTTACTGCCTTGCTCCTCATGGCTTGCTCAGCCTGCTTTCTTGTAGAACCCAGGACCACCAGCCCAGGGATGGCTCCACCCACCATGGGCTGGCCCTCCCCCACTGATCACTAACTGAGATGCCTTACAGCTGCATCTCATGGAGGCGTTTCCTCAGCTGAGGCTCCTTCCTCTCTGACGACTCTAGCTGTGTCCAGCTGACCAGAACCAGCCAGCAGGCCTTGCATTGTTACTGTGGGCTCAGGTGAGAACCCTCAGCCCTATGCCACAGCCCCAGTAGCCGAGGAGCTGGCAGACGCGGTGCAGGGCTGGACCTATGTGCCATAACCTTCATGACATTCAGTGTTGGCTGTCAGGCAGGGAGTCTCACAAAGCCCACGCTGGGTTCCGTGGCTCTGAAGACGGGGTGTCTCTACCACAGCCCACCAACGCATGGCAGTGATCTGCAGAGAGCAAGGGCAAGGGAGAGAGTGAAGAAAGAAAAACTTAATTCTGCTTAGAAAGAGGGCAGACTCAAGGGAGGCTCGGTAAGGAGCTGTGTCAAGAGAAGACCTGGAGGTCAGGAAGTACAAGCTGGCAGCCGGGCGTGGCGGCACGGCTTTAACCCCAGCACGTTAGAGAGGGAGGCAGGCAGGGCTCTGTGTTCACGATAGCCCGGTCTACATAATGAGACCCTGCGCCGTCACGGCCCAGTGCGTAAAAGGTGCCAACACCAAGCCTGGCAGCCTGAGGTCCGCTCCCGAGCCTGTAGGGTAGGAGAGAGCCTACTGCCCCATTGTCTTCTGACCTCCACACATGGACCGTGGAGCACATGTGAGCATGTACACACACACACACACACACACACACACACACACACACACACACTGTAATTTAAAAAAAAAAAAAAAAGCATTAAAGAGGGATGCAGGGATGGCTCAGAGGTTAAGAGCACTGGCTGCTCTTCCTAAAGGTTCTGAGTTCAATTCCCAGCAACCACATGGTGGCTCACAACCATCTAAAATGTGGTCTGGTGCCCTCTGCTGGTGTGCAGATGTACAAGCAGGGAGAACACTGCATACATAATAAATAAATCTTTTTTTTTTTTTGCTGCACGGGAGGGCCCCAGCTAATTGAGGAGGTGGGCTTCCTCAGTGGCCTCTGGGCCTGCTAATGGCTGCCTAGCTCGCAAGCAACGCCCTGCAGGACTCAGTGTGTTTGCATCTGGGGGTGGGAACGCGATCATGGGAACACCAGTGTCGGTGCGGTTTCCTAGCAACACCTCCACAGGGCCTGCTCCAGAAAGCCACCGTGGCAGCCACTAGAGGGCAGCAGTCGTCCGCAGATGCCTCCCGGCCACCGGGTCCCTTTCCGCCTCTTTGAAGGGGGATGTAGCATCTCGTTTCATTGCAAGTGTGCAGGCATGCATGCCTGCGAACACGCGCGCGCTCGCACACACGCGCGCGCACACACACAGCCTATGTATTTTGCTGAAGACTTCATCGATGTTGTGTATCAGCAGACTCAGGATGGGCCTAGGACACCATCTGGGTCTAAATGAGTTTTGCCGTGGGCTTCTCAGAAGCTACTTCCAGGGTCTCCAGAAGCCTCCAGGAGCCCCTCCCAGCCCACAGACGCCAGAACGCAGGAGCCCTGGGAGGCACTATGCCATTCGGACCACACGAGGGCGCTGTTCTCGGACAAGGATGAGGGGACAATGGCTAGTAAGGCAGGTTGTCCAGAGAATCCTAGGCAGAGCTGAACCCGCCCTGGGGGCCGTCCATCACACTGACAGCCATCTAAACCGATGAGACAGTGTTCAAGCCACCATGAGACGTGCCTTTCTTTGCAAAGGAATGGTCGGGCCCAGCTCACTGTGGGCAGGGCCACCCCTGGGCTGGTGGCCCTGGGAGCTTTAAGTCAGCTGGCTGAGCAAGCCATGAGGAGCAGGCCAGTGAGCAGTGTTCCTCTGTGGCCTCTGCATCAGCTCCTGCTCCAGGTTCCTGCCCTGTTTGGGTTCCTGCCCCAACATCCCTCAGGATGAAGGCCAGGGTAAATCCTTTCCAGCTCCTAACCCTAGGCCACCTCACAAGATGTGCCCCTCCTATGTCCCCAGCCCCTATCCTGACACCATCTCAGGCTAGGTCTGAAGACGCAGGTGAAGGGAGCCCGCTGAGCCCTCCACAGACGTAGCTGGGGTGCTGTGTGGGGTGGGGGCAGTAACGTGTGTGCCAGGTGTGAGACAGTGCCTGACCTGGGCTCGGTGACCTTCAACCAGCTGGGGCTCACTGTGCCAGGCAGACAGCTTGTGTCTGAAAGGAGATGGGGTGGGGACAAGTTGAGAGGAGCTGCAGGCAGCAAATGATGGGTGAAGTTTCCAGGGAGGCCACAAAGCTCTCTGACGTCCAAGATGGAGGCCCTTGGTGCTGCCCTTGGGACTTTTGAGACTCAGAGCATGGCCAGAAAGACTGACAGAGAGGTGGCTCAGCGGTTAAGAGCACTGGGCGCTTTCTCTTCCGGGCAGATGGACCAGAGTTCAGTTCCCAGCTTCCACACAGTGGCCCTCAACCATCTGTAACTCCAGTTCCAGGGGATCCATCGCCCTCTTCTTGCTCCCAAGGGCACAGACACAGACATTCCTACCAGCAAATGGCCCACAACCACGAAGTAAAAAGGGTAAAACGTAGCATTGCTATTCTGTTTTACACACTCAGATTTGAATAGCAGCAGGGGGCTGGCGGCTACTGTCCTGGGGGTGGGGCAACCTGAAGGACCACAGGTCTGGTCTCTGGGTAGCTAACTGTCTCACCACAGAGGACAGGAGCCAGGGCCAGCAGGCTTGGAGGAGGCGCTGAATGGAAACCGAGACAGCGCTGGAAGGCCATTCTGTACCTGGCATTAACGAGCAGGAAGGAATGAAACCTCAAGAGTGCCTTGCCAAACACCAGAGGTCATTCGCCCGAAGCCTGGGGTCAGCTTCAGGTCACAGACTGCAGCTTGGAGTGGCTCACGCTTGCTTGCTTGCTTTCTTCCTTTTTTCCTATTAGAACCCACTTTAGTCTCATATTAGAAAAGGCTAAATGCAAACAAAGTTAGTAGAATTCATGCAAAACTCTGGGTTTCTGCCTCCTGAGAAATCAGAGGCTGGGACGGCACTGGCCTCGCTGCCTCTCAGCACAGAACCCTTAGTCTAGTTTCTGCTGCTGTAACAAACACCGCAAACAGGTACTTTATAAAGAAAAGAAATTCACTTCTCACTGCTCTAGAGGCTGAGCAGTCTAAGAGGCCAGCACAGTTGCTGGTCGGAGCCTCAGGCTGCACTATCTTCAGACCAGATGTCAGGTAAGTGTACAAGGCAGAGAGCTAGCCTTGCAACAAAGCCACTCCTTACACAACTATGGTTGCCATTCATTCTTGAGGGTGACGCCCCCAAGGCCTCTTCAAAGTCCTGTAGTCCAGAGCCATCACTGTGAGTTACACTCTGACACACCTCGAGTGCCACACAATTAAGTTCCCATGATCCTTCAGCCCCAGCGTGCTGCCCAGCAGCCTAGTGAAGAGCTGGAAGTCAACCAGCAGTGCAGGGGTTAATGTAACTGTAGAAACTGCAACAGGAGTTAGCAGCACAGATGGACCCAGTCTTCAAGGAAGAAGACAGGAAAGGTCCACACAGGCCCCCCTCAGGGAGGCGGGTAGTCCAAACCCAGGGGTCTTGAGTCCATGCCTACAGGACGGGCAAGTGGTCAGCACAGGGCATTTTGCATCCATTTTTACTTTCTCAAATATTACATGAAAGTACTCTTGGTTTTATGTTCAGGGAAAGTGGTTTCCTTGCTTCTCCCTCGTCCCTGCTCTGGGGAAGTGATCACACCCTGAACGGAGAGGACACCCACACTGACTGGCAGATAAAGGAGGTCAAACCAGGCCTGGCCACCTTAAACACGGCTTTCTACAGGAACATAACTGGTAGATGAAAGTGTATTTATGGGATTTCATAGACTGGCTTGCAGGCTATGGTCCAGGTAAACCAACAGTGACTGTTGAATGTAGAGGAATTCAGAGCATGGCTGCTCTGGCAAGAGGCCATATCCAAGGATCTTCTAGGTCTGTGTGATCTGACTGGAATTCAGACATTCATCCCAGGAGACAGAGGCAAACAGATCTCTGAGTTCAAGGTCATCCTGGTATAGAGCAAGTTTCAGGTAAAGGAAAGCTTAGGCCCAGGCATGGTGGTGCATGCCCTTAATCCCAGAACTCAGGAGACAGAGGCTTGCAGATCTCTGTTTCTAGTCAGTTTTGTTCAGGCAGTTCCACTGAGTACGTGGGCTGAGAGGCGGTGCAGTCCATGGAATTCAGAGGCAGTTTTACCTGGAAAGTTTTACAGAGACCGGATGAAGAGAGAACAAGCTAGACACAGGTGAAGACAAAATGAGCCAGAGAATGAGAAGGAGCCAGAAGATTAGAACAGATTGCTAGAGTTAGTTTGAGGCCAAGCAGGGCAATTCAGTGAAAATCTGAGAGAAGCCAGTTTGAATCAGTCAGCTTGGAGAGGCGTTTGAGCCAGAACAGATGAGTTGAACCAGCCAGTCAGAGTTCAGAAGGAGCTAGAAAGTTTGAGCATATTCAGCAGTGAGTCTCAGAGGCTGAGAACATTCTAGGCCTAGATAAGATTGTGCGGACACTAGAAGCTTCCAGGACTAGGCCTAGATTGCCAGCAAGCCTCAGACAGTTAAATCAGGTGAATAAAAGCTCCCTTTACAGGTGAGGCTGGGAGGGAATCTACATTTGCCCAGTCCACAGGGCTGAATGTCTCTGCAGTCTCTACCTGGTGCTGCAGTCCTGAAGGGCTCCTAGACAGCTGCCGGTCTCCGGTCTCCATCAGAAACCCAAAGGACGTTGGTTCTGATACTGGTGACAATCAATAGGACAGATGGGCTTGCTCGCCAGAGTGAAGGCACACAGGCAAGAGGCCATTTCTTTCTTCCACATCCTTTTATGTGCGCTGCTACCAGCAGCTGGCCACCCAGACTTAGGGTCTTTCATCACATTGGTTCAAGCCAGAGGCAACTGAGAAAATGGTCCCTCCAGACCAGCCTGTGGGCAGGGCCACCCCTGGGCTGGAGGCCCTGGGAGCTTTAAGTCAGCTGGCTGAGCAAGCCGTGAGGAGCAGGCCAGTGAGCAGTGTTCCTCTGTGGCCTCTGCATCAGCTCCTGCTCCAGGTTCCTGCCCTGACTCCCTCAGCAACAGGCTGTGATGAGGAGCTATAAGCTCCTTTCTTCCCCAAGCTGCTTCTGTCCATGGTTTTATCACAGCAAGAGAACCCTAGTGAAGACGATGGATCTTCCTAATCCAAATAATCTGACCAAGGAAATTCCTCGAAGGAATGCCTGCCTGAGGCTTGAATCTTAGTCGATTCCAGATGCAATCAAGGTGACAGCTAAGATTGGCCATTAACCTTCCCTCTCAGGAGGTCAGGCAGGAGGATCCTGAGCTCAGTGTTATTCTTAGCCACCTCATGAGTCTGAGGTTAGCCTGGGCTACATGAGACCCTGCGTCATGTCCAGCCAGCTACACAGCCAGCAGGACAGGCCCAACCACAACAGAGGACAGCCTCGCAATTCAGAAACAGATGTTCAGAAGCATAGAAAGGATAAGACCTACAAGGCAAACCCAGACCTGATTTTGTTTTGTTTTGTTTTGTTTGAGACAGGGTTTCTCTGTGTAGCCTTGGCTTTTCTGGACTCAATTTGTAGACCAGGCTGGCCTCGAACTCAGAGCCTCCCTCCCTTGGCCTCCAGCGCCTGTGCCCTGGGGAAGAGCCCTGACCCTCAGGCTCAGGTCGGTTTGTTTAGGCAGTTAGGTTGCTTGGGCTGCTGTGGCTCCCGAGGAAAAGGACCAGCCTTAGGGACAACCCTGGTGGTGGAACAGCAGCCAGCAGGTACTGAGCTCCAGGGGGAGCAAGAACTGGAAGCACGGAGCACGGGGAACGTGTCGGAAGGCCGTTGAAGTTCCAGGATGTCTGCATCCTGCGTAAAACTGGTGCACATTTGGCCGTTGCTCCACGAAGAGGCTGTCTCGGCTAAGTCCCAGCTCGGAAATGTGTCTTTAAGTCGCTCTTTAGGGGGAAGGACTTAAATTTAGTGACTTGACATTACAGTCCTTCACAGTAAAGCAAGTCTGGTGTTGTTGCTCTGACAAAAGGAGGGAAGCTGTTCTCTGGACAGGAATGATCTGAGTTTCTAATGAGCCGTTTCTTTTCTTCCAGAAGGAAGGTGCTAATACAATGTTTTCTCAAGCACAGTGATCAGATGAGACTGCAGAAGATGCCCCTGGAAAAACTTCCTTCAAGCTGGGTGAGGTGACGCTTCCTAGTACTTGGAAGCATGGGCAGGAGGAGGAGGAGTTCAAAGCCAGCCTTGGGTACATGAGGCCCTGACAACAAAGGAGGGAGAGGTCAGGAGGAACAGAAAATTTAAAGTCGCCCTCAGCTTCCTAGTGGAGGCCAGCCTGGGTATCCCCTTGTCAAAAATAAAATGTGAGGGGCTGGAGGAAGGGCTCAGAAGGTAAGAGCAGGTATTGATCTAGTAGGCAATCCATGTTCCGTTCCCAGCACTCATGTGGGGGCTCACAACTGTCCATAACTCCAGTGCTGGGAGATATGATGCCTTCTTCCTGCCCGTGGAGTATGTCTGTGAGCCACGTATGCTCATAGTGCACAGACACACTTGCAGGCAAAGCGCTCATGCGTAAAATTAATATTTTAGACTTCTTTCTTTGATTGTTTGCTTTTCAAGACAGGAGCTGGAGCTGCAGACAGTTGTGAGTTGCCCGGCATGGGTCCAGGGAACCAAACTTGGATCCTCGGCAAGAGCAGTACCGCTCTTGACTGCTGAGCCACCGCTCCAGCCCCTGGTTTCATGACATAAGCTCTCATGTAGACCAGGCTGGCCTCAGACTCACCGGGGGCCCCAGGATGGTCCTGAACCTTACCGTCCTATGTGAGCGTCTCCCGGGACTGCGGGCACAGCCACTTGTTCTGTATTAGGAACGGGGTCTGGCTGTGCTGCCCAGGGTCGTCGTCCACTCCTAGGCTCGAAGGACGCTGCTGCCTTAGCCTCCCAAGCTTCCCTTTAGATTCACTGTCATCAACAGAGCAGCTGGGCACACCCGGAACCTCAGCCCTCAGAAGGCTGAGGGGTATGAATGTTAGTTCCAGGCTAGCCTCAGCTACATAAGACAGACCTGTCACACACACAGACACACAATCTACCTGAAGAGGAGGAAGTTACTATTGTAGTAAGTTTGCTTGTGGAAGAGGTGGGAAGGAGACAAATTAGAGCAAAGTATGGCACACACAGGAAAATGCCACAATGACACCAATTACTTTGCATGCCAACTTTTGTTAAATTTTATTTTACGTGTATTGGTGCGGAGGTATCAGATCCTTGGAACTGGAATTACAGACAGGTGTAAATTGCCATGTGGGTGCTGGGAACTGAACCCAGGTCCTCTGGAAGAGCAGCTGATGCTCTTAACCACTGAGCTGTCTCTCCAGAGGATGCATGCTAATTTTTAGAACAATCCTATTACTGTGACATATTGGCGGTGGGGGGGGGGGGGAAGGGCATGACTCTACTTAGCCCAACAGTCCCTCCAAAATATCAGACGACGAAACCCCTTTGTTCCCTGTGTGACTCTCACTAGAACCCTTCAGGGCCCGGGGTTTGGAGCTCATTTGAAGAAACACTGCCGTAGCCCCTGGGAGAGGAAGCTGGCTGTAATCCTCTGCTTTCTGCCAAACGGTTTTGAAATATTCATCGATTCTCTCAAATAACAAATGATGAAATATTGCTTCTACTTTTAGCCCACTTCCCGTAAAATTCTTGTGACATTTGGTATGTGATAAAGGCATTTTTAAACAAAAGGATACATTGAAAACTGGGAACTGACAAGCAGCAAACTGTTCTGCAGCCACCTGCTGGCTTCACACCCGTGACCCCTGGGACATCCTCCCAGGTACAGGCGCACTAGGCCGACACACAGAGGGAAAAACATGCTGGTTGTTTTTGCTTTGTTTTGTTTTGTCGTTTGTTTGTTTTAGCCCCATTGAGAGTAGAGTCTGGAGAACTGGCAGTGCCAGAAACATCCTGAACTTGATTTTTTTTTTTTTTTTTTTTCACAAACGTCCTCCTTACTGCCAAATCCAAAAGACGGAGCATGAAGTACGCAAGCTGACCACTGCCCTCCTAAGCCCTGGCCCGAAGCTGCTCTACATCTCTGGCCTTGGCGGCAGAGTAGTACATAGTCAGGTCCACTGTGCCCCTGTTAGGTGCCAGCATGTTCTGGGAGGACATGTTTTAACTGTTTCCTAGTTAAGAACTATGACACATTACAGTCCCCCTTCTCACCACCCTGGGATCAGCGCAGAAGCTGAAGGCATGGGGCCATTCCTTAGAAACAGCTGTCTGTATGCAGCGAACAAAACAGCTAAACTTGGGGCTGCAGAGACGGCTCAGGGGTAAGAGCGCTAAGAGCATCTCGAGGGCCCAGGCTCACTTCCCAGCACCCACCCCAGTTCCTGGGGATCCCATCCTCTCTTCAGACCTCCCCGGACACCAGGCACACACATGGAACACTCACGCAGGCAAAACACTCATGCGCATAAAAATTTGATAATCTTTAAGACATTTTAATTTAAAACAGCAAACACCCCCCCCCCCCCGCCAAGGAGCTGGCATTTGAACAGATGGCTCAAGCAGAGAAGTTTCCAGTTAATATGATGGTTCTTATCATAAATCCAGTCCAAGAACAACACACACATCTTAAGACTAGTTGTTTTGTAAAAACCAAGTTTGAAGTCATGCACATGAGGGTCCACAGAGACTGTCAGCCTCAACTTGAGTAGCTCTCAAAGGCCAGCAGGACTCGGAAATAGGCGAGAAGCCTGGAGGGGAAGGTCAGAGCCAGGCTCAGAACATCCCATGTGCAAATGGCCCAGGCCCAGGCTGAGGACCCAAGGATAGCCGCCTGAAGCCCAAGGCAGCATTTGCATGAGACATGGTGACCAGGGAGGACCATGAGGGGAGATGGTGAAGCAGAGACGGCAGGGAGACTTCCGTGGGGAGAGGGAGCAGGCTGGTTACGTGAGGTCATACCTGGGGCTTTGGAAGCCTCACTTGATCCTTCCCTAAAATACATCTGGGCATTAGTGGTACTCAGTGTGTGCTGAGCTAGGATGGCTGGCAGCGGGGGTGGGTCAGTGTTGAAGGAGAAGCCGGCCATGGCGACACACACCTGTAACTCAGCTCTCGGGAGACTGTTTAGTGCCAGCCACAGCTCTATGACAAGATTCTTCTTAAAAAAAAAAAAAGTTGGAGGGAGAAAGGGACACCCCTGGAAGTGCCCTCTTAGGCAAAAGGCCGAAAGACACAGACAGCCCGCCCAGAATTCAGAAGGCCAGCCACCCCATCCATCCCCTCTCACACAGACAGGGGTCTGATGGCGCCCTCATTTCAGCCTCACTGTTTTGACCACAGTCCCAACTGAACCCCACACGATTCCCTGATTTGCCATCACCTAGAGCTGGCCCGCAGAGGTTGGCTTTGGGGCTAGACCCAGAACCTGCCTCTCTTGGGCAGAGATGCCTTCACCCAAGCCGTGGTGCGTGAGCTGGGTGGAAAATGGGCCTTTGAGCTGCAGCGGCATCAGGATGGAGGCCAAGAAGACATCGGGCAACCCCAGAAGGAATGGGGTAGTGAGGAAGGAGGAGGGAGCAAGGGGCCCGTAGTGTGTAGGCAAGCTAACAGCTGCTTCTCCTCACAGGGGTCTGGCAGAGATCACTCGTTCGACCACCACGTGCTTCCTGAGCATCTCGTGCCACACGCGACCATGAATGGTAAGCACCAGATGCAGCCGTGCGTGTGCACGGTCATGGGCCTGTTCTTCCAGGGTTTATGTAACTTTGAAGAAAACACACTCACTGTGTAACGACACACATGAAGGGAGACGCAAGGACGCCCCAAGGAATGTCTGGCAGAGATCACAGTCGTCCGGAAGGTCATCAGAGAGGACAAGATATCCTGGACCTGAAGGGGGAGATGAGGCCTGAGCCAGTCTTGCAAGGGCAGCCGGGGTGGAACAGCATTTTCCACGGCCCATCGGACACAGCGTGTTAGAGGGAGAACGAAGGAGGAGCAGGGCCCCAGCAGGGCTATGGCCTAGGTGTTGGAAGGACCTGCTGTTGAAGTTGCAGTCTTCCCAGACAGGATAGCCATCCTGAGTGGGAAGGGGCGGGACGCCCTCTCCCCAGCAGGGCCCCTGCTCCCTCCCTGACTTCATCTGAGAGTGTCTCCAGACACAGATGCCCCTGGCCACATCTGACATATGGCCTCTGACACAGCTCCCTGCTAGCTCTTCCCTCCCCATGCCTATAGGATAACTAGGTACTGTGTTCCCGTTCGTGGGATATTGCTAATCAAGCATCCTTGAAGTGCCTAGTTCATGCACACCTATCCTTGGAGGCCTCACGCACTCCCCAAGGGGTATGTAGCTGCTGTTCTCTAGAATTACAGTTGAACTAGCTCCCTGCAGCAGTTCCCGGAGCGGCTGATCTCCGTGCTTGCCGGCCTTTCCAGCCATGTGCCTTATCTCCTGCTCCTCCTGACTTCTTGGGCTGCTGGAAGACTGGCCCCAGGCAGGGGAAGAACCATGCCCAGGGACTTCAGGAAGGTCTGGGGGTTTAGCCTCTGGGCATCCCTGGGGCCAGGACCAGGTGACACAGGAAGTAGGCTGGCATGGCGGCTCTTTAAGACACCATGGTGGGGGCTGGGAAGATGGCTCGGTAGTTAAGACTCCTGGCTGCTCTTAGAGAGGACTGGGTCCAGCTTGCATCACCCACATCAGGCAGCTCACAACCACCTGTAACCATAGCTCCGGGGGATCAAACGCCTCTTCTTCCACGGGCGCTATACACACATGGTACACACGCATACACACAAAACACTCATACACATAAAATATATCTTTGAAAAAAAATAATAGACACCGAGACAACAGTGGAGAATGTGGGCCCAGAAGCTCCAGTGGACTCGGGGGCAGGTGAGAGGCAAGGCTGGTGATGCGAGATGGTGTAAAACTCTGAGGTAGGAAGGACCACAGTGGAGACAGTCAGGCTGATGGAGGGGCCAGAGCTGAGGCTGGGATGGCTCCACTCAAGGGCAGCAAAAGCACGCAAGGGCAATGTTTCTGGTGGGAGGGTGCACCTGGAAGCACCTTCCTGCCTGCTGCAGCCACATCCTCTCCTGCCCGTAAATCTCTCACTGGACTAGAAAATCCCACACTGGCCTCTTTCCTGCCCCTCAGACATGACAGATTCATTCCAAGCATGGACCTTTTCACCTGCTGTCCCTCTGACGGGAACATCGCGTCCTGGCTCTTGCCTGGCTGGGTCTCCCCATGGGTCAGGTCTCAACTAAAATGTCACCTCCCATACAGACTTTTCCTGACCACCTTCAGTGATGCCGCCCCTATCGTGGTCCAGTCACCCCCTATAAATACCATGTGACGTCCCCTGAGGGACATGTGATGTACCCTGGGGTCCTGGGGGCAAGGAGCTCTGCTCTGGAGTACCAGGGCAGGAGCTCTCCAGGCATTCCATAGGGCTCTACAGGGCAGGGCTTTGGGGTTCAGTTAAGGCCAGAGTACCACCATCAGTCAGAGTGTGAGCCAACCCAGCATCCGGAGAGGGAGGAGCGCAGGACAGAACCCTGAGGAGCTGGGTGGGATGCAGAGAGGGAAAGGCAGGAGGCAAGGGAGGAATCAGAAGCCCAGGCAGTTACATGGGACAACAGCTGCCCAAGCACAACCGTGGACATCTCCTATCCCCTCAGCTTTGAATGAGAATGGCTCCCATAGGCTCTTAGGTTTGAACGCATGGTCCACAGTTGGTAGAACTATTTGGGAAGGATTAGGAGGTGTGGCCTTGTTGGAGGAGTGTGTCACTGGGGGTGGCGTTGAGGTTGCAAAAGGCTGTGCTGTTCCAGCTGGCCTTCTCCTCTCTGCCCCACGGCTGTGGGTCAGATGTGACCTCTTGGCTACTGCTCCAGAGCTGTGCCTGCTTGTCTACCGCCATGCTCCCAACAGTGATGGTGATGGACTCACCCTCTAACTCCAGCATCCCCTGAGTAAGTGTTTTCTCTCTTCAGTCACCTTACTACGGGCAGTGATGACACACCCCTTTAATCCCAGCACTCGGGAGGCAGAGGCAGGAGGATCTCTGTGAGTTTGAGGCCAGCCTGAGCTACAGAGTGAGTCCAGGATACCCAGGGCTACACAGAGAAACCTTGCCTTGGTCATGGTTTCTCTTCACAGAAATAGAAAAGTAACTAAGACAGCTCCCAGGTATCCGCCGCCATCACTGTGTTTTCTCAAAAGTAGAAGAACTTAGGTAACAGGGTAAGGAGAAGGCGAGGTTGAGCCCCATGTTATCCTAAAGCCCATGGTTTCCAGCCAGCTCAGAGCAGAGAGCGGAGGGCGGGTGGACACTGAGGAGGGAGGGGTAAGCGACAGAGAAGCAGCCAGCATAGACTGAGACATGGCCTGGCCGTGGAGAAGAGGGAGGAGAGGGAGGAGAGGGGGGAGAGGGCGAGCCCAGACTGGGAAAGTCCTAGAACCAGTTGGAAGGCCAGAGAGTGGGGGTGTCAAGTGGGGTCGGTGTTCTGAGAAGCTTGGCTGCAGGAGAGTAACCAGAGGAGGCAGTGGGGGTGAAGAAGGGCTATTTTAAGGCAGAAAGAAACCTGAGTGTTGGGACACTGGAGCCAGTGAGGAGCAACTGAAGAAACAGGATGGAGGAGGATGTCGGGAGGCTGAAGGTCTGAGGCAGGGAGGCTTGAAGGGCAGCTGGTGGGGTGAACCTTCTGCAACAGCGGAGCCAAGGTGAGGGTCCAGGGGCCTAGTGATTGAGGCCCACACCAAGTCAAAGGGTGTTTGTCCACAGTGATCTGGGGATGAGGTGCTTCTGGAAGGGTTCCATGGAAGAAATGAAGTTAGGAGATGGACAAGAATGACTGAGGGACAGGGCAGAAGTAGAGGACATGGGTCAGGAGACCTTTGGGAAAATGTTGTATGATGGGCCAGTCAGAGGGCTTAGAGGGCAAACTCACTTGCTACTAAGTCTGAGGACCTGAGTTCAATCCCTGGGACATACATGCTAGAAGGAGAGAACCAACTCCTGTATGTTGTCTTCTGACTTCTACGTGTGCCACGGTGCACACATACGCACACATCCACACACACACACACACACACAGAAGCATAGCAGATGTACTAAATAAATGTAATAAAAGAAATAAAATGCCTCCATGAGCACCTGAAAGGACAGGGTGACTATAGGTTGTCAAGAGGAGGGGTTCTGAGGGGACATATGTCAGACAGAAGAGGGACAGCGCAGAGTGTGACCCACGGCTCAGCTATCCCACAGGGCCATGAACTGTAGCTGCATGGGGAGACCACAGCATGGGAGGAATGTTACAGGTTTGGTTTGGCCTAGGGGAGACAGGTGTATGGCAGAGAGTCACACAGCAGAGAGGTGTCCCACAGGGGCTGGGTGGATGGCTCAGTGGGTAAGGGTGCTTACTGTAGGCCTTGCTGGGTTAGGATGAAGTCTGACATCTCCGGAGAGCCATTTGTTTGCACTCAGTCTATGATGGTGGACTCCCTTTTCTCAGCAAGGCCCTAACCCCCCCCAATCTGGGTGACCCCAGGTCTTGTAAGGAGTGTCACACAGCCCTCAGGGAAGATTACAGACCTTTTCCTGATAAGAAAACCAGTTCAACTAGCCATCTATTCCTAGAAATGCCCCACCCTGCTGAGGATCTTAGTTTTCAGCAGTGATGTTCAATTGTACTTAGGGTAACTAAGTATTGTGTTCTCCTTCTTGTCATAGGACCATGCTACTGCACGGAAAATAAGGCACTGTGCCACTACATGCAAATCAAGTATCCCTGACCCCCTGACCCCAGAGAATCAAACACATTCACCCTCCAAATCCCTCCCTCTGCCCAAGCAACTGCCTGCCTGCCGTGAGTTCCTGGACTACCCCGGCTTGACTGCTTGTCTAGCTGAATGCTATTGGCTGCAGTGGGCTTCTTTCCACCATTCGCCTGCAACGCTGCCTCAGTGGCCAGCTGATGACCTTCATCTCACTGGATCTGCCTTCTGGTCCGTCCTGGCCTCTGTGTGCTCAGCACAGCAGCTCAGCCAAAAGCTGTGACACTTTGGTATCACCCCGGGCTCTGGAACGCCCACGCCTCCACTACCACTAGCCGTCTCATCCTGAAAGAGCTAAACTGTAACACTCCCTAGAAAACCTTTTCCACACCAGGGCCTGGGCTGCCTGGGCCTTGCCCTAAAGCTCTCCAGCCGCCTCTGAGAGAAGCAGAACCCTCATTCTCTGTCTGGAAGCCTTGCTCCAAAGCTGCAAGCTTCTTCCCACAACCCCAGACCTGCTAGGAATGTGGATAATCCTGGCCAAGCCAGTTCCCAAAGTCCACTCTTCATCCCTATGCAGCGAGCCCCATCCTGGCTTCCCCCAGCTCTCTGGCCCTCCTCTTCTGCCTTCATTCAGGGATGGTACACTGGGCACTGCCACCCTTTTGCCTCAGCCTGATCCATCCAACCTTTCTGTGTGGCTCCAGCAACATCGTGGCCCAGAATTCCCTAAGCTCCAACCCAGAAACTAGCTGGCCCTGAGGTGCCTCAGAGCTGAGCTCCTCAGTAGACTCCTCTGCAGGTGCCACACGTGCCACAGCCAGCAGTGCCGGCTTACCCCGGAAGTAAACATGCCCATGTGTGATGAGGACAGGCCCCTGCTTTAGATCCAGTGGTTTGCGGTGTCCCTCAGCCGCAAGCCAAGCAGATCATGTAGCCAAGGTCCGGAACATTCTATGCTCTTGGTATAACAGCGATCCCAGTTCATTTACAACAGTCCCCGGCCTTGGCCTGCACCACTTGGAGATAACTCCCTCTGGCCTGAGAGTCGGAGGCCACACGTGGAGGCAGCACACCTTATCTGTGTGAGGCAAAACAGCACGAGCCACATCCTGTTTCCCCTGGTCTGAAGATAAGGGAGGTGTGCTACAGAAATAAAGCATCTCCTCGGGCCAGTCAGTGCGTGTGCTACCAGAGCGCAGGCTCAGGCAGCTCGGGTCCACCAGGGCTCCCGGGAGCTAGACCATACTACCCAAAGCCAGCCTGGAAGCTGAAAGAAGCGAACTGAGGGACAGGAGAGGCTAGGAGAGGAGAAAGGCGGGCCTGCCCTCATGGCTTGGGCCCTGAAAACAGACTAGGATCAAGTACTGACTTTCTCTGAAGTGGGCCAATAAATTCTCTTCTCTGTCAACCAAGAAGTTTGTCCTCTGTGGGTTCACACTGAAACGTCATCTCAGGGAAGGACATCGGGCCACAACCATCACCCACGTCTCCTGCCTCTACATCGTCCCTCACATGTGGCTGCTGGCCAAAGCCTGAGCCCTGAGCCCCAGCCGCGGCCATTTTGGCTGGTTTACGCCATCCACCCTTGCTCCTTCCCCATTTCCATCTGCTCCACCTCAAACGTACACCAGGCCACTATGGTCCAGCCTCGAGTGGAAGCTTCCAGCCCCTGACTGCCCCTGCCCCGGGCCTCACTCCCTGGTAGAGCCCCTCTGCCAGGTGGCTCTTCTGCCTCCACCAGGAGAAGGTCAGGCATGGCTGCGGTGAGGGGGCAAAGCTCCCCAGCTGAGGACAGCTGCTCCTCTCCACCTAGGCATGGTTTGTGGTCTGCTTCACCCTCAGTCTTTGAACCCCTCTTGCTATCAGACCGAAAGCTCCCTGAGGGTAGAACTATCTCCTTTCGCCCTCATGCCCAATCTCCAGAGCATGTCAGGAACGTCAGTAGAGCAGTCAGGAAAGGAACAAAGAAACCAAGTGAGTCCTGGGAGCCGGGTAGATGCGTCCTCCCTTCCCCTCCTTTTTCTCCCCTCCTCCCTGCTCTCCCTCCTCCCTTCCTTCCAGGCATGGTGCTGGAGCAGCAGCCCGAGCTTACATCTTCATACTCAAGGCACAGAGAACAGAGAAAAAGCTGTGGGAGTGGCACGCCTCCTCCAGCACAGCTGCACCTCCTAACCCTTCCCAAAAAGTTCTAGCATCTGGGACATCGTATTCAAACATACGAGCCTTACGGCGCAGTCTCCTTCAGACCGCTGCACTCTCCCTTCTCTCCGGGAGTGGTCAGTGTGGTGCTTTGACGAGATGCCCCCACAGTCTTGGACATTTGCACACCTGGTCCCCAGCTAGTGGGACTTCCAGGGAGGAAGATGTCAGAGGCAGGCTCTGAGAGTTTCAAAGTCTCACACCATTCCCAGTGTAGTCTCTGCTTCCTGTTGGTGGTTCCAACTCTCAGCGCTCGATCCCTGGTATTTCACACACACCCTCTGAAACCAGAAGCCCAAAATGAACTCTTTCTTCCATAAGTTGTCTTGGTCATGGCGTCTCACCACAGCAACAGCAATAATTAGTCCGGCCAGGCTTGGGGAACCAATGCTGACTGAACTCAGAGCACACAACTATGAAGCCCGCTCTCAGAGAAACACAGACACACACAGACACACACAGACACACACACACAGCCTGCCCCCACCCCCACTGGCAAAGCTCTTATTAGAGGCTGAATAAAGCCAAGCTCTTGACCACACTGACACGGGGTCCAGGGTGGGTATAAGCCACTCCCAGCCACATCACATCTACACTCACAAAGTCCTGGCTTTAAACCAGCTGGCCTTTGACTGCCATCCCACAGAGGCTGAAGCAGGAGGATTACCATGTGTTCAAGTCCATCCTAGGAGTGTCAGGGCAGCTTGGGCTATTGCAGAAAACCCTAAATTTAAGAAGAAGAAAAAATCCGATACAAATGGACCAAACTGAAGGGGAATGAAAAAAAAAAAAAAAAAAAAAGACAAACAAGCCAGGAATCCCAGGGGTCAAGGGCTAGAAATAGACCACACACTCAGAACTGCATTTCCGGCCTCTTTAATAGCAAGCCACGGGAAGCGATGGTGCGCTGCTGGACGGCTGACGCACGCCCCAGATGGGAGGTGCTAGCCCAAGGTCCTCACAGCACTGGGCTGCCGGGCTGTCAGACTGGCATCGGGCAGGACAGAGGCTGCGCTCATGTCCACAGAGGCCTAGTGTGAGAGGGCAGTTGGGGTGTAAAGCCACTTCAGTGCCCAGGGCACACTCATTTCTGTCCCACTCCAGGAGTGTCACACAGGAGTGTCACAGCTCAGAGGCGGCTCTGAGTGCCAGGGTCCCAGGATGAGGCGTCACCACAGGCCAGGTGTCCTTGGTCCGTCGTCTGCGACACAAAGGGGGTGCGGCGGGCAGCTGGGGTTCCCTGGCATGACGGCGGGTGGAGGGAGAGCTCTCCAAGAGGCACACAGCCAGCTCCAGCACCTGTAAGACATGGTGCCCTTGTCTTGACTGAGGGCCATGCAGGCCGCTGAGGAGAGCAGAAAGGCCCTGTACACGATGCTGAGGCTGACAGGCTAGCCCAGGCTGTCAGTCCATCCACACAGGCTTCAGGCTGACAACACACTGGGAGCACAGATGTCTGCTCATCAGGTCTACCCCCAGGCCTTTAAAGGAGGCGACTGCAACATCCCTGCTCCCGTTCTCCAAACTCCTTCATCCCCACACATCCTGACAGCCTTGACCAGACAGAGATCCGTGGCAAACTTCGGAGCGTTTTCCCTGTCCCCAACACGTAGGCCCCTAACACCACAAACCCATTCCAAACACCCAGCCCAAGGGACATCAAAGGCAGGAAGTTGGATGAAGAAAGCTGCTGCCTGCCCACTCCCCCAGCTCTGCCCCCACCCTTGGTGTGGCAGACAAGACGATGCTGGAGACAGTCACAACTACACACCCCTAAGGCCGCAGGGACTTGGGCAGATAGACCGCTTGGATCTTCCATCCATGTCTTCTCCAATAATTCTCCCGGCCCCTCCCGTCCCTCAGGTTCCGGCCAGGAAAGCTGAGGCCAGCTGGTAAGGAGCTACCGCCTGGCATCTGAAGACGGTTCTAGAAGCAAAAGGTCTCTGGCAAGGCCAAGGAGGAAGGAGGACAAGAGGGCAGTGCCGATGAGGTTTAGGGTTGCGGCCCCTGACCCAGGCTGGAGGCTACGCACTGTGATGGCTCCTTACTAAGGGAGGGAACCACGTGTTCTTCCAGCGTCTCCAAGTAGTGGGAGAGCGGAAGGGAGAATGGAGCCAAGAGACTAAGCTTGGAACCCAGAGTTCCGAGGTTGAGGTCCAGCTCTGCCCCTCTCCTGAGGATGCTGCCTATTTGCCTCTTTGAGCCTCATCTTTCTCGGAGTTTCTTTGAGTGTGTCCATTTCCCAGGGAAGGTGTTCAGAAGGATCTAGAGACTGCCAACGCACTGAGGAGAGAGAAGGAAGGCACACAGTAGAAGACAGCAGAGTGTGGCAGGCAGCAGGCCAGCCGGGAGGAGCCTGGTATAACACAAAGTTCCCCAGTGCCCAAGACCAGGGGAGTGAGCGGGGACAGCTCCCAGGGCCCTGCCCACTACCCTGATGCCAGGGGCTCATTCTCTGTTTCTCTCTCTCCCTCTCCCTCTCTCTCTCTCTCTCTCTCTCACACACACACACACACATACACTGCACTGCCCTGGACTCCGAGGCGGAGCAGGAGGCATCTCTGATGTGAGATGTGAGAAACCTGTCACGCCCAAGGCTGGTGTGACACGGTTGCCCAGGACTAGTGCCAACTCCTTAGCTGCTAAGCAAGGATCACACATCATCAGCTTCACAGCGGATTACCTGCACCTGCCCACACCCTCAGCCCCTCACCAGGCCATCCCTGCAGGCAACCCGCACCACTGCCTCTTGGCGCTAACTTGAAAGTAGGAGTGGCGAGTCACCACAGCGCTCACAGAAGCCCTCAGGAGTGCCTACACACAGCTGGACGTCAGCAGGAGGTGATGAAAGCACCCCTGTCTCATGGGCCAGTCTAGGTGGCTGTGGACGGGAATTACTCTGTCCTTCAGGCCACCCAGGTCCTTCTCCAGATGGTTCCTGTCTTTGGAGAGATGGAAACAGGAGACTCAGACACAGCCCCACAGCTGGGAACCCTCAGTCCCACTGCACTCCCGCCAGAAACCTTGCCATCACCGCCCCCCAACACACGGCGCACAGAGCTCCTGGCCGCGCTCGGAGCCAGGCGTGAGCAGGGCTCAGGGGAGAGGGCACTGGCACATCCATCCCCACAGTTCGCCCAACAACCAGGGATGCCTCAAGCGGGAGTGAAGGCTCCTCCTCCACCTTCACCTCGGCCTGCCCACCTCCTCCACAGACAGGAAGGAGAGAGCGGCAAGCCGAAAGCCAAGGCCGGACTGTATGAGCCTCCGGTACAGAGGGTCCTGTTACGCCCAGCAGATGGCAGGCTGGGCTGGGCAAACGCAGGGGTGCGGAAGTGTACCAGTCCTATCCAGCCTCCCCACCCTCCTCCTTTATGTCCGTGAGAACACAAAGGCTCAGAGGCACAGGGACCCTCCAGCCCCGGCTATCAGGCTACACACTGGGGGTAGCCAGAGGCCATCACTGTGCCCACCCCACTCAGCCCCACCCCCAGCCCCACTCCCTGTGCCTCAAGGCACTCACCTGGGCAGGCTTGTGTGATGGGCCTTCTGCTGCGCTCCACAGAAATGAGCTCCGATGGCACAGGAGGCGGAATTCAAGAGTCATCATCCCCCGCACAGGCACCGGGCTCAGCCTCCTGTGATGCAGTCCTCTCTCGAGCCAACGGGGCTGTCAGACCCTGGGCTCGCAGGAGGAGCCCACCACCCAGGAACAGGATCCCGCAGAGCACCAGGAGCGACAGCACGCCCAGCACTACTGCCTGCGCCATGCGTGGCCCCTCTGGGGTCCCAAGTGGCAACCCCGACTGGTTGCAGCAGCTCAGCCAGGCGGCCTTGGCCGAGGCTCCCACCTGGGAGCCGTTCATGCTCCCAGCAGCTGGCCAGATATGCGCGCTTCGAGCTGAGGCCCAGTCAACATATTTAAGGGGCGGGCCTCCAGGGGGCCCTACGACCCACTCTGCCCAACTCCATGCAGAGATCCTGCTCAGGCCCCTCCCACACAGGCTTCTCCAGAGTGGCCTCTAGGGCTTCCTGTGACAGGCTACGTCTTAGGCCTGGACTATCTGTTCCCCAACTCCACGTCTGTAATTCAGAAATTGCTGGTAAGCCCAGGACTGTCCCCAAGGCTTTCCTCCCTTGCAAAGGCCAAGATTCTGCACCCTCTGGGCTTATCAGAACTTCTAAGATTCTGGACACCCTACACCCACCCAGGCCCCAGTGCTGACCACTCTGAGCGAAGCACAGGGCAAACAGCTCTCTGTTCCCACCTACAAGTTCAACACTTCTTGTCCACAGGGACTGTCAGAATGGTGGAAACCCTTCCCTCAGGGCAGGCAAGAATAACATGGGACTCTTCCAGACCCCAGGCCAGAAAGTATGGCTAGAACAAGGTACCCGATGGCAAGGCCTGCCTCCATTCTTTTCCTTCTGTCCTATTTACCAAGGGCACAGATCTAGAGAACAAGAGGGGAGGGGGTCACAAGGTCACAGCCCAGACCACAGCATGCCGGGCAAACTTGTGATGGCACCTTTTCCACCACCAAGCCCTCTCCGGCATCCTCCAGAGCCAGAGACTGAGAGTAGAGTAGAACACCAGAGCCTGTCAGGGAACAGCCAGAGGCAACGCAGGCACAACCCTGGCCATGCACCCTGCTCCAGGACCATGACCAGGACGCCGCAGCTCCAGCATTTCTCCTGACAGGCAGCACTCAGCTGCGCTCAGATCTCCCCAGACGTAGTCAAGGGCATCACAGAGAGCAAATGAACAAAGCACAAAGCACAGCAGTGGAGACTGTGTGCCTGTGTAGAAGCGAGTGTGTTCCCGAGCACTGCCGTAAGAGTGAGGACGGGCCAACTGAGCACCGTCACGGGACATCATAATCCCAAGACTGCCTTTCTTCAGATGCCCCAATAACCACAAGCCACCCCACGGGACAGGTCAGGGTTACCCCTGGCTGGCCAGCACATGCGTATGTGGATGTCTTACACCACAAGCTCCATCAGTTTTAACCTCTCCTTAAACTGCATCAGCCTGCTCCTGCTCTAAGCTTGGACTAGAACCCTCAACATACGGTGTCCTCAGGGGAGTGTCAGAAAGCGTCCATGTTTCCGGGCAGGACACAGGTCAAGAGAGCTGAGACAATCTCGCACGTCAGCTTTATTTACCACCTCACGGTGGCTCTGTACAACACAGACAGCGAAGCCCACCAGGGCCAGTGTGCGCCGCTGCACCCAGGGCCACAGCACCGCAAAGCTGGTGACCACAAAGCAAGGACACCGCGGGCTTCCCTTCAAGTCTCACCAGAGCTCCACGCCACGCGCTCCCAGAGCCGAGGGCTGCCGAGGCTCCCGCACGGCTACAGGGCGAGGGTGTCTTTGATGAGCCTGCGCATAGTGGTGGTGACCGAGGTGCCCAGCGCGTCGGTGATCTGGAAGGAGATCTTGTAGAGGTAGGGCTGCACGTCCCGCAGGCCCGTGTCGAACACGTTGTCCACCTCTGACTGCGTGGGCATCTTGGGCAGGTACTCGTGCCGGCTCATCACCTCCACGATGTTGATGATCTTCTCGCACAGCTTCTCGCCCACCTTCTCCCGGCAGATCTGCCGCTCCTGCTCTGTGGCCAGGGCCACCACATGCACCTTGACTGTCCACACCTCCCAAGGGATGCACTCATCCGAGAAAGGCCAGCGCGACTTTTTCTTCTGGTAGAATTCCAAGGACATCTGGCCCAGACCGTCACCACCCGAGTTCCGCAGTGCGTCCTGGGGAAGACAGGAGACATGAGCAGGCCATGGCCTTACACGGTTCTTATCCTGTGAGCCTGATTCCCATACCCAGGAAACTGGTTTCCACCCCTACCCACCCAACCCCCTAAACAAGGCAGGACACGGAACCCAGTAAGCTGTGTGACTTGTGTGAGGCGACACCAAACTCTGACGGCCTCAGACTGGCTCAAGCAAACTTGCCCACAGCTGGCTGCTGAGCAGTGCTGCATCCAACCTGAGCTGAGGTGCACACACACGCCACACAGGCACACACTCACACATGTTGTGGGTTAAACGGGATTGGCCACAGGCTCATACTGAATCCTCAGTCCCTGGCTGCTGGAATGGTTGGGGTTTTACTTAAGGCTATGTGAGGATATGAGGAATTTGCGACATGGATGCGGAAACATCTGAGGTACTTCTCAAAAAAGGGACAACAAAGGTGAGAAGGAACACAGGAATGACAACGCCTTCCCCAGCTTCTAGAAAACAGGACAGACGTGCCCCCACGCCCCAGACATTCATTTAACCTTGAAGACACACCTGAGAATCAGGCTTCCTGGCTGAACTGTAAACAGTAACTATCAAGGAGCCATAACGATAAAGAGAGCCTTCAATGCAATGCGTTTGGACTCCTGTGCTCCTTGGCTAGGTCCCTGGTTTCCGTTCCGCCCTTCCACATCAATCGACCTCTCACAAGAACCGTTTGATTGGGAAGAGGGTGCCACTAGGAGCAGGCTTTGAGGCCTCAAAGCCCATCGGCTCCTGCTCATGGATCAAGAGTTCTCAGCTACTGCTCAAGCACCATGTCTGCCCGTTGTCATGCTCCTCACCACCATGACCGTGATTCTAACCCTCTGAACAGAAGCCCCAAATAGAACACTTTAATGGCTGCCTTGTCACGATGTTTAACCAAAGGACTACAAACGTAATCAAGACAGAGTGCACACCTGCAATCCCCGCACAGGGGAGGTAAAGGCGGGAAGAATGGGAGGGTTCAAGCAGACTGAACTTTCAACATCCCCACCGGCTTCTCTGAGCCACCCCAGAAGGGGGAGACTCTTTGTCTTACTGCGGTGAAATGACAGTAGAGAAGAAACAGCACACAGGTGAACAGACTGCTCAGTAAGGAAGTGTGCTCGCAAGCCTGGGGACCAGAGTCTGACCCCACAGCCACAGACAGATGCTGGGACGTGTGGATGCTGTGAAGGCGGGGCAAGGGGGTGCCTGGGCTCACTAGCCAGCCAGTCCAGCCTAACTGTGAGCACTGGGCCAGTAAGGCACTGTCTCAAAGGATGATGCCCTGGCTATGTCCCGGCCTCCATAAGCACGTTACACACACATCTGTGCACACACACACACAAAGGTATTTAAAAAAATCACCTGCCAAAGTGATCTCCTGAAGGGCTGCACCAAGTCTGACTCCAAGTTGTCTGATCACAGTTGTCACTCAGCTTCACACCAAGGCCTCCACTCTCACACTAGGGCCTCCTCTGTCACACTAGGGCCTCCTCTGTCACACTAAGGCCTCCTCTGTCACACCATTCTCAGGTCCCTCGACCTTTACATCACTTACCCGGGCTGCAGAAGCAGCTCACTGGTTGGTACTTGCAGAGGAGCCCAGTAGTTCCAACACTCAGAACCACATCTAGCTCTAGCTCCATGGAATGTGACAGCCTCTCTGGCTTCCACAGGCATGCGCACATATGTGGTATATACTCACACGGACACACATACATGTAATAAAATACAATCTCTAAAACCTCACCAAGATCTCCTCCCCAGATAAACCCTACTTACTTCCTACGTCATTACAACACAAACGAAGTCTCTTTTTAAAAGCTGGAAGAACAGGAAGCCTTAGGGACCGATTTAGAAGAGGACGTCGAGGGATGGAGTTAGGAAATGAAGGACGAGCAGATCTGGCAGCTTCATCTGCTCTCTTCGTGGGACCAAGCATCAGGAACTCTACCATGCTGTCCTGTGGGCTACCGCTCCAGCCTGGGCACAGAAGGCAAAGACGCCCCCAGGGTGGGCACAGCCATTCCTCCACAGACAAACAGTCTCACACCCCTGATGGACAGTGACAATGGCTAACAGCCTGGCGTCAGCATCGCACACTAGGCACATCCTGATCACTACAGAAGCCATGAGGCAGGTTCCACTGCAGCTCCCAGTTCATTTTCTGTGAGGTCACCTGCCAGGGGCAGACTTGCTGAGGAAGGGATGGCTCTGGTCCCTACTCTTAGGCAGTCCTTTCTGTGCCCGCCAGTCACCAAGCAATCAGAAGGCCGAGCACTGCCTGTCTAAAGAGTGACAGGAAATCTTCACAGGCTCGCCCTGGCCAAGCTTACAGTGCCCAGGAACAGACAGGCTCAGGGAACAAAGGAACAAAGGGAGGAGAAAGAGAAAGAAGAGGAGGATTCCCCTACAATACTTTGAAACTAGAGTTCTTACTGAGGAAAAAGATAAAACTCACATTGCCAGTGATGGGGGAACAGGGCAATCTGGGAGAACTGAAAGACACCATGTGACACGCTGTCTCTCATGGGAAATCTAGATTAAATACACACACACATGTGGGACACAAAAGACGGACTGTCTCGGGGAGAAAGGCGACCAGCGAGAGGGATGGAGAAATCAAGGTACAGTGACACACATATGAAGACGTCATAATGGAAGCTGTTATTCTTTATACTATCTGAAAAATAGTAAAACCCAGTCCACTTCCATCACCGGAGGGAGGTGACCAACATGAGCAGCTGGTGTGTCCCTTGCCCCTTTCCCCCTGCCTGGAAAAGTGTACACAAGCCTGGGTCACAGTGACCAAAGGAATTTCAAATTCAGACAGAGGCCACTCAGGTGAGAACTTCTCCAGACTGGAAAGGCCCAGACTATATGGGTAAGAAACAAGAGAAGCTGTCATGGACAGCTGTGGAGCTAGGGGAGCGGTGACCGCCTCCCAGGGACCTCACGGCTTAAATCCGAGGGGCTGGTGTGGTTCCTGGCTCGCCCTTCCTCCTAAGGACTGGCACATGCGGCCCCACCAGACACACAGGGCCCACCTCCCGAAAGGGGCTCTTAGTATAGCTGTTCTTTTTAACTGCTGCTCTTTGGCCTGGCCAGAGCTTGCCCACCACACAGCCAGGGAGAAGGATAGCTACACAGGCCAGATCCACTCACCTACCTTGAACTCCCCAACGACCTTGCGCAGAGCACGGTCCAGCTCCTCAGAGGAGACGCGCACGTATGTGAAGTCAATGAAGTCACAGTCCACGTCCTGGACGCCCACCGTGCCGATGGAGTACGTGCCTTCCTTCTTGTAGTGGAACTTGCCCGTGCTTCGGTGCAGGAGCACCGTGTGCAGCACGGCCAGCATGGCCTCCTCCACCTGCCGCCCCTCCACCGACACCTCCAGCACTTCCGATCGGCAGTTCATCCTGCAGCCAGCGCCCGAGCAGAGGCGAAGGACAGCACGCTTCACCCCAGCGGGGGCCAGCCTGTAAGAACCAGGTCACGGTAAGAACCAGGTCACAGCGGCCGTCCACTTTCTGCTCCCTGGCTCAGTCCCCACCTGACTGGCCTCCAGTGTTTTGTTATGAAAACCCACAGACCCTTGGGACCAGCAAGGGGCACCTCATCAGCATCTCCAGCCAAATGCCGGAGACGAGACTTTCCACCGGTGACATTCGGTCCAGGGGACCAGTGAAGACCCACGGGACCGCAGCAGGAAGCTGCAGGCGCACAGAGGCAGGAAGGGAAACAGCCCCATGATGGCAAGAGCAGGAGTGGGAGCCCAGGGAAAAGCCCAGGTAATTTCCTGGGACCTTAACAGCCTGCTTAAAGCAACTGGAGCTCTGTCCCAAGAGCAAGAGTCACCGAACCCGTGCGCATCAGGTCAGCGGGCATATACAGCTCTTTACACAAACCACTTTGACAGATCAGTGAAAGTTATGAAGGCAGGCTTTAAAACCCACAACACACACACACACACACACACACACACACACACACACACACACTCCAGAGCCATCTGGACTCAAGGGTAAAATACAATTAGTACGGAAAGGTTGGACAGCAAGATCAGCCAGAAGTGCAACTAGCAATGGGACAGTGAAGTATGCAGTGTGTGAATATTCGTGCAAATAGTTCCGGGTTCAATAGCAAACAGCAGTGCTCTCGCCCCTTTTAGACTCCTTTCTTTATTTACCTAGTTTTTGTTTCTTTGTTTTTTGAGCCAGGGTTTCTCTGTATAGCCCTGGCTCTCCTAGACTTGTTTTGTTGACCAGGCTGGCCTTGAACTCCCAGAGCTCCACCTACCTCCGCCTGCCTCCCAAGAGCTGGCATGAAAGGCGTGTGCCACCACTGCCTGGCAATCTCAGGTATTTCGTGACAGGAAAAGAGAAGCCAACACTCTCTCAGACCTTAAGCAAATCATCCAGCCCCTGTGAACCCCATTTTCTACCTATAAATTGGGACTACAGAAAATATTTAAGATAGTATACATAAGACAGTCTAGTGGTTGAAAACAAACTCAAATGTTAGGCATCCGGGATTAGACTCTGCAGTTCTGCCCTAAGAGCTGTGCAAAATGGGGGTGTGGTTCAGTGCTAGAGCTCGTCTGGCATGTGAAAGGGGTCCAATGTCCGGAACCCGTTAAAAGAGGCAGAAACAGCAAAGCTGCATCGTCCTCAGGTGGCTGTCTCAAAGGCTGAACGAGCTCCATGTGTGTGCCACTCTGCTGTGCCTGGTGAGCTACTGCACTGTTATTACCTGGCAGCCATGCAAAGGGCAGCTGGCAGGCAAAGAGCTTGGGAGGTAAAGATGCCCTCCTAACATGCCCACACCGAGCGCAGTCAAGTTTCTTAGGTGTGTGCCCTCCTTGTCAGTTTCCTGGTGACTTCTCACAACCTCAAACCCAGGCCATCTCCTCGTTTGATGGTTAACCATTTCTTTGCCAAAGGACTCTACATCTCCTGTTTCAATCCAGGTAGCTTTGCTATCTGCCCTGTTAGTGTGTTTGGGAAGGGGGCGGGGGTGTTACTTTTTGAGACAAACATCCATCTAATCCAGGCTGCCCTCCAGTTCCTGACAATCTTCTGCCTCAGCTCCCCGAGTGCTGGGCTTTGTCCCCTGCCCTCACGCAGTAGGGCTCTCTCTGGACACAAGGCAACAGTGTGTGGACACTCTGCCTTCAGGCTGGCTCCCCCTCACCTGGCCATCCGCTCGGGGATACCTGTACCATCGCGTGTTTTCTGCCTTTCCCACTAAACACTGTTCCTACAGGAAAGGGACTACATCCTATTCACCACTACAAACTGGCTCCCGTTAAGCGCTCAATGCATCCTGACCCCGATTCCAGCTTCTTCCAAAGGTTCGTTTCTCTTGGATCAAGGATGTGGCAGCTCTCTTGCTCATTATTATATTTTCTCATGTTTAACTCCAAGCTGCACTTCCCCGCCTAAAGATTCCCAGCTGCGGTCCGGCCATTGCTTCTACTCTTCCCCCTAAGCAGCAACCTCCCTCGGTTTCAGCACTGTTCCAGGACCCACTTCTCCCTTCCAGCCCCAGGCAGTTTACACGGGGGCTGCATGTCTCTCTGGTCCCCCAACCACCAGGCTGAAGTCCGGCTGATCCCTCAGGACCTGCCAGTCCCTCACCTTGCCTGGAGAGACCGGCGCAGGAGTCACTCAGCCTCGAGTCCCCTTCTTCCGCCGCTCCTCCCGCGCGAACGCCGAGTGTTCGGGGACAGACCAAGAGCGAAGAACAGAACAGAACAAAAACAAACAGACAAACAACAGGCTATGTGGATCCGAATCGACAATTCGCACCGGACGTCAGGGAGGCGGGCCGCAAACTCGCACACGCTCGGGCGCAGACGGCGACGAGGGGCTCCGTCGGGGCCGGCGCTCCCCGCACCACAGCCGCGCGGACCGGAAGTCTGAGCGGCCGCAGGGCGGAGCCGGAAGGAACCATCCGCACCCGCGGCGGGCGCGCTCCCCGCCCGGCTCGGCCCAGCCCGGCGCGGCTGCGGCCGCGGCATCGGGAGGCTCGCGGGAGCCGTGTCCACCCCGTGATGCTCCGCGGCTCCGGCGCCAGGTTTTTCTTCGTGACCGTCCTCGGGGCCGTGAGGCTCGGCGAGAGCAACACCCCCTCGTGTGGACGAGCCCACTCACGCGCACCAGCGAGAGGGTTGTTTTGGGCCTTGACGACTCACTTCCGCCATCGAGACGAGCGGGCAAGAGGGGGCAGGTGGACTCCGCGCTGCCCCTAGTGGCCGAGCGGAGTCATCGCCCGCGAGCCCTCCGCGGAGGCCCGCAGCCGTGGGACCGCAGGGTGCTAAGATCAAGGCCTCCGAGGGGCGCCCCGGAGATGCCTGCACGACGCTGAGCGGCTGGCCGCGTCCGTGCTGGCCAGGAGCACAGCAGTCAGCCTCCTCCATCGTGACGCGGTGGATTCTCTGGCCTCGCTCGTGCTTTCTGAATTCCCTTACGAACGGGGAGCGGCCGTCATCCACAAGGCCTCCAAGGAATGCAAATTAAGTGATCCTGCTGTATGATTTCTCGGTCTACGTTGTTTGCAAGACCAAAGCCCGTAGCTCGGTCCGTTGCCATTTAGCTCCCAGAGAGCGTTCCCGTCCCCAGCTTCCAGCAGGGGGCACCCCTGAGTTGCTAAACGTGGACATTGATCTCCAACTATTCCCAACACGTTTCATCTCCCAAAGCCGTGAATGCCTAGTTTCTAGCAAAACTACTAGGTGAACATGAACTCGACAACGAGAGAGTAAGTCACGCACTTAGATCACTGTGTAGCTAACAGCCTGGAGTCCAAACCGAGGCATTTCAGCAACACCTGTCTGGCTTGTCCTGCAGAACCCTCCGTTCACCACCGTTCCCTAATGCAGCCCACCCTCCAGGAAGGAGTGTGTCAGATGGACAGCTCCTGCTGTGTAGCAGGGAACCTCCTTGATTCGTGGTATTTTTGCCAACTTTCCGCCACGTCGATCTGGAGTCTGAAATGGATAAAGGATTTACACTCTTGGTGTACAATAGGCTCCTGAGGGTTAGGACCAGGTGTGTCCTGGGGGCTGGGGGCCTTGAACCTAGAGCCATGTGCATCCGGGGTGGGTTCTCTACCGCTAAGCTACAACTCGAGCCCACACTGTCCTGAGCTCTTTGCTAGCCACTGTGCCAGGCACTTCAGCGCTGACTTATCCGCAACTGTGCCCTTCAGGCAAGATAAAGGTCTGCTGATCGGCAGTGGTCACCGTGATGGTTAACTGTGTCAACTGCAGCCTGAGTGGACCTCCCCAGGCATTAGTCAGATGAGGCACTGAAGGTGCTTCTGGTGAGAGAAACGCTGGTAGATTAAGTGAAGACAAGGGTTCTTCCCAGTGCGGTGGGTGTTGTCCAGTCGGGTGTGGATCTGCTGTAACGAAAAGCCTCACGGGCCTGTACCGGGCATTCTTCACTGCTTTGGGCTGGGCGTCAGTCCTTTCTTGAGGCTCCAGACTGCAGCGATCAGACTCAAACTAAGGCTTCGGCACTTCTGGCTCTCCCATTGCTGACATCAGCGCCTGGGCTGTCTGTGTAATGAGGTAAGAACCTAGTAAACGTCCACCCCTCTCCATCGCCTCCTCCCGTGTGTGTGTGTCTCAGTCCGTGGACCCTGCCGTGTCCCTGCAAACTCCAACATGCGTGCCAGGGCCACAGAGCTGCTCTTTCCTCACTCTGCCCATGTGTTTTAATCACGTTGCTGTTGTGACTTCATTGTTGTTGCTGCTGCTGCTATTGCGCTGGCGATTTTGAAAGAACCTCTCTCCAAGGCTGGCTTGTGATTCTTGACCCCCTGACTGCCCTCTCAGCTGGCTGAGTGCTAGAATGGCAGGCCTATAGCATGCCTGTATAGCACAGGCATACAGCACCCTCCTCCCCGATCCACAAGTCATGCTTCCCACTGGGCCTCTGCTGCCTGTCACTGAGGCTGATTCTTTCCCCTCCTCTGATTTCACATGCTGGGCAAGCCTCACCTCCTCAGACTTTCCTGACCTCTTCCAGGGCACCTCAAACCACGGGTCCCATCCACCTTAGCCAGAAAGGACGATGGTGTGTGGCATGACTTTTCTGATCTACACCCTGACCCCTAACGGCCAAGATACAACTGTTTAGCCAGGACTGGTGGCACATGACTGTAATTCCAGCTGGTCAAAGCCAATAAGATATAGTGAGTTCAAGACCAGTTTGGGCAACTAGAGAGACTTGTCTCAAAATTAGTAGTATGCTAAAGGCTGTAGAGCATACTCAGTGGTTAAGAGCATTTGCTGCTCTTTCAGAGGACCTGAGCTCAATTCTCAGCACCCTCATGGCAACTCACAACTCCAGGTCCCGGGGATGTGATGCCCTCTTCTGGCCTTCAAGAACACTAGGTAATAGGCACGAACATGCTACGTATACATACATGCAAGACAAAATTATATAAAGAATTTTTTAATCTGTTTTTTGAGACAGGGTTTCTGTATGTAACCTTGGCTGTCCTGGACTTATTATATAGACCAGGCTGGCCTCAAACTCATAGATAATCCTCCTGCCTCTGCCCTCTGAGTGCTGGGGCTACAGGCATGCAGCACGGCACTGGCTAAATAAATCTCTAAAAGTATAATAAGAAGAGTTCTGGAAATACAGAGCAGTGGTAGAGCGATTGTCCAGCGTCTGTGTGTAACGCCACACAGACAACAGTTCTAGCTCGCTGGGGCTTCCAAGGCTTACAACAGGGACAATCCAGGAGACACACCTGACCAAGAAACCTCAAGAATGGTCTGAGGGCTGAAGAGAGGCCTCGTGGTGAAAAGTCCTTCTCGTTCTTGCACAGGACCCAGGTTTGATCCCAGCGCCACATGGCAGATCACAACTGTTCACAACTTTAGTTCTGAGGGATTTGGTGTCTGTCCTCTTCCCACATGCAGGCGGTGCAAGGCATTCGTGCAAGCAAAACACTCATGCACACAAAGTAAAGTTAGTAAGTCTACAAAATGAAAAGAAAAATAAATGGTCCAGAAGAAATGACAGCAGGCTCTGTGGGGCCAGAAAGAGCAAGAAAGGCAGCTGCTGCTGTCATCCTAGGAAGGACCCTGGTGGCCTGAAAAGGAAAGGAACACACTCAGCACAAGGAGGGAAGCCATCCTTATAGTACAGGCCCTTGGGAGCCTGAGGCAAGAGGATCAAAAATCCAAGGCCAGCCCGGGCTGCAGAATCTGAGTAAGTCTGAAGCCAGCCTGGGTCACACAGCATGAAAGACCCTATCTCAAGTAAAACAAGACAAGAAATCCACCAGCGTTAAGATGAGAAGTAGCAGGACACATTCTCAGAAAGGTGGGAAGTGACCAGACAGGAGAAGAAAAGCCAGATCACTGCAGAGAACACAAGACAGCAACTTGAGCGAATGGGCAGCGGGGACGGGGTTGCCAGGAAGCCATGGAACTACAGGGTTTTCTGGAGAAGGGGACGAAGAGGCGGAGAGGCCTTGCTCAGGGTGCAGCAGGAGCTCTGTGGCAGGACAGGCAGGGACAGAAGCCCAGGACTTCTCAGTGAGCATCCAGTGTCTCTGACTAGGGCGCTATCAGCAAGCTTTCGGCAAAGGCCTGGGGAGGGACCTTGAAGACCAACCCAAGTCCTTGGAAGCAGGCAGCTGGCGTTGCCTGATGAATGTGGCCTCGGATGGCCCCACCTCATCCTGGGGTGTACCCAGGGGAGTGCTGAGCCCTGAAGCTGGCCCCGAAGGCCACTCCAGCTGCTGCAGAGCTGACCCTAGTGGCGTCACAGGGCGTGACTCAAGCCCCAGCAACAACAATGAGTGGGACTGACGTCAGGCTGGGGGCTCCTGACGGTGGCCAGCCTTGCTGGGTAGCCAGAACCCTGTCCGCTGACCCTCTAGCTAGGCCACGGGGGACAAAGACCAGCTGTCCCCTTCTGACATCTGTCCCCTGAGATTCTCCACCTCCCACTCTTTCTGAGATGTCCCATGGCAGAGGAAGTGGCTGAGCAGAGGGGAAAGTGGAGAAAGTAGCAGAGATCCTGACAAACTGGCCTCCCTGCCCAGCTTGCTGGCATTTTCAGGCTGTGGCCTCAGGACTTTGGGGGATATGCCCTTCCTGCATTTCAACTGCTGTGTGTCCATGCGCTGTAAAGGCCGGGATGTCTGGCCAGCTTGGGGTGTCAGTGTGTCTGTCCCTCGGATTGCCCCGCCTCCCTGAAAAAGCTATGCATTTGTTTCTTTGAGAGCTTGTGTGTGTCTGTCATTCCTGGGGAAGGCGTCTACGTGACCATCCTTGCAGAGGGAGTTTGCCACTGCGACTAGGGTCAGGGTCTGTTTCTCTCCCTGGGGACTGTTCCTCTGGCCCTGGTCTCAGCTAAACCTGGACAGTCTATCTTTATGGTATCCCAGATCCCTGAGACAGCGGGGAACCACCCAGGTTCCCCCCAAAGCTGGTCTCCCAGGTGGGGGCGCAAGCTAGATGGGCAGGGCCAGTCAGCACCAGGCCTGCCTGGCTTGCAACTGGGCACCGCTTCCTGCTAACACAGCATGTACCAACCGGGACAGGCCCCCTCAACACCCTCCCCTGACTGGCTCAGCTGCCACCCCCAACCCCCCACAGCCACAGGGAGCCTGATTTATGGTCCTGAGTGGAGGCAAGATATTGCCAGTGTCTCAGTCAGACCTTGAGGAGACCTCAGGTGGCCCCCAGCCTGCCAGGTTCAGGCCCAGCAGGACAAGAGGGGAGCCAGAGTGGCAAGGAAGATGAGCAGGCAAGAGCCTAGCGGAGGTGGGCGCAAAGCAGGGGCCCAGGAATGCAGGGCCAGCCTGAAATCCAGCTCGGGGCGGGGGGTGTGGCTGGAATGGGTCTCCTGCCCTCATAAGGGGCAGCAAATACGCTTTTTCCTTCAACTGGCTCCAAAATTTTGAATTTCCACTAGCCATCAAGGCCTTCTTCAGACAGTCCCCCAATCCTGGGGCTAGGGAAGGGCATTGGCAGAATTCTGAGAGCCTGTGCCCAGCACAGGGCTAGAAACACCTGGGGCTGAGCACAGGTTCCTCTGAAGGGAAAAAGCTGGTAGCTGAGCTGTGGAGGGCCAAGCCTGGACATAACTGAAATCCAGGTAGGAAGAGGCCTGCCTGTGGATCTCACGCTCTGAAGAGGCCCACCTGTCCGGGCTCTCTGAAGTCAACAGCGTGTTGGATGAGCTCACTCAGACCTTGAAGCTGCCACTCTCTAGAATCCCTGGTTCCACTCTCATGTGAGCCCATCCAGAACCACCCATGTCCAGGACACAGCATTGCCTGGCTTCATACAGCTGCTCACTGCCCAGGACCACAAAGCGGTCTCCTACCTCACAAGCCTGCCTGTGCTTCCCTCTCCACCACTGGGGCCACTTCCACAGAGCAGAGCATGCCGGGTAAGAGTGGACCCCGTACACAACTCTGCAACAGCATAGTTGCCAGTGATTCTCAGAATTCCTCATCGTCTCAAGGCTGACCTCCACCACCTCCCTCCACGATGGAGACTGGGAGTCTAGACCTGATGAGAGGCCCCCTCATCCACCCAGATCTAAGGAGAAAAGATGCTGCTGTGCCCACCTCAGAAGCTCCCTGTCCCAAGGCAATCACCTCACAGCTGGAGAGGGGGTCCAGGGCCTGGGCGCTGGGCCCAGCGTGGGCAGGGCCCACTAGGGAGGCAGGTTTCCTGGGTCTCCCGTGAGGACAAACAGCAGGCTTTGAGGACTTGGAAAATCCCGCCCGGGATTCCAGGCCCTGCCAGCGTCACTGCCTTTTGACTATTGTCCCCATCGGAAACGGGCCCAGCCCCCGGCCAAGGGGGACAGAGCCACCATTGTGAGGCCCCAATAGACTCAATGCCCCCTTGTTCGCCCTCTCAGCCCCTAAGCAAGACTTGGAGGCCAGTTCTTCCAGTTGCTGGTAGAAAGAAAGGGCCTCCCTCCAGGCTCCAGCCTTCGGGTGGGGCAGAAGCAGCAGGTCAACCCCGCCCTGCGCCCCAAGTGCAAGAGTCCTGGAAAGGAACTGCTGTCAGCAGACAGTCTTTTATTCCCAAAGCACGGGCTGGGCAGCCTGGTGGTCAAGAAACTGCACACTCCCAGCGTGGCCACTTACGAAGCCTGGGGAGGCCGTTTCCTTCCTCTGAAGAGGATGCCCTCTTTTGAAAACACAGTGGCTACCATTTACCTAGGGACAGGCCTGCAATCCCAGCACTCGGGAGGATGAGGCAGGAGAGCTGTTGTGAGTTCAAGGTTAACCTCCCTACACTAAGAAACTGTCTCAAAACCAAGAGCAACAGAACGGCGGCACATCCTGTGAGGTGACAGAAGCACAAGGTCAGGAGTTCTAAACCATCCTTACCTGCCTCCACTTCCTTGCAGTGATAAGGGCCCAGCTGGGGGAAGGCCAAATTCCAGCAGCAGTCAGTTCGCTAGCTCAGAGTCCGGTAAGGATTGAGATTTTCCTTGCCTGACCCACGCACAGCGTGGAAGGATGAATTCTTTTGCCTTTCTCAGGGACAACCCTGTTCTTGTATTTTCCAGCGCTAAAGGTGTGCAAGGAAAATGAGAGGGAACTAGTCTAGCCGTCAGTTACTACCATTCTGCTCCCAGCCAGCACTGTCAGATAGGGAAACTGAGTCTGGGTGAGGCACTGGCTCCTGAACAACAGAAGGAAGTGGAGGCAGGTGCCAGGGTTACTGGTGAAGCTACTGGGGACCAGCTGGTGTCCCAGGGCGTATGCTTGCAAGTCCACAGCCCCGAGGGAGCGTCTACCATGCTTGCCAGGGGCTGCCAAAGCCACCCACCCATGGCCTTTCTTGAGACTGCAATGTCCTCCTAGACCTCACGGGTGTGTAAGTGGAGCCCCTGAGGGAGTCTCCTACTGGGTGGAGCTGGGAGACGCTCTCAGTCCTTTCTGACTTTATAGCAGACTCCCATTTTTTCCACTCAGGTCCACTTGCCTGCGTCAAGGGGTCATGGACCTGTTGCCTTGGGTCCTGGACCAAGGGTGGTGAGGAATGGCTGGGAGGGTCGGTCTCCAGGGCTCTTGGGAGAGTCTGGAAATGAGTCTATGCTAAGGGTGGTGAGGATGGCCAGGCCCTGCCTCTTGCCAGCGTGTCACAGGCCTGGGGATGCTGTCGGCTTAGATTCGTGTTTCTCCATCTCTCCCCAAGTGCCGAGGGGCCAGCCTGGAGCTCGTATGCACTAGGCAGTGCCAGTGAGGTGCCACGCCAGGCCCTGGCCATGAAGCCCCAAAATCAGCGGTAAGCTGGAGATCCTTTGTAGGACACCTGGGCACAGGTAAGGACTTGAGAACAATCTTCTTGCGGATAACCCAGAGACTGCTGCTGCAGATCCTGCTGTTGGGATTGGCCGAGGGTAGGGACAGCGAAAACGGAGATTAGACAAAACCTCCATTAACATTGGCGACCGCAGTTCCCAGGCTCACCACACTCTTAAAAGCTCCAGGATGGTGGTAGAGGGCTTGCTGAGCTCGTGTGAGGCCCCTCCCACTCCACACCCCAAAATAAAGAAGACAGCTCAGGAGGTACAAGTACTTACCATCAAGATGGACGAGCTAAGCGTCATCTCCGGGACTCAGGCTGTGAAGGGGAGAGCTAGTTCCCACTGGTCTTCTGCCCTCTACATCCATGCTACGGCATGTATGTACACACGCATACACATGTACACACGTGAGCTTGCAGACCAGCAGAGGGCGCCAGATCTCATTATAGATGGTTGGGAGCCACCGTGGGAGTGCTGGGAACTGAACTCAGGACCTCTGGAAGAG
This sequence comes from Psammomys obesus, assembly GCF_907164565.1. Classification (NCBI taxonomy): domain Eukaryota; kingdom Metazoa; phylum Chordata; class Mammalia; order Rodentia; family Muridae; genus Psammomys; species Psammomys obesus. The sequence continues at coordinate 262,681 of NW_026596085.1, forward strand.
CAGCCAGTGCTCTTAACCTCTGAGCCATCTCTCCATTTTTTTTTTTTTTAAAGACAGACAGGGTCTGTGTAGCCCTAGCTGTCCTGGAACTCTCTTTGTAGACCAGGCTGTCCTGGAACTCACAGGGATCCACCTGCCTCTGCCTCCCGAATGAATGCTTGGATTAAAGGTATGTGACTCCATGCCCAGCTAAAACCATGAGCTTCCTTTTCATAACCAGTATTAAAAAAAAAAAAATTTAAATAAAAGTCTAAATCACAAATTGCCCTGTATTTACCCCAAAGTCTGAGCCCTAAGAAACAGACCTGTGGCCTGAGGCCAGGTCTGTCCTGCTCCCCTGAACTGGTCTCCTCACCGAGGGCCCTTCGGTGAGCAGTTTGGAGAGGCTTCCCATTTTAAGGGGCGGATCCACATGCAGGTGTCGGGCGAGGGCCTGAAACCCCAACCCTCGGAAGCGGAGCGGGAGGACCACCAGCTTGAGGCCAACGGGTCACGTGTGGAGCACACAGCATCTGTGCCGCAGTGTGTGAGAGGGAAGCCAGCCCGAGCGTTCGGTTAATGACCTGGGGGGGGGGGGCTTCCATCGCCTGCCCTGCTGGCCTACAGTTCACTGTCAGCAGCCACGGTCAGCGCTACTGCCATCTTCTATCACCGGGGCCAACTGTGCGGGGACGTGAGACACAAACTCGGTTTCAGCTACATGTCTATTTTTTATTCAATATATTAAATATATTAATCAGAAAAGTCACATCCTATAAATCCAGGAAAAATACACAAATATAAATCAGAATCTGTCATTCACCTTGAGTGACAGTTATGTACATGTGGAAGGAGGCTGGGAAGGCTTGCCCAGGCTGGTGGGGGACCCATCCCTTCCTCCCGGCCCCCACCTCAACCTCTTCCTGTCTGTATTTACAGTGGCTTATTTACAGCAGGGCGGTATGTGTTAAAAACGGTTTATCTTACAAAAAACCACCACGAAGGCCAGGGCTGCGCTGGAGGAGTGAGACAAATATTGGGGTCACCCCCGCGAACACCCGCCCCCGGATCCTGAGCTCCCTGCGGCCCTCTTCTGGAGTGAGGAGGGGAGCCGCTCTCGGCTCAAAACCAGGCGGGGTGGGGTGCTCTGGGGGCCCGTGGGCTTGAAGGCACATGGGTGACGTAAGAGCACGCACGGGTGTGCACACGAGCTTAGGGCAGGGTTAGAACGACAGCGTGTCCATGAAGATCTTGTCCACAATGGGCGGAGGCGGCACCAGGTCCTCCAGCTTGAGGTAGAAGATTCGCTGCAGGCCCTGCGTGCACAGGGTCCGAAGCTCGGGCAGTTTGCCCAGCAGGCGCGACAGGCAGCTGGCCGGCTGCGGCTCTCCGGCCACGGTGGCCATGTGCTCCTTCAGGCAGCTGGCGATGCGGTTCTGCAGCTCCTCCACCCGCCGAGGCTCCTGCAGCCCGTGCCGGTCTGCAGCGGGGAGGGCAGAGTTTAGGCACGCGTTGACCCCTCTCCCCCGGCCGGCCTCCCAACCTCCCCCAGCGTGTCCCACAGGGACCCATTTCCCAGGCTGGTCTCATTGGAAACCACTGTTCTCAGGGGCAACACTGGGGCCCAGACAGTGTGAATGACAGACAGGTTTCCAGGATACAGGTTCCACACTGCTGAGGAACCCTGAGTCTCACAGGAGTGGCATGGGGGTACCACCAGGGAGAGCGGGTGTAGACCGCACTGACCTTCAGGTCCCCACTCTTCTGTGTTCTATGGGGGGTGGGGCAAGAAATCTGAGTGGAAGTGGGGGCGAAAGCAGAGTGAAGAAACCTGTACACTCAGCCCAATCCTGTCCCCTGCGCTCTGCATGCTAGCACCACGACAGGAACTGTGGCTGGCAGAGCGCTGCCTCTTACACAGACAACAGGGAGCGAGCCTAACCGAGCTGAGGCTGGTCCTTCGTTCTGGTGCTGGCTACCCAAGGGCAGCATGTGAAAAACTCATAGGTGCACCTTGCTGGGTGTTTGACAGGACCCTAAGCCAGATGCCCAGCACCGTAGCCTGAGGAGTCTGTGGTCACTCGAAGGTTGGTTTGGGCTTTAGGGGTGAACAGAGCTAGGTCCCTTTGCAGGTCCTAACATCCCAAAGTTGCAGGCACTCTAGGGGCCCCGAACTGCTCCATGCCACCTAGCCAACAGCCCCGCAACCCTTGGCCCAGCCTGGTGCCTGCCACTCACCAGTGATGAGGACCAGAGCAGACAGGCAGGCAAAGGCAGGCACGTCGACAGCCAAGCTATGCAGGGACCGTGAGAAGGCCAAGATGCTGTCGATCCAGTCACCAAAGCCACGGGCACACTGTAGCCGGTGCAGGACCAGGCCTGAGCAGAAGATGAGCTTCCCCTCACCGGGCTTAGATCTGGCAGGAGGCAGACAGCAGTCAGGGCAGGGTGCGGGCAGGCTGGGCCAGTGGGGACAGGGCCAGGAAGGTGGTAGGCGGCTCACCGGTAGGCCAGGCGGAGGATGAAGAGCTCAAGGAAGGCGGACTCCAGCAGCAGGTCCTGGTCTCCCGGGGAGAGCTCCGCAAAGCCCGGGATCTTCTCTGCCCACTTCCGGATAACGTCCAGGGAGCCAGAAAGCAAGTCATAAAACTGCTGCACGTCGCCAGCATCCTCCTTCCCAAAGCGGGGCAGCGCCAGTTCCTGGAACTGAAAGGAGCACCAAGGGCTGAGCATCACAAGCGTGCCTGCAGCGGCTGCACTGTGCAGGCGAGCCCCAGACTGGGCCGTGTGCCTGCCAGTTCCCGCAGGAAAACCCAGGGCCATGGCAGCTGTTCGTGGCTGGCCCCCGCCCCATGGCCACCCAGGGCATTTCCCCAACTAGACAGCGCAGAGGCGCCCCTTGCTTTCTGATGTGGGCCTGGAAGAGCACCCTCCTTTCCTCGCATGCGGAGGCGCTGCGTATACTCCGAGGGGTGGGTCGGGTGAGCAGGCAGGGCCTCACCTTGGAATAGTCCAACTTGGCAGTGCTGGGCCCGGAGTCCAGGTGTGCCCGGATGAGGGAGGTGAGCAGGCTGGTAGGGGAGGCATCTGGGGACTGCTTGGGTTTGGAAGGTAGCCGGCCCCGCCGCCCCTTGAGGCTGTCCGTCCGGACCACTGCAGAGGAATGGGAGGTATTGAGGAAGGAAGCGAACAAGCTGGAGGAGGGGGTCTTCAGGCCACACTGTACACACTTCTGAGAAGTCGGGGTGGGGGCCCCAGACCACGGTACCCTATGTGGCCCTCCCTGCCTACCCCTCCCCAGCAGGGCAGCGATGCCCCAGGGCCTGCCACCCACCTTCCTTCACCATGCCCACAGCCAGGCACTTCTGGAAGCGGCAGAACTGGCAGCGGTTCCGCCGCCTCTTGTCCACAGGGCAGTCCTTGTTTGCCAGGCAGATGTACTTGGCACTTTTCTGTACTGTGCGCTGGAGGGGGGGCAACACGGAACAGGCTGTCAGAGCATGGGGCCTGGGGGGGGAGCGCCCAGGGGAGGGGACCATCCAGATCCTGCTGCCGGCACAGACAAAAGCACTCTCTGTTCATAGCTATTTTCCTAACATTTGGGTGTAGGGGAGGAAGGGATCGAGGGCGAGGGGGAGGTGGGGAGGGAATCTGGGAGACATTGGGAGAGGATTCTGCCTCAGAAGATCCCAGAACCCAAGACAGGGCCTAGGAGCGCGCAAGGCTGCCCAGACACCTGTTCTGAGCAGGTCTGCAGGCATCCACCGGCCTTTCCTGGGGCAGGGAGGACAGCGCGAAGGGTGGGATGGGAAGCCAAGCAGGCACCCAGCCCTGCGACAAACACACAGCCTGTTCCCAAGTCCACCCCCAGCCTGCAAGCACCGAACCCTCTGCCTGGGTCCTTTCATCCAGTGCCAGGAACACAAGTGTCTGTGGCCCCCTTGCCACCAGGACGGGGAGAACCAGAGGCTGCCCACTAGACTCTGTTCCTGAACTCCGCTGCGGGCTGCACCTTCTGCCCTCCTCGAGCCCCCAGGCCGTTTTGTGGCCCTAGAGATCTGTGTACCCTGGTCCAAGCCCCTAAGATGGTAAACCCGTGTGCCCTTCCTGCAGGACAGAACTAGCTGGGAAGAAAACCCTAGAATGGTTACTTCAGATCCCACTGTGGTGACACACTCCACTCCCAACAGGATGCAGCCACCCCAAAACAGCGAACTACCTTGAAGAAGCCCTTGCAGCCCTCACAGGTGCGGACCCCGTAGTGCTGGCACGAAGCGCTGTCCCCACACACGGCGCAGCGGCCCTCACTGGCACCTGAAGCCCCGCTCCGGGCCTTGGTGGATGTCAGAGGCACATCCAGACCGCCACAAGTGTCATGGTTTGGAGAGGTGGGTGCCAAGCCTGGGAAAGGCATGGAATAGCTCTCCCCCTCACCAAGCTGGTGGGCGGCCGGTGGGGCGAACAACTTCAGGGAACTCTGGGCCAGGCTGGGACTGGGGCCAGGCGGGGGACTGAAGGAGAAGAAGGCTGGAGGTGGTGGAGGCCCAGAAGCCTTGGGCAACTGCTCTGTCCATGCCCGAAGGCCTTCGTAAGTCTGGCTGGGGGAGAAGTGGCCAAACGAGCCATCCCAGGGAGAGAGCTGGGGTGGCTGGAAGCTGGGCGTGGATGGCGAGGGGGCTGAGCAGGGGCTGCCATAATAGTCAGAGCCGCTGGAGCTCAGGGTCTCGTCCAGCGGGGCACTCAGGGTGCCGGGGTAACAGCCGTACACCTGGAAGTCCTCAAACTTGAAGGAAGCAGAGGCAGGGGAGGTGGCCGAGGATGAGGAAGAAGACGCAGAGGAGACTGAGGAAGAAGAGGCTGAGGAGCACGGCTGGGCTGCCCCCGGCAGCTGGTACAGGAAGGTGTCAAACTCTCCGGTGTAGCCGTCCATGAAGGTGCTGAAGCTGGGTAGCGTGGTGGGCGCCGCCTCGGGGCTGGCCAGGTCCATGGTAGGCTTGCTGAAGTCGAGGAGCAGGGGGTCACCTGTCAGGTGGTCGCGCGGGCCCGGGCTTGTGGCTGGTGTTCCATATTGGGCTTGGATACAGGGCATCTCTGGAGAGGGAGGAGACCAAGGGAGGGAAGGGGAGGAGTCAGCAGGGGAAGGAAGAAGCTTGGTAGACCCAGGGCAGCCAGGTGGCAGGCCTAGAAGCGAGACGGGGTGTCGGGACCACAGAAGCCGGGGGCCCTAACCCCACAGCCCAAGCACTATCTCAGTCTGTGAGCCACAAAGCTCCTGGGCAGAGACCCAGTCCAAGAGGCTCAGCCAGGCCAGCCACACCCCAGTGGCCTGGGAACTAGGGAAGGCATCTAGCCAGCCTTTCCCCGCAGGAACAGGGGGAAGCTGTGTTCCTCCAACCCCCGGCCTCCTTGTTCATGGGTGGGGGCTGGGAGAGGCAACCCACAGGGCTTCAGCCCAGCCCCCAGGAGCAGGTCTGCCGAGTTTTCAACCAGGCACTTCCTGGGAATACACTCCCAGGCTCTGCACACCCCTTCCTCACCCCACCCCCACCCCACAGGGCCTGTGGAGACAGACCTTCTGGAAACGGCCGGCCAGCCGGGGAGAGAGCAGCAGCAGACTCCAGCCCCACCTCAGCCCAGGGGGCTGTGCCCACCAACACCGGCGTGCTACCATCTGCAGCCCGCACCCACTCTGCACGCTCTGGGTGTTTCCGGGAGCTGGCGGAACCAAGTCTCCTCACTGACCCCGGCTCCGCAAAGGCTTGAGTAACGCGGGCTACAGATCTTCAAACGTCAAGTACAGGGCTGGAGAGATGGCTCAGGGGTCCCGAGGACCTGAGTCCAGTTCCCAGCACCTACACCAGGTGGCTCACAACCATCTGGGACTGCAGCCTCAAGGACATCTGATGCCTCTAGCCTTGTAGCACACACCTGCACACACATACACATAATTAAATCCCACATATTGAAGGGAGGTGAGGAACTGAGCAGGAAGACCCAGAGAGCAGCCCCTGGACGGCAGGAGAAAAAACAGCTCCCAAGGGGAACTCCTCCGCTCACCCGGCCATTTTCCTAACAGCAGCAGACACAAGCTAACTCGGCAGAGCAGAGGAGCCTACTGGTGGGTGCACAGAGACAACCTGTCCCCGCCTGTGGCCCTCTGCTAAGGCAGACGTCTGTTTCCGAGCATCCAGGGGCTCAGCAAAGGTCACACACACACACCCGAACCTGAAGCACCTGAATGATCAGAGAGCGTTCCTGGGAGGCCCTTGGGGTCACATGTGCTCAAAAGTCCTGTAGAGGAAAAGCTGGAGGACCGGTGCCTCTCCCCACCTCCTAGCCTGAGGTCTGTGAGGTTCCAACCTTTCTACTGGGGAAGACAAACCCCACAGGAACTCAAGCCGGAGCAGAGGGTGGGGTAGTTGGGGCAAAGGCTGTCACCACCTGCTGGCCCTTGAAGCCCCTTAGTCCTAGCATTTCTCCCACCCCACCTGAGCCCCGAGTGCCTGGACAGGACATCACCACCCCTGGACACACACACAACTTCCCAGACAACAGTGCCCCAAGTTCCCGCCCTGCCTGCCCTGTGGCACGTCCCTCAGGCACAGGGCACCTGTGAGGAATAAACATGGCCACTTCTGCCTCTGCCTGCAAGGAGCCTGGGCAAGGATGGGTTGGGGGTGGAGGAAAAGGGGCGGCAGCCAGTCAGGAGGAGCATTTGTTCCAGCTTCATTCAAATCCTGTTTCTCCACTTGGACATTCTACATCCGGATCCAATCTACCCCGTTTCAGGCAGACAGCCGGCATCCCAGGCTGCAGACCGGCACCTAGCCTCCTGGGGGGGGGGGGGGGGGGGGGGAAGGGGAGGGCGAGCTCCGGATCCAGGAGGGAGGAGGAGGAAGAGGAGGCGGGGCTGAAGGAGGGAAGGAGGGAGTGGGAGAATCCGGCTTGGGGCAGGTCCGGGCCACAGGGTGGCTTGCACCTGTTAGGTGAACCAGCCTCAGGCTGCACCCTCCCTCACGGATTCAACAGGGACCATTGGGGTGATCTGCAAGCCTGCCTGATTGACAGAGGCTGCCCTGGTCAGTACCCCGCTAAGACTCCAAGTGCCCCTCTTCCTCTTCCAGAGCACACAAGGGTACAGCTCAAACAGTCCTTCCTACGCTACACATGCCCTGACAGCTTAGTCCAAACGCAGCAATCACCGCGCCGATCTAGCTAGCAGGTTCCTTCGGCAAGGTCCAGGTCTTCCTGCACCGCTTACACAGAAAAGCGAGGGAATGGAAAAGCCTGGGCCCAGCCTGCGAAGTTAAGCGAACACCTGCGGAGAGGGGCGGCGGCCTGGGAAGGGGGCCCGTGGACACTGAATCCCCCTCGGAGCTGGCTGGCCCCCACAGCGCTGCAGCCCTGCCGTGAACCCGCTCCCCGCACCACGCTCAGGCAACTCCAGCCCGCCATCAGCACCCAAACCCAGAGCCCTAGGCACAAAACAAAACTGCTGGCCAAGCCTCCCACGGCCGAGCGGCACCGACCACCCTGCAGAGCCTTCTTCCCTGCCCACCCCCAAACCTCCAGACCCCCAAGAGCTACCTTTAACACCAAAACTGCGCCCTACACACCTTCTTCAAAAGCCGACCCAAAGACATCCCTTCCGCCCGCGCGTACTCCCGTATCAGCCACGCACTACCCCCACAAACACAAGCATGCTCCCCGCGGGGTACCTACCCGGCCGGCTCCGCTCCCCCTGGCCGGGACTGGCGCCCCGACCCAGTCACAGGCTGGTCCGGCGCGCGCTCCGCGGTCCTCCTCGCACACTCCCCCAACTTTCGCAGCCTCCTGCACTGGGGCTCCCCTGGCGAGCCCGACCCTCCTCTTAAGCGCTCCGTGACGCAAGGAGAGGGGCGGGGGCGCCACTGACGCACGCGGCCCGGCGAGCTTTGGCCATACAAGGGCGCGGGGGGCGGCGCGGTTCCGGCGGGAGGCGGCGCGGGGACGGGGAGCCCGAGGGGGCGGGGCGAGGAGGGGGGGCCTGGAATGTCTGCGCGCGTGACGCACGCGGGGTTCCATTGACGCAGGGAGCGCGGATTGTTTGATCTATAAATAGTTTTCCTCTCGCCCGCTGCGCCGACTAAATATAGCAGCTTCCAGACCCACTAAGCTCCCCAAGCCAGACCCGGGATCGGGTCCCGGGGTCCGAAATAACCGCCCGGGAGGAGGGGGTGTTGTGAAGCCGCGCCCCCAGGGCATCCCCGGAACAGCATCTCCTCCCCTCCAGCTGCTCCCGGTGCCAACCGCGCCTTCTCCCTCCTGCCCACCACTACCCCGGCCTGTCCTGGACACCTAGGGCGTCCCTCTCCGCCACCCTGGGCAGCCAGAGCAGGTCAGGGCTTAGGCAAGCAACTCTGGGACACACCCAGGAGATGGGAGGTGGGCTGGGCCTCTGCCTCAGCCTTGACGAGGTGGTGTAACGGTAGCTAGAACCTCAGCTTCGCCCCTGCCAATGGGCGAAGGGCTCTGCTCTGCACGATGCTGGCTTCTCCCCAGTGGCCTTTCTAGCCCCTCACAGGATGGCTGCGCCCCTAGTTGAGAAATTACCGAATTTCAGAACCGGGTGGAGCCTGAGAAATCTTTCCAAATTCGTGCCAACCCTTCCCCATTTTATAAATAGACTCGGGGACATAAAGGCAATGGCTCGTTGTCACTCAGCTAGGTGGTGGCACTCCGGGGTCTGGAACCCACGGGCATGCCCTCCGTGTGCAAGGAGCTCTTTCCCGCCAGCTCCCTGCCCCAGTCCCTGAAAGGACGCTTGCCTTCCTACCCCCTCCTGCAGCGGCGGAGACAGCAGCTTTGTCCCGAGTGCAGGGCAGGCTGCAGTCTCCTGGAGCCTTTCTAGGCTTGTCTCACCCCACACACGCCCCATCCCAGTCCAGCACGGTAAGAGAGAGGAAGGGATTACGAGCATCTCAGTCTCTCGACTTTCCCACCCGGAATTCTCTTTGAAATATCTCTGCCCCCACGCCATTTCTGCTGCCAGCCACAACCGATGCCAGCCCACCAGTGCGGCAGACTACCTGGGGACATCCAACGCCCTCCCCTCTGGCCGTACCCGTTTTTAAACTGGGCTGAGGGCACAGCTCAGCAGAAGAGCGCTTGCCTGGCACTGGCACCCGGGAGTCCATGCCAGCCTGCCGCCTCTTTCCAGATCTCCGCCGTCCCTGCCTACGGAGCAGCTTTCGCACATTGCTGCTGCCATTCAGTCATCTGCAGAAGTTACCCGAGACCCCAAGCCGGCATGCAGTCTTGCTGTGACTGAGTCCACAGCTCTGGACTGTCCCACGCCGCCTTCCCAAGAACTCAAAGGCCACCAGAGGAAGGATGGAGTGTGGACAGATGCCAACTGGAGCCATCCTGGATCTTTTCCCCACATCACCCATATAGTCTTGTCCCTGGCTGTATCACATCCGGCTCCCCATCTGACCTCTCCACCCAGCCCTGGACGCTTCCCCCGACTTCCCAGATGACTCCTGATATGCCAGCAAACACGCTGGGAGGGTCCTCCCCTCTGGCAAAGGCAGGCACACTGTCCTGTCTTCTTCGGGCATGCTGAAGCCCTAGCCCCGTCTTCCCTTCTAGCATCCTCCTCCCTCCACACCATTTTGCCTTTGCACAAGTGGCAGAGATCAGCATGCAAAGCTGATGTGCCAGCAGCAGGGGCCTCACTGGATACCCCAAGCCTGCAGGCTCACCCAGGCCAACCTCCTCGAGCCTCTCTGGAGGCTGCCATCTTGCTACCGCAAAGCTGTAAGAGGAACCGGCACTGCAGCCGCCTCTGAGTGTGAGGCTGGAGGGCCCGAACTCGCCACGTGCTGCCAACAAGGACGGTCCTTCTATGGGGACACAGCTGCGGCCGCCTGTGCGAGGACCGTGATAGAGCACAGAGCCTGGCACAGAAGCCAGAGGTATAAAGGACTTGGGGCCTCCCAGGCTCCTGCTCATCAGGGAGAGGCGACAGTGCAGGGACAGGCCAGTGCTGTCCAGTCAGGCCTCACACCGGGGCCCAAGCTTCCAACGCACCTAGGTGGGGTCCTTCAGGTAATTCCCAGTGCCGGGCATGTCTGCAGCACCATCTGGGCCACAGGCCTCCTCTCCTCCTCCCCTGGAATCATCACCAGCTTCATTCACTCCCGGGACACCTGACTCCCAATAAGCCTTTGCCTTTTCTCACCAGTATGAGTCAAGTCCAGAAGCAAGACACTAACCAAGACTTTCGGGCAAGAAAGCACACTTGAAGCCATCCACTCTGCCCTCTTGCTGCCTGCCCTGAGCCTAAAATTACAGCCTGCGCTTTCCAGACAGACCCCACAACTCTTGCTGCACAGGGTTCATGCTGCCTTGACCCCAGGTCCTGTGAATGCGCCACAGACTCGGGCCTGGCCTGTCTGCTCCAGGTGTCTCAGGGGGCTGCAAGCAGCCAGGTCCTCCTTGGGATGACTGTGCCCGAGCGTGTTGGCTCTAGAGACCACATTCACAAGCTTTTAGCCTATGACAGCAGTTCTCCTGTGCATCACAGCCCCCCCCCCCCCGGGTGTCGCCTAAAGGCATCGGAAAACGTGGATATTACAGTAACGTAACAGTAGCAAAACTACAGCTATGAGGTAGCAGCAAGACTAAATTATGGTTGGGGGTCCCCACAGGAGGAATGGTGTTTAAGGGTCGCAGCATTAGGAAGGTTGAAAACCGCTCCCTCACGTGGCTGCAGACACGCTGGACTCAACTGAACTCAAGTTCGTTCGACTGTAATCACAGTAGCTGTTTCTCATCACACATCTGTTCCCTCGGTTACTCAGAACACAGGAGTTAGAAGGAGTTGCAACATGATGACATCACAAAAGCTTGGAGGCACACCTCTGTAATCCTAGCACTGAGACAGGAGGATCACCGCAAGTTCAGGGGTGACCTGGTACATACATTGAGACTCAAGCTCCAGAAAATGGTGTTGGGGGAGCATGCAGCCTGATGGGGAATTACAGAGTCGTGCTCAGACCCATTCCCACCCACGTGTGAGGGTTGTGTTCAGCAAGGTACCCCCTCCTGCAGGGGGCCTTTTCCTCTATGGCCTCTGTTCTTCAACAGTAGGCAGCCTGAGCTAGCAATGTCTGCTGTCTTTCCTCGGCCAAGTTGGGTAAACAGGGAATAGGGGAAGTGGACTCTTGCAGCCCTTTCCCACGATGCCCCTTGGGCTGGGCCCCACCCTGTGGAAGGCACCGGCCCCACCCACAGCCTCCATGCTCTTCCCATGGCGGAGGTCGAGGGGGTGAGCCTTGTTTCCTTCCACTGCAGCCCTGGGACCTTCCCCTGCTCAGCCCCTGAGCCTGCCACCAGCCCCGACCAAGCCACTTCCGCTTCCTGCCCTGCCAGTGGGCAGTGCTACCTTCTGCCTCAGGGGCTTCCCAGGGCAGCTCTGGGAACCCAGGTGAAGGGTCAATACCAGGTCTCTGCCTCTAAGATCCTGGGCTTTCTCCAAGACCCTGAAGTGAGCATATATTTTTACCTCCCCCCCCGCCCACTCCCCCAAAAAAAACAGGATCCCAGTTTGAGTTTCCAGGTTAGCCCATGAACCTTGCACCTGATCCCTCAATGCAGGCAATCCCTGGAAGAGCTACCCAAGGCCAGCAGATGTTGTAGTGAAACCTGGCCAAATCCCGCAGCCCCTCGGAAACCATTTCCCCATGTGTGGACGCTGTATATTCCATGGTATGGAACTCGGCTCCCTGAGGGGGAGGGAGCTCAAAACACCAGATAAGAGCACTTGGACCTGGATGCCAGGGACAGAGCAGGAACCAGGGTTATGCTCTCCCTGACTGAGACCACCCCCTCTGAGGGGCTGAGTGAGAGAAAACAGGAGTAGTGTAAGCTCTCCCCAGCGCCAGAAAAATTCCAAGATCTCTCTGCAACAAGTGCCTGATGAAAGCCGATTACTGAAGGAAGGCAGCACGGCTGCAGATGCCACCTGCAAGCCTCCCAGGCAGAAGAAATTAATACTCGGTATGCAGGAATAAGGTTAGACCTCAAGGAGAACTGGCAAGCTGAGTAGGCACACATAGGCAGCTCAAAGCCCTGGTAGAAAGGCTACCTCATCTCTCCCTTCTTACAAGCTCTCTGGGGGCATCTCTACTGGCCAGTCCCCACCAAGGATCGTCCCCCACACCCACAAAACTCCCTGAGCCCTGCCCAAGGGCCCCCCACCCAACCTCCTCAGCACAAAGTCAAATTCCAAAATAAAGCCTCCCCGATAAGGAGCCTCAGCCGGAAGACCGACACACTTTCCTATTGTTAAAGTATTTTTAGTGACAGCTCTGGATCCAGTTAGAGACATGTTCAGAAAGGGGAAACTTTTTTTTTTTTTTTTTTTTAAGAACCAAGGAGGAGGAGAGCATAGGAGCCTCCCACGTAAGAGGCTGTCCCTGGCCCAGGTCCCGGGGAGCATGTTTGAGGCAAGCTGGCTTTATCACAGACTTGCTTCTCAGCACCCAAAGCATCTGGGACAGGGCGAGGAGAGCAGGCTGGGACAGGGGTGCGCAGGAGGTCTGCCCTCAGCCCAGCTGCTGGCTCCTGCAGCAGAGGGAGCCCACTGGAGAGCAACCATGACATGGGCCAGCAGACACCTTCCCTTCTCTGCCCGAGTAAAGACACTCTGTGGGCGATTCTGAGGAAGGAGAGGGCAAATCTGCGAACCCCCCGCTCCTATGAAGGGTTCCCAAGTCGTTTGTCCATCACCAACTGCAGACCTACTACACTATCCATTCTCAAGACTACCTACCGCTGTTCCTCCTCCTCCTCCTCCTCCTCCTCCTCC
>NW_026596085.1:275612-313315 GCF_907164565.1 Psammomys obesus
TCCTCCTCCTCCTCCTCCTCCTCCTCCTCCTCCTCCTCCGTCCCCTCAAAGCCAAAGGACTTAGCCATTCACAATGGGAACCATCTGGCAGGATGGGAAGAATGGGGGAAAAAATCCAAATATTCAAGTTTTTTTGTGCCTCTGTCCTTACTCCCTCAACTTACCAGCTCTTGTCCTCACAAACCCAGACACCAAAGGACAAATCCAGGGCTGGTTGGGGCTCTTTCCACAGGCTAAGGAACGCCGCGGGGGACTGTGGCAGCCTGTCCTTCCCCGCTGGGGCCATGCACTGGCTGAGCAGACTCTGGATGGGGCTGCCTCCAAACCAGCGCGTCCTCTTCTGTTTATATAGCAGAAACCAGAGCTGGCCTCTGGGGACCGGGACAGCCGCCTCAGGGCCCTCTTGGCTGGGGTCTGACTTTGGCCCAGGTTAGCAAGAGCCCAAAATAGTCAGCTGACGGGAGCCCCGGACTAAGCGTGATGCTGGGCCCGTGCCCAGGCCTGGCAAACAGGTGCCCACGTCACAAGACTGCAGCGCTAACACTCACGGGGCCCTGGCTGGCGGCCCCTCAGGGTGGCATTGGCAATGTATTGACATGGGAATTCCACCCAGTCACATCGCCCAAACAACAGAGCAAATATAAATGCTGTCCCCGACGGGAAAGCTGGTCTTCAGAAGGCCAGGTCTGGGCTGGGGGCAGAAAGGGGCCAAGAGGAAGGGGACACCTGGCCACTGCTGTCACCCTGACTCAGGTGCTCCAGAGCCCACGTGTCCTGGGTCACCTGCCCCTTCCACTTACAGTAATTCTCCCTGTCCCCACCCTCCAAGCTGGTGTTATGGCGCCTGCCTCCGTAACAGAAGCTGTCTCCCAGTGTACACTCGGCCCGGCACTCGTTTCCCAGGCCTCCTCTGCCACCCTCCACTGCACACCGTTCTCCTACTCTAGCTACCTCCACAAGACTCTGCAGCCTGACCACCCCCTCTATGAAGCCGCAGGGCTGGTGGAGACAATAAGCCAGTCAGACAATCATCCAGAACAGTGGTCCTCCACCTGTGGGTCGTGACCCCTTAGGGGGCCGCAGGACCTTTACACTGGGGTTGCCCGGAACCTTCACAAGACACAGATATTTACACTGTGATTCACAATGGTAGCAAAATCAGTTATGAAGTAGCAATGAAATTAATTGTAGGGTCAGAGGCCACACAGCATGGTGGACTGTGTTAAGTGGCCGCAGTGTTAAAGGCTGAGACGGCGGCTCTAGACTCTCCCAAACCTGAAGGACGACATGGGACATGTCCCAAGGAAAAGGGGAGAGAGTACCAGCGCGTATGTCCAGAGTGCCAGGCCGAATCCCCAAAGCCCACAGACACGGATTCTCAGTTTCACTCCACAATGCCTCTCTCCTGGCCGGACCTCAAGAAGCCCCTGCCCCTTTAACTCTCTCAGTACGGGGGTAGGGGAGGAGCAGGATGGCCAAGCACACCTTGGGGTTGGCTACAGGTGTGGGACGTCCATTCTCATATTGGTGGATGATGCCCCGGGGACAGGGGTGGCCCTCCCCGGTACAGTACCCACACCTGGAAACAGGCCAAGCCTCAAAGCCACATGGCCCTGTTAGGCTCCCAGCCCTCGGCTACCCGCCCCACCCTTCAGCTTCCTGGAACCATGCACAGGCTGCCTCGAGAGCGAGAGCTGCTGTCAGCTCCTCCCTCATCCACCCGTGAGACTGGGACCCAGAGCCTCCAGCCCAAGCTGTTGAGAACGCAGGCTTCCCCGTCCCCACCCCCGCAACACCCCACTCTGAAGAAATCAGATGTTCCCATGCTTCGCAGCCTCACCCGCCTGCCACCCCCAGCAGGGCATCCCCTGCCAGCCCCCAGACCACATCCTCTCCAGGCACCCCACACCCACCCTGCCTCCATCCTACCCCACCTGCTGCTCAAGGGCCCCAGGGGTGCACCAAGGGCCGAGGCAGTACTCACCGCTCTGGACGGGCCGACAGGACGCTGCTGTCAACTCTCACACCATCCCATCACCAAGGAGGGGCAGGGGCTGGCCTCTGTCCATGGTGGCCTACAGAGGGAGTCAGCATGAGTGAGGAGCAAGGACATGCTCCTGGAGACAACACCGCCCGGAGACAGTGGGGGGAACAGGGGCAGGCCCCGGGCCACACAGGGCACAAGACCATGCAGGCGATGGCTCTGAGGAACGTGAAGGTGGACAGCATCGGGGTATGTCAGAGCCAGGAAAGCATACAACCACTGCGCCCTGCTTCCTGCCTGCCTGCAGGTGCTGGAACACAGGGATGTGCAGCCGAGAGAAGGCGAGCCCCACAAGGGCAGGGAAAGCGCCTGTCCCTCCTGACAGGCCTCCAGCTCAGCCCGGGGGTGCGACTCTGTGAGCCTCTCTGGTCTTGGCGAGCCCAGTCTTCTAAGCCAAGCAAGGAGACTCTTATGAACTCCTACGACGGGACCCCAGTCCCTAGCCAGGGAGTGAGGCGAAGAGTACCAGACTACCTAGTCCAAACGCAGGCTCCAGCACACCGCCCTCAACAGACAGCACAGCCTCTCCTGCCTCTCAGTGAAGAGAAGGCGGTCTGCAGTTGACACCCCTAAAGCAGCGACAGGCTGTAATTAGGCTTAAATGTAGACGATTTTCTAACAGGCCAAGGCAGGAGGCACAGGCGGGGGCGTCTTTGTGAGTTCAAGGCCATCCAACACTACATAGCGAAGACCTGCCTCGGGAAACAGGCCCAGCACACAGACTGCTCCGGCCATCAAGGGGGGGGGGTCTTAAATGAACACACACAAAGCCAGTTCCCGAGGTAGGCAAGTCAACGAGAGCCCAGCTCAAGACGGAACGGAGAGCGAAATGGTAAACAGCTGGCTTAGCAGGGGCTAGGCCGTAGGTTCAACCCCCGGCATAGCAAGGAGAGGTGGAAAGACAAGGCTAACTCCAGACTCTGGTCCCTTCTTAGACACTTGTTGGCACGTGCCCTCTGCTTCCAGAGTAGAATCCGGCTGTGCACTGGACCCTAGGCTTCCTGTCTCTCCTCCAACTCCCTTCTCCCACTTGCCATCATTCTCCCCTCCCTCTGGAGCCAAGAGGGAGGGGAAGAGTAAAAAGCCAGGCACTGCCTTCAAGCTACGGGTGTGTGCTGCAGGCCAGAGGGGTGAGAAAGGAGAAGTGGCTATTTCCACAATAGTAGGTGGAAGGCCCAAGATAGGGGAAGGCCCAAGCGGGTCACATGCTCCTGACCTCTGCCCCAAGGCCACCAGCTAAGGGACACGCCTGTGGCGATACCCAGACTTTCCCTGAAAGAAGTAGTGGTTGTGGTGCAGCAGCTGCCTGCATGCCTAAGGCCCTGGATTTGGCTCTCTAGCATCACTGTCAGAGGGTAACAGCCAGAAGTGAAAGCCATGGGCGAGGAACAGCCGAGGCACCTCCAGTCAGGAATGGAAGGCAAGGTGGCAAACCTGCTACCCACAGGAAGTGTGCCATCATCCTCCCAAGCACCATAAACAGGACAAAGACTACCGTCCACGACAGGGTGAACTAGCCCCGAGGCCGTCTGCATCTCTTGGTGACATGGTGGCCATAGCCTGGCACCTTGAACCCAGGTGATTCACAGCTCTGAAGAACAGGTGTCTGAGCCCATCCATCCCTAGATCAAATTCCCTCCTCGAGGTCACGGTCAGCATCCCTCCAACTACGGAGGGCGAGGCCGAGGGCCCAAGCCAGGGGAAGGCCCAGGGGCCCGGGGGGGTTCCATCTTGAGCAAGCCAGCACCCTGGGCCCAGCTGCAAACAGGATCATATCAATTCCAAGCCCCAGGCAGAGGGCAAACCCAAGGCTGAGGCAACTCAAAAGAGGAGAAGGTAGTCTCTAAAGGGCACATCAGCCCTGCTTTAGTGCCACCTTGCGCTGCTCTCCCAAACCATCCCTCCCATGTGCGCCAATCACGTAGGCCTCCTTTCACCACCCACAGCCTTGGCCGATTCCCCCACCAGGAAAGTCACTGCCCACATCTGTCTGTCTGCTTCCTCCACACGCACCAGGTTTCCTAACCTCCACGACTTATACCACCTCCACACTGACCTGTTTTCACTCCACACGGGACCAGCTGACGTCCTACTTGTCACCTATCTCCCTACTAGAAAACAGCGCTGTCTGCCCAGCACCGAAGCCAGATGGTGCTGGGCCCCATGGGTAGGACAGGGGTGGTGAGGCTTGACCCACACAGGCCTACACTTGAGCTGAGGGTAAGGCCAGCTAGGTGAAGGGACATTCCAGCTAAGGAGCTGTTCCCTCCATCTGGCAGACAGATCCAACAGAAACACGAGTCTTCCTTTTTTGTTGAATCACAATTTCGATTCAGTCGGAAAAGTCTTCCCTCTAGGACTAGCCAGGCCCTGAAGGAACCCACCAGGAACCTGCCGGCCCTCCCTATGAAGCATTTCAGTGTCCTCCTAACTGAAGCCCCTACTTGCCACAGAGCACGGGTGGCAGGGCTCCTGAAGCCCTGCTGGGCCTGGACACACTCCGCCTTGCACAATGGCCACAGCATGAGAACAATGGCTGAGAACTTTACAGGCTCCACAGTGCGACAAGAAAGGGGCTGCAGGACTGCGGCTGTCATTCGCTGAGACCAGGCCTAAAAAGGTTAAGACGCTTGCTGGTGGCCATACAGCTCGGCGCTGTCAAAGCTGTGTGATTAGAACCCAGCCTCCACACACACACACACACACACACACACACACACACACACACACACACATCTGGGAGCCCGTGGCCAGGCGTGCCTTCTCTTCGGACACCTGGGAACCTGCCTTCACTGTATGTAGTCTCTGAGCCCCCCTACAGCACAGGTGTGAAGCTCTGTGGCTGGGTAGGTGAGCTTCTGAGTCAGGCATCGGCCGAACTGACGATCTTAGCTCCAGCCAAGGCCTCACGGTTTCTTATCAGAGCTATTCGCCTCACCGGTGAATGCCCACACCATCATCAGAACCCAGAATCCTAGCACAGCACCTTGTCCTTGTCCTAAGGTCCGGCTCACCTCAAAGTCTGGCTTCCTTGTCTTGGTCCGAGTCACTGACGTGAACATTCCCCTTGTGGGTGATGGCCCAGTGCAGGCACACGGAGCCCTGGGTCCACCAGCACCTTCGGACACCTGTTGGGAACCTGCCCACCAGTGTAACTAGCCCCAAACCTAGGCTGCCACTTCCCATGGAACCACCTCTAGACCCTGCGGTCACTTATCAACAAACGGGAGGAGGGGGATGTGTCCAAGCGAGGGGGCTGCGCGGTGCATCCCCTCAGACCACCTTCTGGAGACACCGCGCTGTCCCCAGGCCCGAGTGGACGCACTGCGCTGCTGGCTCCCGAGGAACGGGGCGACCTGGCCACGGCCCGCGCTGGCCGCCCCGGGCCGGGCAGGAGAGGACCGCGCTGACCCCGGCGCTCGATGGATGCAGGTCCCGGCTGCCCGAGCCCCTCACCTGGCCCGGCGGGCTGTGCCCGCGCCTCCGCCCGCGCCTTCCGGGCTCGCGCCCCGCTCGGGCCCGCAGGGTCGCCCATGGCCAGCCGCCGCCGCCTCCTGCTCCCGCCGCCCGCGGTTCCGGCCGCGCCCGCGCCCCCCGCCCCCAGCTCCTCCCCCGGCGGGAGGCCGGGCGGGGACCGTGACGCGCGCCCATTGACGTCTCCGGAATCCCGGCGGCGGCGGCCGACGCAGCCTCATCAATGGGCTAAAAATAGCGGCGCCCGGAATAGCGGCGCGCCCCGCCCCGCGCACCCCGTTACATAACGCGCCCCGCCCGCGGCCAGGGTGAGGTTGCTGTTTCCAGGTGAGCCCTCTCGGGGCCTCCAGGACGCCACCCCAGACATCCAGCTCGAGAATTAACCTACCCGGGACTTCCCCTGAGCACTAGGTGGAAAAAGTGAGGCCCAGCGGGGCTGGGCCGCGACCCAAAGTCGCACAGCAATTAGGCTAGGGAGGTCAGGACCCCAGCCTTCCTCCGAGCGAGCGCGTGGGCGAGATCTCGTGCGACTGTGTAACTCGGCAAGGAACCTAGGAAGCAGGCTACAGCGCTTCCGCGGGAGAAGGCAGCTAACAGACGGCATCTGAGAGAGGGGAAGGTCTCCTGAAACCCTTTTTTCTGAGGCAAGGGTATTTTCACCCATCTGTCTGTTCACACATGCCTGTGTGACCTAGGGCGAGTCAACTAGCCTACTCAGCCTCTGCCCTTTTCCCAGTAGTCCTTAGCCACCTTTTGTAGCAACCAGACCGGAGCAGCTGTGGAGTAAGTTAGTCTTGCACACAGTCGGTGCTCTTGCACATAGTAGGTGCTCGGGTTCCGTTTGTCCTGTTCTTCTGTGGACCTTGGGATCCTGTGTAGCTGCCTCCTATCTGACTACCATTGGTAAGCACAGTCCTCCCCACAGGCCTTTGGGATGAGGGGTCAAGGTGGTCCTGGGTCTCTGAAAGTGAGAGGTCCATCCTGCCCCTGGCAAGCCCTTCTCCCCTTCCCAACACCTACCCATCCCAACAGGCTGCACAGGAAGCCTATTGTGTGGTGAAAATTTTCCTGGGGAAACACAGCACACGTCTACTGACCCGGACACGGATCCCACCGCAGACCAACATCCAGATACTACCGAAGGCAGACCTGGCGAACCACTGAGCCTTGAGGTTACTGATGAGCAGAAAGGACTCAAGACTGCTGCGTCACCAAAGCCCACCATCATGGATGACTGCTCGCAGCCTGCAGGCAGCTCAGCTCGTGGAGAACGTCCTCTCCAGGTGTCTCAGTTGGTCTGAGGCTCTTCCAGGCAGCTGGTCTGGTCTCAGAGTCTTCTTGGGAGCTCAGCTTCACTTCCTCCCAGGGACAGTCAGCTGCTCCTGTTTACTCTGGCAGAGAGAGCCTACTGAATCTGGTCGGTTTCAGGTACTTCCTGAAGCCACTCTGAGTTGTTTCCCTTCCTGCTTCAAGTTTCCCTGCAGGACAGAATGTTCCAGTATCAAAGGAAGCTGTTGCATAACAGCCACCGCTTCCTACTGCACTTCCGTTCTCCCTTTCCCCCATCTTCCACAATGTCCCCAGAGCCTTGGAGGCACTACAGCTGTCCATCTGTGGCTAAGGAAGAGGCCACCATGCCACGGCAACAGTCGCTTGTTCCCAGGCGCTTCACCAGTGGTTATGAGTTGAGGCTGACGGCGAGGGACCCATGGGGCCAAACACACAGAGGCAATCGGGCAGACGAATCACACCTTCCCAGGGCAGCTGTGTCAGTTGCTTCTCCGTTGGGACTTTTGATCTCCCCGCCACAGGTTTCTGTCCTGGTTTTTGTAATTTAAAAAAAAAAAGGGGAACTCATCTTGTGGGTCTTGTGGAGAGGCGTAATTAGGTCCTGTAATCCCCAGTCATTCTCTCTGAGCCATTATGTCTCCCTATCCTGGAGCTTGTCCATGGAGCCTCCCTGTATCTCTTCACAGCTGATAAACTCAGTGGGCCCTTAATTTGTTCATGCGCTCCTGAGGGCCAAGGCCGAGCGAAGCCACGCTCCCCCGGCTGGACCTGCTGGCAACCTGGGTCAGAGCTGGGCTGGCACTGTGGACGTGGCTTAGGTGCTGACTTGCCATCCGCCACACCTGCTTGTTGGGGAGACCCTGACTGCAAACCACCTCCCCCTTAACCTTCTGATTATGTACCCTCCTTGGCCTGGGGTCTGGGGGAATTTTACCCACCCCTGGACAGGCTTGACCATCTGCACCTGGGCTGTCGTCACCAGCGTCTTCTGTGAATTGCTCCTCAGGCTTTAAAGGCGTCCAGAAGCCCCTCAGATACAATCTGGCTTTCTACCATCTTCAAACAGAGCTACTCTACTCCTTCCCTCAACAGTGCCTGCCCCTCCTCTAAGGTCCTCCAGGCACTGTTATTTGGGGGGACCTCAGACAGAGATAACCAAGTTCCTAACGGCTTTGGTAAGCCAGTCTGTCCATCGGGGACTGACGTCCCTCACAGGGCCTCACGCTATGCAGCCTTTGCCCTGAGGAGGGATGGGAAGGGACATGACTCTGTTTTCCTGCTTCCACAGCAGTCAGACTGTCTCCCTCTGCTCCCGTGTCTCACAGCCTCACAGCCAGGCTACCAGGCTCGTCCACTGCTGTTGACAAGTCTTCCCAGCTGGGCACGGTGGCGCACGCCTTCAATCCCAGCACTCGGGAGGCAGATTATCTTGTGAGTTCGAGGCCAGCCTGGTCTACAGAACGAGTCCAGGACAGCCAGGGCTACACAGGGAAACCCTGTCTTCCAGCGGTTTGAGGGCTGAGTATTTCCTGGTCACACTAGCTTCTTGCTTGGACCACGGTGAATGTCTGCTTCTGCATGGATTACAGACTCCCGTCATTTTCTACTAAAGGTTGGTTGGACTTGAGGGATATGTTGATTGCTTTTGTCATCTCTCTCTCATCCTCTTCTATCTAAATGCCACTGCATCTCCCTTTCTTGTTACAATTGCTCTCTTACACAAACTAGCACCTCCTTGGCCGCCATCTTGGCCTCCCACCCACGTCTAACTTCACACCCCCTCCACTCCTGCTAATCTCAAAGACTGCAAATTCTCCTCTAAACCTTTAACTTTCTCAGGACATCTCCATATTCACAGGGGCCCCCACTCATCATGCAGGCAGGCCACCCCGTACGGCACGATGAAGACGGCCATGCTGGGATTTCTCCCATGGACACCCCTGGTAGCTCAGCCTCAGCTGCACAGCACACTCCCACGAGGCTGCTGTCGGCACAGAGCCCACTGGAACACACAGGGGAAAGGACCACCTGCAGCCAGGCCCATGCACTCACTCCTCCCAGCCCTCCTTTGCTTCTGTCGTGTCCCTGTTCAGGTGCCACATACGCTGTGAAACAAAACTTCTGGGGGGGGGGGGGCAGAACGTACATGTCTACTCAACCCAGATAGGGAACCCATGACAGACCCAAGTATGGACACCACCAAAGTCCAACTCAGTGAACCAGTGAGCTTTATTGGGGTCACTTACAGGAGAAGTGACTCAGGACAGCTGCGTCACCAAAGCCCACCCTGGCATGGGGGCAGCTCACACAGCTGGGAACCTGGAGAAGGCAGTACAAGCCTACACCCGGCACAGCCTGCACGCGGCTCAGGTGTTGCCTCCGATGCTCTAAACCTCCAGGCAGTCTCCGCTGGTTTCTCTCAGGCAGCTCGACCTCACTTCCTACAAGAGGGATTCTAAGCTTTTCTTGTTTACTCTGGTAGGAAGGGACCTGGTGAATCTCATCAGTTTCAGGGGCTTCCTGAAGCTATTCTGAGTCTTAAGGAGGTCTCTACAGGATGAAATGTTTCAATATCAGAAGAAACTATTACACAACAAAGCCCCACACCAAGAAGGACAGGCCAAGGGGTAAGCTGCTTTTTGTGTCTCTGCCCCTACCCTGCTAGACTTGGAGGTGGTTAGGGAGGACCCATTTGGGAGTGATAATCCATCCACAAGAGTCCTGTCCTGTGCCTGTTGACAAGCAGCTAGCCAGGACCCACGTGGTCAAGAGTCCCTTCTGAATCCCGAGGTTTCCTCAGGAGGCCCCACGCTCCAGAACACTCACTCCTGGAGTCCCACTCTTCTCTCCAGAAGTCCTTCTCTGGACCTGCCCTGGCCTCTGGCAATGGCGGAGCCCCTTTCTCTCCTGCTCCACAGCCAACCCTCGTACCTCTGGTCTGTCTCAAGTTCCCACAATCAGTCCTGTTCTTTCCCACATAAGCAGTACATCCATTTGCAGACAAGGGAACTGAGGCGCAATAGGCCAGGAGAGAGGGAGCCTCCTCAGGCTGGCCTCCCTGCCCTGGCAGCTCTTTTCCAGTGGGCTTTGGAAAGGCGGCACCGCCATGCTGCCTCTTTTATTTTTCCACAAGTCTCCTTGAAAATACATTCTAAAATATTTGCCGTGTAGGAGAAATACATTTATTTAGACCAGCATGGAAAAAAGGCTGTTAGCAGTTTTTCCATGGAGGCTTCCAGCCCACAGAGGTCTCTCTAAAAATATTCTTAGCCTGACCTGCCTCAATTATCTACTCTATTATAGTAAAATAAATCAGATAGCAAAATGTGAAGTCCAAGAGTGTTAACTCTTGGACAGCCTGAAGAGCCTGGCTGAGATGGTGGAGAGGCCTGAGGCCCAAGTGTCATGTGATAGACACTGCTCACTGATGGGAGCAGTGTGGAGAATCCCTGGACACGGGGCGCCCAGACTTAGCACTCCTCGCTCTCCCCCAGCTGTGGGAGTTCAAGGGAGTGACCGGCCTGCTCTGAGCTCCTGTTTCCTCCTTGGAGACCCAAATTTGGCAAAGTACCTGTTTCATAGCAGCATGGTGAAGACAGTGTCTTTTACGGCATAAAGCATATGGCAGGAGGGTGCTAGGGAGCGGCAGATCTGCCCTTGCCCTTCAAGGGGACCTGAGGGAGAGCCAGGGCTGGGATTCGTGTCATGGAGCTGTCCCTGCAAAGTGCTTAGCCTGGCTTTGCCCAGCTGCTGTTTATCGGGTGGCTTGTGGAGGAGGGCTACACAGACAGGGCATGGTCATCTTAGTTTCACAACAGGTAGCCCATAAATAGCCCCACTGTGGTTCTCTTAACTGGCTTCCTCAGCCAGTCAGCGGGCCAAGCAGCCTCACAGCCTGGTTTTGTAACGCCCAGGAGGCACTGTCTACCACCTTGTCATCATCTTTCTGCCCAGCTCCTCCTTAGACCTCTCACTTATCTGTAAGGCTTGCCTTCTAGGGGAGGTTGGGGACAAACACAGCCCTCCCTAGTACTGACGGAAGTTCTGGAGAGCTTCTAAGACAAGACCAATGGCCCTGCAAACAGCCGCCTGGACTATGAGGGTATCTCTACAGTCTAGGCAGAAGACCAAGAGGCCTCCACTTGGCTTGGAGAGAAGGATGTGGGATGAAAAGAGTCAATCCTGGGCCACCCGGAGGAAGAGAATGTGAGGTACAGTGTGAAAAGGATAGGTCTAGGAATGGAGAGAGAACACCCCACGGAGGCTAGGCTGTCCCAGATTTCACGGGTAGGAGACAGGGACAAGATGAAGGTCCTGAGGGTGGAGAAACAGCAAGTCAGAAACAGAAATGGTAAGGCCCAAGGCCGTCTGCCACATTTGGTGGCCAGGATTCAGCTGGCCATAGTTGGGGAGGCACCACGTTAGCTCACATCCTCCCTGCCTGTGAGAGGATGTGGCCAGGGCTAACTAACCTGCTGGGTCCAGAAGGGACTCCCCTGCCTAGGTCTCACCAGCCTATATCTCACCCGGAATGTGCCTGGGGCTGCAAAGGGGATTCCCTTCATAGGTCCCTTCCTAGGCCTCAGGATCGATAACCACTTGGCTGGGGTCCAAACCCCGCCCCCGCCTCCCTCCAGGTCTAAGCAGACACTCATGGCAAAAAAAAATAAAAAATAAAAAACGGGGCGATACCTAGAGAGGGTTTCCCAGGGTCTACCCCAGAGCTCAAGAAGGCCACTGGTTGGGGGTGGGAAGAAAGGGCACGCTCCCTTCCGGCGCTTCAAGTATTTCCACATTTGTTGTCCTTTTCTTGTTGTTGCCACTGAGGAACATCTGGGCCAACTTGAGAAAGTGGCCCAGGTCACCAGGCCGGAAGTGGGGGGTGGGGGAGCTAAAGGGAGTTTTCCCACAAATCAAAGCCAGGGCTCTTGATTAAAAACACATCCAAGTCCTCTGCCACTTTGGAGTTACGAAACCAAAGTCCCGCCGCCCCCCTCCCGTCCACAACAGCAAAAGCCGCAGAGCTGCGTGGCTGACAAAGGGCGAGGTCCGTAGCTGCGCTCCCAGCGGAGCCGGAGCGCGGGCATCCTCCGGTGTCGCCGAGCCCGGGTCCGGCCTGCGCTGCCCTCTCCGGGGCCGGAAGGACCGCGGCGGCCCCCGCAGCGGCGCCCAGCCCGGGCCGACCCCGGCCCCGCGGCCCGCGCCAGCCCCTGCGCGCCGGGCGCGGTCGGGGAAGCCGCTACGTCACTGCGCAGTCCGCCGGGAGCCCGCGGGGCCAGCCAGGATTCCATTACATCACCCGGGCCGCGCCGTGAACACCGCCGCCAGCCATTGGCTGCCGCGCCGCGCCGCCAGCCAATAGCGGGAGAGTATGCAAATCGTCGTTGAGCCAACGCTTCCTTTGGCTCGGGAGCGTGCAAACAGACGTCATTGGCCGGGTGGGGGTGGCCTGGCCCCGGCGGGAGCAGGGTGGGGCTGGGTGGAAACTTGCGGCTCGGCCGCTCTGGAGACTTGGCATCCAGATCTGTTCCAACCAGTCCCGAGGGGCACGGAGTGCGGTCGGAGGTGAATGCCCTCGCTTCTTAGGCCCCTTTCCGTTAGACCCATTACAAGCGGAGGTGCAAAGAATGAAGTCAATTGCTGGGCGTGGTAGCGCAGGCCGGGAATCTCAGCTTTTGGGGGTTGGCCGGCCTGAGCTACAAGAAACCCTGCCTCGAAAAAAGCAGAACAGAAGGGCTGGAGAAATGGTTCGGCTGTCCAGAGCTCAGCTGCTCTTGAAAAGGACCCGAGTTTTGGTCCTCACAACCGTCCTTAACTCCAGTCCAGGAGATCCAACGCTCGGTGGGCACCGGCCGGCACAGGGTGCACAAACGTGCAGGCAAAACACTCACACACATCACACACATACAGCAAGTACGTGTTTTAAGTTTTGAGTTTTGTTTGTTTTTGTTTTTTCGAGAGAGGGTTTCTCTGTGTAGCCCTGGCTGTCCTGGAATTCACCCTAGACCAGGCTGGCCTCGAAGTCAGAGAAATCTTCCCGCCTCTGCCTTCGGAGTACTGGGATCACTGGCGTGCGCCACTAACATTTTTTTTTTTTAATGCAAAATGGCAACAACAACAACAAAAAAAAATCAAGGCAACTTGGAGGCCGGGGGAAGAAAGAAATGAGAGATGGCAGGATACAGAAAGCGGGACGGTGCTTCGGGAAGGCTCATGTCAAACCACGTGAGAAGATAGCCTCAGAGAGCAAAACAGAGACTACCCAGAGCTAGTCAGAGCTCAGCTGGGGAGCCTGGAGAACCGAGCAGGCTTCTCCGGAAGTACAAACGCCATCCCAGCGCCTCAGGAAAACAGACGTTTACAGAGGTTTGGGTTTGTTTGTTTCCTGTTACTGTCGCCCTTGACATGGTCAGGACTGCAGCGCTTTAACGTGTAGAGAAGGCCAGCTGTGGTGTCTTGTGCTTGCAGTCCTAGCACTCAGAATGCAGGCGGGAGGAAGAGGATCTTGGACTGGATGCCAGCCTGGGATGCCCAGCAACACTATCTTAAAACCTAAATAAATAATTATAGAGAAGAATATGTGTAAGTTATATGTGACTGTTACACTGTTTTGTATAAGGAACTTGAACTCCTCAGACTCTGGGACCCTGGGGAATCCCCCCAATAGAGAGCAAGGACCATGGAATATAGCTCAGGAAACTGGGGAGCCAGGAATGCCCCAACCTGCCGAATGCAAGCAGGAGGCCCGTGGAAGCCCAGGGTACACCCCAGGAAACCGGAAGGACAAAGAGAGGAGTTCCATGAGAATGTGAACGCCTCAGCTCAAGATGATAGTGCCCAGCTCCCCACACGCCTTTGCTCTGTCTAGGCTCTCTGTGGCTCAACAGGAGGTTATAATTTACAGAGGAATAGAACATGTTCCATTACTGAAGCAGCATTCTGTTTTTGTTTATGAGACAGGGTTTCTCTGTGTAGCCCTGGCTGTCTTGGAACTCAGTCTGTAGACCAGGCTGGCCTCGAACTCAGAGATCGGCTTGCCTCTGCCTCTGGAGTCCTGGAGTTAAAGTTCATGCCAGCCTGAAGCGGTTTTTAAACAGGGAAAGATTCCAACCAGAGCAGATGGGAAAGCCAGCAATGGGCAGAGCAAGGCTCCCTAAAGCAGCAGAGTAAGATGAACGCCTGGGCCCCGTGACAAGAGAGGACAGTGTAGAAGACCTACCCCAGCAGGAAATCCTGCTGGACCTGCTGGCAGTGCCGGCTCTGTGCTGGCAGCTCTCCTTGCTTTGTCTCTTCTTTCACGGGCCTGTAAGGTGAGCGCTGCTGTGGTGTTTAGGAAGTTGTGGCTCCGGGAGGCTGTCACATGCTGAGAAGTAATGCCACCCCCTCCATGGCCCCGGACACACCGGACACACCGTGGCTGCTGTTGCCTCCAGAGAGGAAGTTCAGGTGGTTACTCCTGACTTCCATGTCTTTCTGCAGAGCTGGGGCCACAAAATAAAAAATACAAACAAAAAATTGTCATGTTTGCTTGGTAAGTTTCACCATGAAAGCGAGACCTTCAGCTGGCTGGGAAAGCTTTTCAGGCCTGAGAGCACCGGCTGCTCTTCCAGGGGACCCAGGTTCAATTCCCAGCACCTGCGTGGCAGCTCACAGTGGTGTCACATTCCGTCCCCAGGGGCTGGCAGTCTCTTCTGGTCTCTGCACACACTCTGGCTATATCAGAGTTTTTATTGCTGTGACGAAGCACTGTGATGGAAAGCAGCTCAGGGGAAACCTGAGGCAGGAGCTGACACAGAGGCCATGGAGGGTGCTGCTTACCGGCTTGCTCCTCTGGGCTGGCTCAGCCTGCTTTTTTATGGCATCTGGGACCACCAGCCCAGAGATGGCTTCACCCACAAAGCACTGCCTTCCACATCAATCACTAATTAAGAAGATGTGTTTGGTGGGGGCGTTTTCTCAGTTGAGGTCCCTTCTGGTGAAATGGCTGCAGCCAGTGTCAAGTTGACGTAAAAGCTAATTACTACACCAGACAAAACAAATTAAAACTTGAAAGAAAACCCACAGCGGCGGCCCAGGCCTTTAATCCCAGCACTCGGGAGGCAGAGGCAGGCAGATCTGTGAGTGTGAGGCCAGCCTGGTCTACAGAGTGAGTTCAGGACAGCCAGAGCTGCACAGAGAAACCCTGTTTCAAAAACAAAAATGGAACACTGCTTCAGTAGAGGGACACATTCTATCCCTCTCTACACAGAGAATCCCTGTCTCAAAAAACAAGCAAGCAAACAAACAAACAAAATCTTGAAAGAAAAGACAGATGAGAAGGTAACATTGGTATGTGAGGCTCAGCACACACACACACACACACACACACACACACGGCAGGCACATTTATCACACAACATATTATGTTATATTTATTATTATTACTTATATGCACCAATACAATATGTATATTCTTTTTAAGGGAACAGAAAAAAGACAGAGAGGGAAGGGAAAGGTCCTCTAGCTCAGGCTAGAACCTAAGATGTACTGGGTGGAACTGATTCCTGCCTCCAGCCGGCAGGGACCACTCTGGAGGCTGTGGGAGGACTGGCCGGCTGGCACGGGTGATTAACTGGATCTTGTGTGTCCCAGGTTGCCAAGAAACGATGTTCCTACTGCTCTCAGCTGGGAAACCAGCTCTGGTTACTGCTGACAGGCCCCACAGGAGAGAGCCTGGGGAGCCAGGCAGGCGGCGTGTCAGGCTGCCTCCCCGGAGGGGACCTGGGTTACCTTTGGGGGCCTTGGGCTGTGCTGTGAGAATCCGGGACCCACCAACTCCGAAGGAAGGTACAGAGTACGGGAAGAACCTGAGCAGGGACAGGGCCTGGGCATGAGCAGGTGCAGGAGGTGGGGAAGGCCCTGCCCTCTCCTGGTTGAGCTACACCCCTAGCCTTACTGGTGTGTGTTTACTTATTTCCCGTTCTGGGAATGGAACCCAGGACTTCTCACACTAGGCAAGGACTCCACCTCCAGGCTACAGCCCCGGTCTTTTTGACTTTTCAGTCTGAGGTAGAGTGTGTCCCAGCTCCGGAGACCTGTACAGAACTCACGCTGTGGCCCAGGCAAGCCTTGAGTTCCCAATCCCTCTGCCTCCGCTCCATGAGTAACGAGGGTTACAGCACCCAACACCCAGCCTGGCAGATATTAGAAGACACAGAAACGGGTGATCATAATCGCCTTTTGTTGTTGGGGGGAGTTGTTTGTTTGTTTGTTTGTTTGGTGTAGGAATGAAATGCACCTCGTCTTGGACAGAGACTGGGTGGTCTTTAAAAGTCTGGTGGGCTCCCTCAGGGATAAAGGCTTGTGCCTGATCCCTGGCCCCTAGGGGTGGCCCCTCCCCCTAGTGGGTCACAGTGGCTGGGACGGAACAGCTGTGGGATTCTGGAGCCTGAGGCCTCCGTCCCTACTGTATCTGCCTAGACCCCTTCGCCCAGTCTCTTAGGCCCCCCTTCCTCTTCACCTAGAGGCCTTGGCAGAGGACACAGGAGAGTGGAGTGCCCACATGTGCCTCCCAGGAGACTGCGGGTGGGCAGCCTTTGCCGTGCAGGCTGCAAGCAAGATGACCCACCAGGCACTCACCACAGGACGTCCAAACAAGGAAGCCGCTTTGGGACTGTTTCCTGCAGGCCAGGCAGGGCCGCCTCCCAGCAAGGGCTGGGAACCTGAGCTATGCCCGGGCCTCGGGTCACCTCAGGAGCAGCTGGCCGACAACTGATGGTCCTAGGGACCATTCATCATGCCCCCAGCCCATCTGCTGAGCCATGACTTTCCAAGCGGATTATATAATGGCTGGCCATTAGATGAGTTGGGGGATGCCTGCGGCAGGGGCTGCTCTCTCGCCCCCAGTCAGGGTGGCAGCTCAGAGTGAAGGAGGAGCTGAGGCCCTGTAGGGAGCCACTGAGGAAGCTTTCACAGCCCTTCAGCCTGCTTTCGATGGCCCATCCTCTTGAGGAAGCCCTCAGCTCCTCAAGCTCTGCCTTGCTCGAATCTGCCCTGCCCAGCTGGAAGAGCCCCATGCCAGTTCCCCCAGCCCTGTGTCCTCCTGCGGGCACGGGAGGCATGGTGTGGGAGGTGGGTAGGCAGGACTCAAGCACATGTGTTCACGGCCGGTTTTTGATGGAGTGGAAGGATCTCTTGAAGGCGAGCCCATTCCAGGAGGCAAATAGCCCCTTTCGCCTGAGTGGCCCAGGAAGGTGAGGCATTCCTGTCAGGGATGCAGCCTTCCTCCCTGAGTCATGAGGATCTGGGCAGTCCGTACGCGTCAGGGCACTTAAACAGCTCCTGGCCCGAGGCTGACACTGGGTAAGTGTTGGCTATAATTAGACAATATTTGCAGATCGCTTTCCCCAGCCTTGGCTCCTAATAAGCGCTTGGTGAAAGGCACTTGTTATTTTTAACTTCCTTCTCCCTCACTGCCTTAATCCCTTCCGTAAACCCACCTTCATTTAGCCTTGCAACGGTGAAAGTGTGTCTGTGCCGCATCTCGCTACTGTTTATACTGACAAACCTCTCTGCTCCCGCCCCACAGCAGCAGCACACTGAAGCGGTGGCTGTCCTTTGCAGAGCTGGGGACAGGGTGTGATCTGTGGTGGAATCAGCTGCTAAGGGGTGTGTCCAGGCCAGCAGGCAGGGTATCCTGACCTCGGGCCCTAGGAGCTTGTTTCTGGATGGTGTGGTTCCAGGGCATCAAGCTCCAGGCTGCCAGCAAGCTGGGGGGAAGGAGGGGCCCCCTGCCGCTTCCCGCACGGGAGCACTCACCCAGTGGGAAGAGAGAAGCCTAGGGCAGGTGCTGGCTCAGTTGTTTCCCTTAGTGACCAGAGGCTTCCCAGGGGTTGTGTGGCAGTGCCCTCTGCTGGCCGTAGGTGGCATTGTTGGCTTTTAAAAGAGGAAAGGTGGCTATATCTGTTTAGAGTCATATAAAATATTGGAGGCCTACTGGGTGCCAGGTCCTCTCCCAGGAACCAGAGGGGTCACGCGAAACTCTCAAAAAGCCCTTGGCATGGGATGTGTGGAAAATAATTGAGAAAGACCCCCCACACACTTTGACCTCTGGTTTCCACAGATGCGCGCACACACAAACACACACACACACACACACACACACACGTGTGTACCCACAGCATGCACATACATGAACGTGACCCCTCACAAAGCACCATCCTAGCACCGGTAGAGGCATGAGGATCTCTGGGAGTTCAAGGCCAGCCTGGTCTACAGAGTGAGTCCAGGACATCCAGGGCTACACAGAGAAACCCTGTCTTGAAAAACCAAAGGGGATGGGGGAAGGCAACAACAAAAGAAACAGAGCGTGATGGCAGAGAGAGGGCACCAGAGAGTTCAGCGACCAAGGACAGCATGGCTTCCCGGAGGCAGCATAGCAGCAAAGCCTGGGTGAAACGAGAGCCGTCCACCATCTGGGCAAAGGCCACGGGGCCAGATCAAAAGTTAGAAGATGAGGTGGCGGGAAATGCCAGGTGCACTGGAGGAACAGTGAGGCCATGCTGGGCTGGGAACAGAGCCAGGTCAAAGAGGCCACGGCCTCCTGCTCCTTTCTTTCCTTGAGCACAGGAGGAAGGGCCACCACGTAGGCTCCAAGGGCCAGGTGGCCGGAGACCGACCCGGGTGGCACACGGGCACCGGGGGCAGGGCTTCACCTCAGCCTGTACGGCTCGCCTTCCTGCACTGCTGTGTCTCGGAAGGTGCTCGGGGCAGACACAGCTATCCACAGGACAAGGACTTGCATGTACCCGGATCCAGGCTCTTAACCAAAAATTATGCACTAGGGGAGTAAAAGTGAAAGGCAGGACACAAAATAGCATTTAAACAAGTGGCCCGCTCACCTTATTTAGCAAACGGGCTTCAGGTGGGATGACTCGGTGGGAAAGGGCTCTTGCCACCAAATGGGGTACCCTGAATTTGATCCCCAGGACCCGCATGGTGGGAGGAGAGAACTGACTCCCATAGACTGTCCTCTAGCCTAGACACGGATGGATGGTTGGGTGGATGGATGGATGGATGGGTGGATAAATAGATAGATGATGGATAGATAGGTAGATAGATAGAACATAATAAAATATTTAAAAGAAAACAGATTAAACTCAATATATTATGTGGTGATGTGGTGAGACCAGATACCATTAAACCAAGTCAAGGGAGGGCTGAAGCCTGGAAGCCAGGGGCCAAGGTTTCGAGGGGACAGTGTCCGAGTGCGCCAGCAGAGGGCGACGCCGCCCGCCGCTCTTGTAGGCGGCGGGGACCACACCCCTCCCCCGGCCCGCCCCTCCCGACTAGGAAAGGCTGGTGCCTCCAGGCTGTGGCTTGGACGTGGGAGGGAGGTTATCCCCACAGGGGAACGCGATGCGTGTGAGGCGGGAGGCCAGTTCGGAGGCGTGGAGTGGAGTGGACATGGGCAAGAAGGGCCCTGGTGTCCAAGAAGGGTCTGCGAGTGCAAGCCGTGTCCAAGGCA
Source organism: Psammomys obesus (assembly GCF_907164565.1). Taxonomy (NCBI): domain Eukaryota; kingdom Metazoa; phylum Chordata; class Mammalia; order Rodentia; family Muridae; genus Psammomys; species Psammomys obesus. The sequence continues at coordinate 294,926 of NW_026596085.1, forward strand.
GGGCTTGGCTTGCGCAAGGTCCGCGGTGTTCAAGAAGGTCCCAGCCGGCAGAGAGGGCTTCTCCACATCTCCGGGACTTCTGGCTGTCGCTGGGCGGCGGCGGTTACTCAGCTGGGCGCTGCCACCTGCTTCCCTCCCGGCTCCCTGTGAGAAACACCAGGCAGAGCCCCGCGTCCACCCACGCCCTGCTCGTGGCGGCTCCGCCTCCGGGAGAGAGCCTGCCTCTGCGATTCAGCTGTCAGCCTCTCAGCCCCGGGGTGGGCGAGGGTGTGGGGGGGCGGTGCCCAGCTGGCTCCACCGGGGTGTCGCCTCTCCATCCCTCCCACCTACCCGAGTCCAGAGCCTGCGGGACAGCCCTGCCCGGGTCTGACCACCTCCTGCCGACGCTTAATTGTTGACCTACATATGAGCTCAAGCTGCTGGGTGCTTCTGCCCGGTGTCCACCTCCTCTCCGCCACCCAGAGCACTGGCTGCACTCAGCCCCCGCTGCCGGTCCTGCACATATGCGTGACCACCCAGCCTCCCACTGGGTGGACACTGAGCGTGTCCAAAGGCACCCTAGCCTTCCAAGGGCTTCGTCCGACCTGTGAGAGAGGCTGCCAACAGCACGGAGAGGCTCTAGGTCAGTGGGAGGCCTAGGTCTCCCTGGTGTCCCTCTCCCCGGGGACACACCCCGCTAGTTCCGTCAGTATTTGCAGCTCACGGTGTTGGTGAGAATGGATCCAGGGATCTAGAATAATCTACACCAGCGCCCTTTCGATAGGTCCTTCCCATAATCCATTTTTCCCCCTTGGTTTTGATTTTTGTAGTTTTCTTGCTTTCTGAGACAGGCCCTCAATAGGCAGCCCTGGCTGATCTCAAGCTTGAGATCCTCCTGCTTCAGCCTCTGGGGTGCTAGGATTATAACCCCCCTGCTCAGTCTCCTCCTCCCCACCCCCATCATCAGGCATCTTTCTGTATTGCCAGATGACTTCAAACACCTGTGCTGCACAGGCCTCCTGTGCCAGCCTCCCAGGTATAGTGTGGAACTGTAGGGGTGCACTATTCTGCTCAGATTTGGGGGTACAATGCAGCTGGGCATTGGTGGGCCTTGCCTTAATCCCCGCACTCAGGAGGCAGAGGCAGGCAGATCTACAGAGTGAGTTCCAGGACAGCCACGGCTACACAGGGAAACCCTGTCTCAAAAAAACTTAGGGGGGGGGGGGATGCTGTGGTCCAGCCCAGAGCTCCTGGACCAGAATGGCAAGCGATAAGGGAGGGGCCACAGAACTTAGGGTTGGCTCTGACCTTCCATGAGGGAGGAATCTGGAGAATTCCATGGGGCCTATTACCCTAAGAACTAAGTGAATCCAAGGATCTGAGCGAGACTGCATGACTATACAGCAGCTGTTGGGAAAGAGACTCAAAGGCAACATTTGTATAACTTTTACTTTTGTATAAATTTGCATGTTCTCTCTGGAAAGGCCAAGCTCCAGAAAGGGAGATGGCTGAAGCTAAGGTCTTTCCCTAGGGCCCTGTCTGGCAGATTAGCAGCTGTGGCTCCTCCTCCTGCCCCGTGAAGCCTGGGGGTGGGGGGTCACAGACCCCAAATGTGTTTGTGGAAGTCAAGCGAATTCAAGGTCTTGGATTTGGTGCCTGATCCTCCGCAGGGGCGGAGCTGCTCCGATCTCTGCCTCTGATCTCCCACTCAGTGCTAGGCCCTGAGCTAGGGGGAGGCAGAGGTGATTGGGGACAAGGTCTCTCCCTTGCTAGCCCGTAGGCTATGAGACAAAAGAAGCAATGTTGAGAAAATAGAGCATGGGCTGATTGAGGTAAAGGACAGGCGACAAGGAAGGCTCAAGATTCTGGAGTGTGGAGCAGGACAGAGGAAGAGCCACAGGAGAGGACTGAGTGGGCAGGGCCGGCGGTGAAGAGTGCTGGGGTCACCGCCAGGGGTCGGCACCCTGTCTGCTGTCTGTGAGCAGGTCAGCTCCTCCTTAAAACCGTTCATCGCTCACCGACGCAGGGCCAGGCCAGGCGTCCCAGCCAGTTGACGTCTCTCTTGACCTTGGGGAATCCCATGTCTCTCATTTCTGCAGCTCATCGGCTGATGAGCAGACCGTACTTCCTAGGTTTCACCTCTTCTGCCGTCACCGAGCTGAAGTTTTCTGGTGTGGTTTTCTTGGGGGAACAGAGATTACTGTGGAGTCACTTCTTCCAGAAGTTTTTTTTTTTTTTTTTTTCACATGTGTCGACAAAGACCCTTTCCATGCCCAAGACCCTTTGATCTGCCCCCAGAACCAAGTTTTAAGAGCCCACCCTTCTCTCCTACCTTGATAGGAACACGCTGAGTCAGGTGGAACTCTGCCCTGCTGTGACCTGGCACACCCCAGATGCTGCCCTCTGGAGGCCTTTTGTTTACCTCCCCGCCCCCAGTCTCCTCCCACAAGTGAGTCTTAGAGCTACCCAGGCTCAGGCCACTGCTCACCATCCCCTTGACCTCACACCCCCTCCTCCAGGAAGCCTTCCCTCTCTGCCCCAGGGTGGAGGGAGCAGGACCAGGAGAACCAGAGAAGCTATGCTTGTGCCCAGCTGTGTGGGGACCTCAGACAGAGTCCCATCTGCAGGGTCATATCCTTTCCCACCCTGTGTGACACCCGCAGGGGAGCCTACTTCCCCTTGGAATTTCTGGGGGCCCCTTCTGGGCTGGGCAGAGCAGAAGGCTGGTAGAATGGCGAGGGAGGCAGGGCAGGGGAACACCGACCACACAATAATTTCAGTCCCTGCTCCTTTCCCACACACCCCTACCCCCTCCGCCAAGCACGATCCTTGGGTTAATTTTTAGCAGCTCAGCTCGAACATTAGTCACTCCCTGTCACCCACCTACACGGCAGGAGGCTGGTGCCGTCATCCATCAGCTGAGAGGTGGGATCCGGCCCCACCCTGGGACCACTCTCCTCTTCTCTTGGGTGGGTAGGAGCCCTTTCAGCCTGGGCGAGGGGCACTGACATCACATTTGAGACCAGCTGCGTGGCACAGTGTTAGGAACAGGCTGGTGAGAGTGGGGTTGGGAATCTTCTCAGGAAAGAGAAAGCCAGAGGCCCGGGAGGCTGCCACACCTGGCAAGGGCTGACCTGAGCCAGGCAGCTGCTCTCTGGGCAGCCTAGGAACAAAGGTGTGAGAGGGCTCCTCCCCTAAACCTGAGCTCTAAGGATGCTCAGCCTCACGGCAAAACAGCTGTTCAAACACAGGCGCTTAGCGAAGCTGTTTTCTCCATCAGATGCCCGCTCTCCTCAAACCAGGAAAGGCACAGTGGCAAGGCGCAGGTGCCCTGACGGAGCCGCCACCGCCCAGCCCCAAAGGGACATTGTAAGAGGAGTCACAGACCATAGACAGCAGCTGCAGGTGAAGCAGGGAGGGGCCTCCCCACAGCCGCAGGGGCCGACAGATGGGAAGGGGTGTTCTAACTGTGCAGCTGTGGGCCCAAGGAAGGCAAGCCCCTTTACTTCACGGACTGACTCACAGTTGGTTTTCATCTTTATCTATTGCCATGATGGGGGCTGAACCCAGGACCTCACACACGGAGTCTGTGGCACTGAGCCACGCCCCAGCTCCTCCAGTGCAACTTAATATAAGGCTTTGTTTCTAGCCCAACCACGGCAAAAGACAGACAAAAGAACATCAATACAGGAAGTCAACATGATTACCAAGCTGGAGAAAGTGCCATAAGGAAAAAACAAACAGAGGGGCTGGAGCTCAAGAATAATGGGGACAGGCACGATCCCTGGGGGCTCAGGGAAGCCTTGGAGGAGGTTACTTTAAACTAGGACTTCAGGCAGAGGGGACTTCGGAGTAGACAAAGAGGCAGGGCCAGAGGAAGCCTGTTGGGGCAGAGCTGGGGAATGGGAGCACAAAGAGTTGTTTGGTTTAAATATCTGTGGCAGGAGAAGGAACTGGGAGCCGTACAGGGAAGCAGGAGGAAGATGCTCTGAGGTGTAACTCAAGCCGTCCCACTACGGTGTGAGTGGCTTTGTGCAGTCGGCCAGGCTCCCACGGATGAGGGACTGTGCCGGGACCACTTACGGTGAGGTGATGGACGGGCCACAGTAGAAAGCATGAACTTCATAATCTTCTTCCCGGGGAAGTCATGATAGTTTTAAAGCAGGTGAGATTTTTTTTTTTTCTTAATTATGTGCCAACTGTGGTGGTGCATGTTTTTAATCCCAGTGCTCAGGAGGCAGAGGCAGGAGGATTGCTGTGAGTTTCCGGGCAGCCTGATCTACATAGTGAGTTCCAGGACAGCCAGGGCTATGTAGAAAGTCTTGTCTCAGAAAGACACTTTTTTTTAATTAAAAAATATGTATTTATTAGCGCACACGCGTGTGCAAACGTGTGCCTGTGTGTGGTTTGTGTTTTAGTACAGTTGCTCTTGTGTCCTAGCCCCCCATGGTGGCAGAGAATTTTAGGGTTGATTCTCTTCATCATCGTGGATCCAGGGATCAGAAACACCATGTTTCTCTCTGCTGAGGATTTTACTGGCCCTTGATTTTTTGTTTGTTGTTGAGCCTAGGTTCACTTGTGTGGCCCAGGCTGGCCTCAAACTTGGTGTGTAGCTAGCTGAAGCTGGCCTTGAGCCTGATCCTTCTGCCTCCACCCCCCAAGTGGCTGGGAGCCACCTCCGCTCTGAAAGGGTCACCTTACCGCTGTGTGAAGGATGAGTGCTAGCAAGAACAGGGAAAGAAGTGGGGTGCCCACAGGGAGGGTAAACTGTGGGATGGGGTGTCCCCAGAGAAAGGCCACCTAGAGTTCTCCCAAAGCCACAGCTGAGTGCTGGCCCTGAGCAGCAGTCGTAGGTGACAGGCCCTACTCCGCCGCACCTCAGGAGTGGGGAGGACGGCTCTGGGTGGCGGTTCACAGAGCGAAGGGAACAAGCCAAGGCTGTGGCGGGGGCGTGGCCCCATTTGCCTGAGTGGGCAGGCCTCAGGCAGGTACATCAAACCCTGAAGGAGTCACTGGTGGAGAAGCCAACACAGAGACCCAGAGGGGGGTGCCCGGAGCCAGCACCCTGGGCAGTCAGGGGCCCGGGCGTGAGATGCTGGGGTTTACCGAGGCTGAGCCGGTCACAGGCTGGGCGGATCCACCTTCTGCTCAAGCCAGGAAGCCAGGCTTCCCAATGGGGACACTAGGGACGTTAGACGGGTGACCCCTGCATCCGTGTGGGGAGGGAAGCTTCAAAACTGCACCTGAGTGAGAGGCCCAGGTTCTACAGAGGGTGTGGGGCCTCATCACTTCAGGCCAGCACACGTCCACGAAATCCCCTTGACAATTTCCCTGGCTTGGGGATAAAAGTAAGAGGTAAAGTGCAGCCTGCGTGTGTCTGGAGCGGCTGCCTGGTGGAGTCAGAGCTTGCCTGAGCACAGTCCTCCCCCACACGCAGTCACCACGCTGACACAGATGCAAAAAAACCAACAATTTTATACAGTTTGTGGTTCAGAGGCAACATATGCGAAAGACGGCGAACAGCCCAGGCTGCCCCACCCCACCCGGATGGACTCATTCCTGTTCCCCATAGAGCACAGAACCCAGGACCCCTGCCTGGCAGGACCCCACTTAGTCATATGCCCCCGGAGAGGGGCCTTATAAGCCCTTAGGGGTCAAGGCTGGAGGGAGGGGACCAGCACCTCGCCCCCTTGGGGCCCGCTGGTCCATTGGGGGTGTGTGTGTGTGTGTCTGTGTGGGGTGAGGAAATGACCCATCATGGATCTCCTCTCCCCGAGGCGCAGGGTTGGGGAGCTAGTAAAGCCGAGGAGAGGGCTTCTCGGGGGCAGGCCCCACAAGGCACGACTGACCCAGAGAGTGCGGCCTGGCACAGTCTTCTTTGCCCCCAAACCTCTCCTAACTCCCAGCGTCTATTCTCCCCCTGCGCTCCAGCTGCGCTCGAAGGGGGGAAAGAAAGCAACGAGGCTCTCTTTTTTCTCAGCAGAGACCAGCCCCAGTTAGCAAGGACCCTCTCCGCAGCTCTGGGCTCCTGAGGTCCTTGGACCTGGCACTACTGTCCCCTTCTTGAACGGGCTGATACGATGAATAAATAAATAAATACCTCCCGCCTGCCCACCCGCGCCCCTACAGCTGGCTCTCCTCTTCCTCCAGCGAGCGGTTGAGTCCGGGGATGAACTTGAGCAGCCGCCGGCGGAAGCTGCGGTACTTGGTCTTGCGTAGGCCGGCGCCACACAGGGCCTGCTCGCGGGCCTCAGTCCAGAGCGCGCCCGGCGCGCCCCCGCCGCCGCCGCCGCCCGGGCCTGCACAGCGCACACTGGCACTGCGGCTGAGCGTGGCGCGGGGTGCGGGACACAGCACGGACGCCGGGGCTTCGGCGCAGCCCGGGCCTGGCGCGCGCGCGGGGGGCGGCGGGGGTGGCAGCGCCTGCGGCTCGACGCCCCCGAAGAAACACGTGTGGTACACGTCGTCCGTCTCCCCCTTGGCCCGCCGCGCGCCCCCGCGGGGACCCCCGGGCGCAGCGAGCAGAGGCCCAAAGGGCAGCGAGCCGGGCAGCAGGCCTGCTCCGTAGAGGCAGGAGCGCACGGACTCCAGTGTGTCATAGATGCTCGGGTCCTTCACCACCAGGCCTGTGGGGATAGAAGAGCAAGGAGCTTCCTGAATCCTGGGGACAGAGCGCCCCGGGCTAAGGGTCACAGGGCCACCTACGTGGGCCCTGAGCCCCAGCCTTTCTGTCTGTAAAGCTGGAGTTAATAAATTCAAGACACTTAAGACAGGAAGGCGGACCAGAGAAAGGACTGATACACACTTCTTTGGGACACAGGATCTTTCCACATAGTCCTGACTGTCCTGGGACTCACTAATGGAAGGAGAGCCTCAGAGATCCGCCTGCCTCTGCCTGCCCAATGCTGGGATTAAAGGCGAGCGCCAAAAGGCCTAACATCCAGAGGGCGACTGGGAGATGAGAACAGTATGGGTGTCCAAAGCTGTAGCTCCACTGTGGAGGGCAGAGGCCTGCCGGCCCTGAGGGGCATGTGGACTCACTCACCGTGCACGAGGCGCTGCTCCTGCACCATGAGCGACCTGTATTCTCCCCACTTCTCGTACAGGGTTTGCTGTAAGACACACGCGGCCAGCTGTCAGGACTAGCAGGCCATCAGCGGGACATGGGGACACACAGGTAAGGGAGAAAGGCACAGACGCCTTAGGGCCAAGGGAGAGAGATGGAGGAGCGAGCCTGAAGGGCAAGGATGGGAAGAGGGTGGCGCCTGGGCTTTCCTGGTCCTCACCTTTAGGTACTGCAGGCGCGCCTCCAGTTCTGCCTTCCGAATGGATGTCCCATACAGAGTTTCCAGTCTGAGGAATGGAGGGGACAGAGGCTGAGCGCCTGAAGGCTGAGGAAACAGCACAAGGCTGAGCTCAGGAGCCCTTAGGCACTGCACGGTGACATGGATACCTGAGAACATTGCCAGATGCCTTGATGATATCCACAATCTCCCGGTGCCGGGTGCCTTCCACATTGATTCCGTTCACGCTGGCGATGGTGTCCCCTGCCAGGCAGAGAAGTCGGCACCTGTTTCCCAGCTCAGGAAGGAAGGACTCCAGACTGCTAGCCTGGAGAACCACCCCTGAGCTCCCTTCCACGGTGGTGGGGAGGCCTGGGTGGTGCTTTCACCCCACTCAAAATACACAAACCTAACTGGGCATGGCAGTGCATGCCTTTACTGTAACCCCAGAACTTGGGAGGCAGAGGCAGGCGATCTCTGTGAGTTCAAGGCCAGCCTGTTCTACAGAGCGAGTCCAGGACAGCCAGGGCTACACAGAGAAACCCTGTCTCAAAAAAAAAAAAGAGAAAAAAGCAATACAACAACAAAAATAAAAAAGACACAGAGACCACCAGCTTGCTGGATACAGCAACCTAGTCTGGGGAGCAGGGGTCTGAGAAGTTATCACACACCCTCAGGCAGCTCTGCCCCCAGCACAGAGCCCTGCTAGGTTCCCATGCTCCTCCTGGCATTAGCTATTTCCGCAAACCCACACCTGTTGTGCGACTCCCTCAGTTCAGGGAAGTCGTGGTGCGAGCAGTGAGCAACTGGGAGCTAGCACAGGCTCCAGGCACTCGAGACTGCATGCTCACATCTGCAGAGCTTGTCTGCCATCTGTGAAGGGTATGGGTCCTTGTGGTAGCTACAACAAGGACAACCAGAAACCACCCAGCAGTGCCTGTCACTGGTAAGTGGACGAGAAGGTCAGGGCCAAGAGACAACTGTGCTGACAGAATGGGTGTGGGTTCACGGGGTGTCAGGCCGACGGGGACCCTACTCTCAGGGTCTTTGATGAAGGACAGAGCACAGGTGCCCTAGCTGGAGTATAACAGGTCTGCCTGAACCACGCTGAGGCAGACCTGGCAGGATGCTTCTCTACCAGATTCTGCCCAGCTGGACAGCACAGCTGCCAGGAGGCAGAACAGCTGTGCAGAAGTAGCATCGCTCCTGCTGGGCCTCACCTCACCGTGGGCTCACCTCACCGTGCTTTGCCTATACCGATTTGCAAGAGAACCACACACAGTCCCACAGCAAACGGCCAGTGTGCGTGACCCACAAAGCCTAGGTCCTGTTCATTCTTCTGGAGTTGGAGGTGAAGGAGATAAACAGACAAGAACCTGCCTCTGCTGAGGAATAAAGTTATGCTCTGTACCAGAGCCCCGTCCTCTCTGTGCTTGGGGGCCTACCCGGTGTGAGCCCGGCCAGCTGGGCGGGGCTGGACTCATGAACTCGGCAGACGAAGGTCACCATCTCTACCCGCTGCTCCTCTCGGTGGTGAAGGCCGTAGGTCTGTGGACAAGCGAGGACACACTCAGAACCTACACAAGCAGACCTGTCCATCCCCCAAAATGGCCTCCTGATCCCTCCACCCTCTACGCCCAACTTTTCCAACCTGAATCTCGAAGCCAAAGGTCTGGTTGTCTCCCTTCTCCAAAGTCAGAACCTTCCTGCAGAAGGCAGAGGGTCAAGGGTAATAGAATTAAGAAAAGTATGGCAGAGCTGGCTATGGTGGGCCCACATCTGTGATTCCAGACCTTGGGAGACTGAGGCAGGAGGATGCTTCCTTTGAGTCTGAGCTACACAGGGAAGCCCCACCTCAAAATGCAGTAACAGAAACAGGCGTGTGGCAGTCCCACCGCTCAGGTCTCAAGGATGTGGAAGTCTGGTCTAGAACATCCCAGAGGGACTCAGCGTCTCCTGCGACAACTCATTCTTCACAGATTTGTGGAATGCCCTTCCCAACCCAACTGCGATTGGCCTCAGGGAGCCGCAGAGTTAAACAGCCCCCCACAGGGGGAGGCACGCGGAAAGGAGTGAGCCTACCCGACACCCCAGCTTCCAGTGAGTGGGGCCACATAACATGGCCCCCATTTGGGCCCCTGCGCTGGAGCATCCTGGCCGTGCTGCTTTAGGGAAAAGACAGCCCCACCCCCCGGGGGCCAGTCACGAGGCTGGGCACAGACCACAGCCGCTCCTCCCAGCTGTGGTGTGGCCAGCCCACCAGATGTGAAGGCTGGGGGAGGGGAGCCTGGGGCCACCCCTTCCCGAACTGAAGGCTGCCTGCTGGACACAATGGCCTGGACCGCCTCCAGATCCTAGCCTGACAGGGGAGCCCGGAGCTTCCTCTGCCCACCTCCTCCCCTTCCTTCCCGCCAGCCAGAGGCAGGACGGAGTGGCTCCGAGCCCCTTTGAGTCTGGGAGCCTCAGAAAGGCCCTGGAGACCAGGCCTCTACCTCCCAGCCCGAGTCACGCCCCCTGCCACCTAATGCTGTGCAATGCACTGTTCCTCCTTGAGAGCCCTGTGTGTTCTAGGGTAGAAGCAGGGGCCTGGAAGCTCTCTGCCTGTCCCAGAGCTTTCTGGGTTCCCGGGAGGGTCTGCGAACTGTCACTGCAGAGAGCCAGCTGGAAGTATTTTAGGTTTTGCAGGCCCCCTGTGGCCTCTATCATATACTATTCTTTGTTTTCACAACCCTTTAAAATATTAAAATAAACCAGTCATGGCAGTGCACGCCTTTAATCCCAGCACCTGGGAAGGAAAGGCAGGGGCATCTCTGAGTTCCAGGCCAGCCAGGGCTGGAGAGAGACTGTCTCAAACAACAACAACAACAACAAAAAACCCTACCTCAAAATAAGTTTGTATGCCGGGCATGGTGGCACAGGCCTGTAATCCCAGAACTCGGGGAGGCAGAGGCAGGCAGACTGGCCTGGTCTATAAAGAGAGCCCAGGAACAGCCCAGGCTACACAGAGAAACCCAGTCTCGGGGAGGGGAGGGAAGGCTGTATGTGTGTGCATATATAAGATTCCTAGTTAAAGGGCCAGCCAGCTCAATCTGACCAGCAGGTCACACTGCGCTGGCCCATTTCAAAGGAAGCCAGGCCCAAGTCAGCCACAGGATGTGAGCAAAAAGGGACCCTGAGCTGGGGTCCTTGGATGAGCACCTGTCCACCGTCCACACCTCAGTGGGACTGCCATGGGTGGGACTGAGGGTTTGAGAGGTAAAACCTGTCAGATGCCGACAGCTGGTCGCAGAATGCCCGTGGTCTGGACAGGGTGGGCTCAGGGAGGACACTGAGGGCAAACTAGGACAATCCCTTACCGTGTCCTCCTTCCCACCCTCCACTCCTCACTAATCCAGCTATTCCCAAGAAGACACAACTGGCACACATTGGGGGTGGTTAAGGAGCACCTAATGACTCAAACATGCACCCCTTATTCTGCTGCCCCCTCACTCAGCCCACACCCCCACCTGCCCCTGGCTCCCGGCAGGGGGCTGGGCTGAGATGCTCTATCCTGCTCCCCCTCACTTTCTGGACCAGGGTAGGGGCTTTGGGTGGGGTGACTCACCGTTGCTGCTCAGGGCTCTGCTTGAGATTCTTCCAATGGAATCCTGAGCCCTGGGTGGGAAAACGGCCAGAAAAGACAATGAGAAGAAGGAGAGGGTGGCTTGAGCAGATGCTGAGAAACCTCGGAAGACTCTTACCTGAGCGCTCTGGACACAGCCATACTACGCTGCCTACCCTTTCCCTTCCCAGCCCACTCTGCTTTGATGTTCCTGGAACTAGTGCAGCTGCTCTTACCTCCCCCAGAGCTCACACCATCCCTGGGACCTCAGGGACACATCTGCCGGGGAACCTGGACCAGCGATTAGAATAATCTTCACCTCGGGACCATGTCTGAGGAGCCCAGGTCTCACAGGCCCCAAAAGTCAAGGACCCCTGCCACCTGGGCCTGTCCATTTAATGGTTCAGGCAGACAGTAGTTTGGGGGAGCAGAAAGATAAGGGCCCGAGCAGGAGGCTGGCAGGGCCAGTCTGAATGTGGTAGAGATGTCAAATCTCCTAAGAACAGGTTGCCTGGGGGAGGGGAGGACTCCAGCTGCTGTATGTCCCCCAAACCTCAGACTCTTGATCTCACCATGCATTTTTTTTTTCCTGGAACAAAACACATTACTAACTAACCAAAGATAAACAAAACAAACAAACAACAACAACAAAAAAAAACCCCAAAAACTCAGAGTCAAACTTGTCTCACTATACTTGAGAAACTGGGGGCTCATTTTGTTTTTCGTTTTGAGAAGATCCTTAACTCTTGAGTCCCCCAGATAACCTAAAACAACCTCTGTCCCTCCTAAGACTTTTAGTTCTTGGAGGAAGTCCCATCCGGGACCAGCCCTTTCCCCAAGTGCCAAAACAGCCTGAGGGCTTCCTGGCCTGTGCTCTTGTTAACACTCTCTAACGGCCCCCGCCACCCCCCCCCAAGCTGCCCCAAAGCAAGGAAGAGAAGGGGACCCTCTTCCTCCAGAACCAAAGGTTTGCCTCAGGGTGGGGACAGTACCCAAATAGGCCAAGGAGGAAGGACTGGGCAGTACAGAGAGACCCCTTTGTTTTTCAATCCGATTTTCATAAAATGCAAATTCTCAACAAGCTGTTCATTGTATGTAGGGGGGAGCAGGGGACCAGGAGGGGAGGAGAGGGCCGCGTAGGGAAGGGGCGCCCACCCCGTCTCCTTAACCTGAGTCTTGGGTCGGAACACTCAGGTCCCCGGAGGAAGAGCTTAGGGGGAGCCGCAGAGAGCGGGTGCGGGCCTGCATCCTTCCTGCCCTGTGACCTCTCCCACCGCGTCCGGTCCTGGCTGGAGCCAGGAGCCGGGTGCTGTAGAACCCGCGTCTCAGATGCGGGACAAAGCGCACCTGAGCCCGGGAAGCCGGGTGTCCTGCTCTTGGGAATTCGCAGCTCTAGTTCTAAGGGACCACCGGCCTCTCCCCGGCCCAGGGCTCCCGGAGCCTCCACTCGTCCGAGGCCAGCGGCGGGGGTTCCTTCTCTAGTCCTTCCTGCTCCAACTTGAGAGGGTGCTTGGGCGAGAGGGACCTGAGAGTTTCTAGACTTTCTGGACACCCGCGGGCGGAGCGGGAGGCGGCAGAAAGCCAGATGGAGCGAGCCGGAGGAAGGGGGTGCTGGGGCGGAGTCAAGGCAGGAGAGTGGGAGGAGATGGGGCGTCCGCGCGCGGGGACGGGAGGGGAGAGCCACCCGAGCTGGGGGCGTCGCGGGGGCCACAAGCCTTCCGGGACCCGAGTGGGCAGCAGGTCTGCGCCTCCGGAGGACGGAGCCAGGGAGGCGGGTGCCCAGGGTCGGCGGGCTGGGGGACGCGGCGGTCGTTCAGGCGCTGCTGCGGGTGAGTGAGGTCCCGCCGCGGGAACGCGGGGCCCCGAGCCTGGGGACGCACGTTGGGGAACGCACCTTTCGGCGGGGCAGGGTGCCCCCGGACACCGCGAGCGCGCGGTACAGCTCGGCGGGGTGATAGTCGTCCAGCGCGGCGTACAGCTCGTCCCCGGGGGCTGCGGGAGGAGCGGCGGCAGCCGGGGGCCCCGCGGGGTCCGGCGCGGCCGCCGCCTCCTCCTTCTGCTGCAGCTTCCTGAGCCGGCGCAGGGTCATGGCCGCGGCGCCCCTCGGAGGCAGTGCTCAGCCCGACGGGCGCTGTCGGCGACGGCCGCGGGACGCCAGCCCGGCGGGCCGCGTGGAGCCTCGCTTTATAGACTCCCGGGGCGGGGCGGGGCCTCCCGTGGCCTCGCCCCCGACGCGCAGGCTCCGCCCCGCAGGGGAGGGGACCGCCGCGGCGAGCCCCGCCCACAGCTCGCCGCCGCCGGCCGGGCTCCGGGGAGCTCTGCGGGACTCGGGCGCGCAGTGGGGGAATCCTAGCCGCCCACGGCAGGACATCTGGGGCGAGCAGGAGTTTACGTGCTACCTGGAAGCCATCTGTGAGCGGCGCTTCGGATGGGATCTGAAGTTAGGGAGTGAAAGACGGCGTTAGTGGCCCGTGGAGACCGGGGTGCAGTAGATAAGCGGAGACCCGGGGAAGTAGGGGGTCAGACTCGGTGGGCACAGACTGCAGGGGTCCCTAGACGAGGGAGAGAGGGCCTGCGGCTGTGCAGGGGGAGGGTTGTGGTTTCCGAGGAAGAGACGAGGAGGCGCCTCTAAACTGACCCAGCAGAAGCCGCTGGGGCTGAAAGGCTTCATCTGCGGCAGCCTTCCCTCCGGGGCTAGGGGCAAGGGAGCCGGCCCCAGGCGTGGGGCCACCGCTCTGGAGGCTGGAGTTGAGGCTTGGAAGATGCCCAGAGTTGGGGCATCGGCGGGGCCGAGCCATTCTCTAATCCTGTCTTCATCCTCATGCTCTTTGTTGCCATGGTTGCCGGGCCGTCGGAGAGGCGAGGGTGACCCACGTCTGTCGTCAGAGACGGCCCGCACAGAAGTGAGAGAGGGAAGTAGCCGTGTCTAGCCACCGCAGAGGCAGCCTGGGGCTCCACGTCCGGAAAGAGCCGCTCCACCCTGCTTTGCAGACACCGTAGCAAACTTAGGAAACGGGCGCCATCATCCTTACCTAGGAGGAAACAGACCCAGACAGAGCGCCCGGCCAGGACGGTCACTCAGTGGCAGAGCTGAGGCCCAAGCAAGGCATGGCGGCTCTGGAACGCCAGTCTCACGGCTCTGTGAGTGAGCTGGAGCCCAACTCTGTGCCAAGGGCTGGCTAGGCGCTGGCGTGCTGGTGTGCCAGAGGTGCTGGGTCTGGGCAGGGGTAGCTGCTGTGTAAGACACCACAGGGGAACAAAGGCCAGGAAAGACTTTCTTCTCCCTGCTTCAGGTCACCAGCCTAGCTGTCTCCCTGTGTCTTGCTCCCCCACCCCGGAACCCCGAGTGCCGCGCGCCCCTGCGTCCTCCACACAAGAGGTATGGGTGGGAGGGTGCTCCTCCACCCTCAGAAATTGCACAAGTCCAGATGGCAGGAGGCTGGTGGGGCTGGGGGTAGGGGCGGCTTAGAGACTGTGTTAGCTGAGATGGAGCCCCACGCTTTTCTCCCCCCTTTAACCAAGTGGCCATCAGCTGGGGGCACCGGGAGCGTGTCGGGAGCATTCACACAGATGGACCCCTGGATCGTCTGTTGCCTGGCAGACGGCATCTGCAGCGGGGGAGGGGGTGGGGAGTTAGGAAGGCAGAAGGTACGAGAGGTCCTATTATATTCATCCCATGGGGACCCTGCACAGCCTCTTCTATGAAGGAGCCGCCTGACTCCTCCAGAGGCTCGATTAGGGAGCCCACATATAACACCCCTCTGTTGACACAGACCGCCTTTGTGCTGACACCCCGAGCCTGTGCAAGTCAGATTGCCTCTGGCCTCCAAGTGACAAGTCACCGCGGAGCTGAAGTTCTCACCTAAGAAAGAGGGCGCTGGAAAACCCAGAGCTAGCGTGAGCCCGGAAAAGGCAGTTTCTCCAAGTCCTTGGCGTGATTTCCTCAAGTCCTAGGATTTCAGAGCTGGGAGGGGGCCTCTCATTGTTCTGGAAAAGGTGTGTGTGGTCCATGCAGCACGCACAGAGGGAAAGACTGCCTCAGAGTGGGCTTAGGAACCCAGGGCTCCTGACTAAGACTGCTAATTCAGCAGCTGGCAGCCGGGGAGAGCGCCGAGATTCCTGCCTGCTTCCTCTGGGCTCCTCAGTTTCTCTCGGGAAGGGTAGGTAGCCCTGGGTGCTTCCCTGTGGGCTGGTGACGCCCTCTGCTGGTCGTGAGCCTTGTGGAGGAAAATCTCCAGACTGAAAGGCCGGCTGGGTGCCCGACGCCACCAGCCATATTTTGGGGATGTGTATTCAGCTGGCCGCTGAGTTCACAGTGAAGAAGTTGTGGAGAGGGAGATGCTGCGGATGAAAAGCTTCCGCAGAGCAGCCCCGGAGCTCAGCCTGCTGTTCCCCGGCGCCTCCTAAGCCACGCCCCTTGGGTAGCCTCTACTCTCCTCCAATCAGCGCTCAGCAGGCCTCCGGGCCCCTCCAGAATATCCCTTACCCCATCACGCCTCTTAGCAAATCCCCTGCGGATCTGCCCCTGAGAAAGCTAGACTCTGTCTGCAACTTCGCAGAAGCAGGTGGCTTGTTCTCAGGGAGTTCAGGTTTCCCAGCTCCTGGTCTCCAGCTGCCCCGGCTGAGACGGGGGGGGGGGGGGGGACCTGGGAAGCGAGGGATTAGAAGGGGCCGTCTAACGGACAAAGCCCCTTCTCACTTCTTCGGGGCAACTCCTTGCCAAGTCTCCCACCAAACCGCAGTTCCCTGTGAGGAAATGGAAGAGGTGTCTCCTGCGACCCCCCCTAGACCTGACTGAGCTCGGGGATACCCTCAGGGAGCTGGGCCGCTAGAGCTAGAAGTTCAGACCCTCTAGACTCAGGGAGTCCGTTACTTCTGGGCCCAGACGGGCAACATGAATAACTAGCTCTGTGGACGCCTTCTCTCTGTTTCTGCGCCGGGGGCGGGGGCGGCAGCAGGAGAGGGCCTGGGATCTCAGCTGGCTCTCTGGTCCACCAGGGATGAGGGGCTGGACCGCAGCTGCATGACATCACTGTTTGCAGGAGGCCTAGAACAGCCGCTGGGCAGCTGGCTGGCTGGGCAGGGAATGCTTGTTTCCTTAATGGCTCCCGTTGCTTAACAGTGTTCCCGGCATCGCATCTGTGTTGGCGCTGGGGCCCTGCTAGGGGAGGGTTCCGGCAGCAGGTCTGCTCCAGCACAGCCCAGTGTCGAGTCCGAGGTCTGCGGGTAGGAATCAGATGCGCAGGACAGTTTGGGTTGGACATGGCTGTCTCATAGTCTAGTCCCATTCAGAGGCAAAGGGCCATCTGCCTCTTGACCGGCCAGGCTGCAGGGACAGACAGGAGGGGTGCTCACTCGTCTGGTTCTCCCCAGCGCAGCAACACGCAATACGTAGAGTAGGTACTGTCTCACCTTCCCCTTGAGCACGGGGGATGCAGAAATGACCGCTGGTGGGCCCAGACCCCACAGAGCCCTTCCCTGCTGGCAAAAGCCACCTGTTCAGTAGCATGGTTTCCCCCACTCCCAGGGGACAGGAGAGCATTGTGCATCAGGCCACCCAAACCCCAAAACACGTGTGCTACACCTCCGGGCCACCTTTCCGCCATGGCCTGTGTCTGATCATGCCTGACCCGTGTCTCCTGCCCACCGCCTCCACCTCTCCTCCCAGTTCTGCCACCCCCCACCCGCCTCTCAGCAGACAAGCAGGGCACGCTTGCCATGCTCACATTCTTGCCAGCCCCCCACAGACTCCGCCTTCCCTGTGTTAGTAAGTGGTGGAATCTTCAGGAGGTGATTCGGCTGGGAGGGCTGCGTCCTCACAAATGGGGCAGGTGCTGGGCTAGGCGCTTTTGTGTGAACTCGACACAGACTGGAGTTAACTGCAAGTTAACTCCGAGGAGGCAGAGGCAGGCGGATCTCCGAGTTTGAGGCCAGCCTGGCCTACAGAGCAGGTTCTAGGACAGCCAGAGCTACATGAGAAACCCCCTCTCACCAAACAAACAATGCCTCCATACAACTACCCGGCTCTGAGAATGATGACTAGGCACTACCAGCTCGACTATATTCCCAGCTCTGGCAAGTTCTAACTTATAATACAGTAAGAATATTAGTTACTGAGAACAGTTTGGAGACCAACCCAAGAAGGAAATTGCCAGTTAACACAGTCAGTCAGTCGTTCCTGTAGGAGTGGGTTTAGTAGCTGCCTTTCTGAGCCCCTCCCCCCATGCAGTCGTGATTTCTCAGCTCGGAAACAGCTCCAGCTGACTCTGCTCCTTAAATTCCTGGATTCCTTGATGTGGCCAAGCCCACCATCTTTGGATTTTTGTAGTTGTGGAGACTTTATTTATTTTTATTTTGTGGGTGTTTTGCAATTGCATACCTGGCGCCCAGGGAGCCCAGAAAGGATGTTGGATCCCCAGAGCTGGAGCTACTGTTTTCAGCTGCACTCGGGAGCTAAGGCTGGAGCCCAAACCCTCTCCACAGAGCCATCTCTCCAGCCTCTTGTCTTTGTTTTAATGCAGTTATTCTGTGTCTGTGGGGGGGTGTCATGGCGTGGGCATGGAGGTCAGAGGACGTCTTTGTGGGAGCTGGTTCTCACCTGTGGGTCTCAGGAGCAAACTCTGGTCATCGGGGAGAGAGCCTTTGTTTACCTGCGGAATTGTCTCACCAGGTCCCTTGGGGGCAGCCCGTTATTCATGTGTTTGCTCGTTTGTTTTTAGACGGTGTCTCATTATGTAGACCAGGTTGGCTTCAAACACGCAGAACCATGTTCTGAGATTGAAGGCGTGTGCCTCACTGCGCTGCCCCTCGTTTTTAGAGGCAGGTGTTGTCAAGTAGCCCAGGCTGGCCTCCAGACTGTCTCAGTTGTGACCTGTCTAGACTAAGCAGTCCTTGGAGCCCGGGCCCACTTCCACACAGCCATCTTTAGCCTCCAAGGAGCACCATCGGGAGGATCTGGTGTGGGCTGCCACCCTCCCTGGGCCTGGGACCCATCAACTTAGAAGCTATCGCGCTCAGTTGTTTGGTCAAGTATCAACATAGATGTTTCTGTGAAGAAGTGTGTTGTGTGGCTGACATTTAAATCAGGGAGGTTGGTTTGTTTGATACAGCCTTTCTATAATACTTCATTTTTATTTATTTTTATGTGCACTGGTGTTTTGCCTGCATCCTTGTCTGTATGAGGGCATCTTAGAGTTATTGATAGTTGTGAGCTGCCGTGCCAGTGCTGGGATCTCTGAGTTCGAGGCCAGCCTGGTCTACAGTGTTCCGGGACTACACAGAAAAAAAAAAAAAAAAAAAAAAAAAAAAAAAAAAAAAAAAAAGAAAAGAAAAAGAAAGAATGGCTCCACTGTCCATTTTAGAGACATGTGTAGACAAATGCTGTAAACTTGACAGCATCTAGAATCACCTGGAAAACAAGATTCTGAATGAGCAGGACATGAAGGATGAGGTTAGCCTCTCCCGTCTGTGGGCAGTGGCCCCCGCTGTGGGCGGTGCCTCCCGCTGTGGGCGGTGCCTCCCGCTGTG
>NW_026596085.1:313325-346057 GCF_907164565.1 Psammomys obesus
TGGGCGGTGACCCCCGCTGTGGGCGGTGCCTCCCGCTGTGGGCGGTGACCCCCGCTGTGGGCGGTGCCTCCCGCTGTGGGCGGTGCCTCCCATGGGCTTCTGAGTGGCCAGTTGCATTGTCGCGCTCCTGCCATCAGGACAGGCTGTCCTCTCAAACCGTGAACCCAGACAGCCCTCCCCAAGTGGCTTTTCTCAGTGGGTTTTGGTTGTTTTGAGACAGGGTTTCTCTGTGTAACTGCTCAGATCTGTAGACCAGTCTGGCCTCGAACTCACAAAGATTGTTCTTCCCAGTGTTGGGATTAAAGGTGTGGGCCACCACGACCGGGCTTTGTTTTGTAACTCATTTTTCGTTTGTTTTGTTTTTTGAGACAAGGTTTCTCTGTGTAGCCCTGCCTGTCCTGGAAAGCAGATTCACTGGCCTTTGCCTCCCGAGTGGAGCGCTGGGATCACAGGTGTCTAATTTCTGTAACTAACACAAGCGTGTATTCCCAGCGCCCTAGAGTCACCCACCAGACTCCTTCCTGCGCCCCCACCTCTGGTGGCACTGGGCCTGGACACCAAGCTTTTGACACTAAGGCACAGCATTTCTGTACGCGGGGGTTCTCTACTTGAATTGAGGTGCCCAGAGGAGACCTCTGCTTCTCTCTGGGTGCTTTGGCCTGGTGGCCACTCTTCAGATTTTTTACTTGCTAGCCCTTACAACTGACTCCGTGCCTTAGAACCTCTCTCTCTCACACACACAACCTCTAATCACTTCCAGTTATCCTACAGGATGTTTTTTTTTTTTTTTTTTGACAGAACCCTAGTTACATCTAGTTAAAAGGGCTTAGCTCAAAGCCCTTTGGCCCCCTTTTCGACACATCCTTCTCATGACCCATCTGTGGCCTAAACCGTGTTACTCCTAATTTTGCTTAGTGTTTAGCAAGCATATTCCCAGGACTGTGAAATCCAAACACGTATGGCACCAGGTCAGAAACTACTGTGGAAGAAAACCCCAAGCAATTCACCCTTCCAATGACTTCACGAAGCTTTCAGAGCGTGCGGGAAGGGCCGCCATTCTGACTTTCACGTTGGCAGAGCTGATCCTGCAAACCTTGCCTGGCTCCAGGATGGGCCAGGAGGAACCTTCACCCGGTCAGGTGTGAGTTCGTGCAAAACTCTGAGGAGCAGTGGCTGCTGTGGGTCTGACCTGTTAACCCCTTCTTCCTTGGGCTCCTGCTGTGACCTCTGGCAAGAGATGTATGGCCAGGACACAGGACGAGTTACAGCAGTTGATGGTGGCCTGGGCTATGGAGCACGAGGGAACCCTAAAGCAAACTTCTGCAGATTTGTTACTTGGTTTTCAGGTCATCAGTCGCAGGTGGGAAAAAAATAGCAAATCCTGGGTGAAAGCCAGAACAAACGGGGGAAAAGCTGGAGCAGAGGGCAGGTTCTAGTGAGGGTTTGGTGAGGATATAGGGACCTCTACCCAAGTTCATGATACCAACTGCCCACACATAGAACGGAGACAGCTGGATTGTCAAGGTGAGCGAAAGTCCAGCCGTGACCTTGGGAATCCAACCTGTCACTGGAAACCTGGGACAGTTTTCACCCTGGCCAGCCTCCCGCTCTGTGGCGGCGGGACAGCAGAGGCACTGTGGGCTGCAAAAACACTTCGATCACGACCTTGTCCATCTGTGAGCTGAACGGCCTTGTTGGATTTATTTGATTTCTCAGCTGGGTGGTGGTGGTGTTCACACCTTTAATCCCAGCACTCAGAGGCAGGAGGATCTCTGCAGACCTGCTTGGTCTACACATCGAGTTCCAGGACAGTCGGGGCTACACAGAGAAACCCTGTCTCAGAAAAAAAAACCGAGAAGTAAACAAAAACCAAAATTTATTTGGCTTCTCCACTAGGGCTGCTTCTTGCTTCTTGTGCCTGTTTTTAGGGTTATGTATCTGTTTGTCTTCGAGACAGGGTCTCACTACACAGTCCTCACACAGATCCTCTGCACTCTGCTCCTGAGTGTTCACATTAAAGGTGTGTGTCATGCCTGTGTGCCTGTGTGTGCGTGTGTGTGGTGTGTTCACAGGCCACACCCATACGTGGACCTCAGCGGACAACTCTCGTTTCTATCTCCTCTCTCACCCTGCAAATGTGTATACAAACGGAGCCACCTCCCTGCCACTCAGAAGTCTTCAGCAGGCCTTTGCTCATATTAACTGAACGGTATGACTGCTGCCCTTTGAGGGCCTTTGTTTAGAGGCCTGCACAAGGCCTACAGGAGTCCTTTCTACTCAGCAGCCTACAGACGGCCGTCGAGGGCCCGGACGGCCGAGCACAGAGCCTCCGGGGCCTCCGTGCAGGGTCTCCAGCTGTCCTTCCAGCTACTTGCTATCTGGATCCCGCAGCCCGGAGCTACAGACAGGCACAACTGGCCTGTTGGAACACAGTCCAGGAACGGAGCTCTGTGAGGGAATTTCTGAGCTGTGAGAAAGCGCTAAGAAAACAAGAGTCTCGTGAGCTCGGAATTGTTCATGTGTGTCACGGGGCCTCCCAGGTCTATCCGACAGAAGGGAGTTTACTCCAGACTCTTAGTGACTGTTATCAGTGCACACGCCTCTGTGGAAAACGTTTTGGCCCGGTGCAGCTTGTCCTTGTGTGTGCAGCTAAACTCACAAGAACCTTACTCAGGTGACCACCGTCAGCCCTCAGTCTGATGCTCTCAATGAAGTTGGCTATCACAGTCTGTTTTTAGGCTCCACTCTCAGGCCCACCCACCAGTAAACACAGCGTGCTCTGACAGGTCCAGGGAAGCACTGACCACTTTCCGCAGTCTCTTATGTACCTGAGAACTCACAATCACTTCGGTCTAGATGAGGGTTGTCAAGCTGGGGCATCTCTTCTGTTGCCTTCGAGGGTCAGTGGCCATGACTAACCAGGATCAAGACCCTGTGGTAAACAGGGTCAAGATGCTACAAGACAGCACAGCAGGCCCCAGAAGACCTAACATGTCGGTGAGTGTGTATTCACAGAGCACACACAGGGGACTGCCCTGTACTCTGGCCAAGCCACGGGAAGCCATTACAAGTGGAGAGCAGACGGTACCAGGGAAGCTCTGTGAATAAAACTTTAATAATGTACAGCAGAAACTGGACAGGCTCGTTCTTATATTAAAACAAAATTTCCTATATTACAACATATTTACATTTGCATACTGAAGAGGTAAAGTGTCTAAGTGGCTATTTTACAGTCCTTTCTAATAAATTGTACAAAAACCAAACAGAAGTACCGAGAATACCGCTCAGGGGCCTTGGCGGCGGCTGAAGAACGGGCTTGGACTTGGTCTGTGAATCCAGAATCCAGAGGTGCAGGCTGCCCTGGGGGTCAGGGAAGCCTCAGGGCGCCAAACCACAGCTTCAGCCTAATGCAGAGTGGTGCAATGGGAGTGGCATTTCCCCAAACCTGCTCAAGTCTCCTGAGGCGGACGAGCTGGACTATCTGAGGGCAGACGGGCCCGTAGGAGCAGTCCAGCGGCATGGGGGTCATTGCGGGGTGTCTGCTGGCACGTAACATCACCACCTGTAACCGTGACAACTCGCTGCAGGGGTAGGTCAGCAGGGTGGGTACAGAGGCTCCCAACGGCACAGCTGGGACTCAAGGGAAACTGTTCAACGGCCAGTAAATTGGCCCAAAGAATTAAAGGAAGATCCCTTTAATGCAAGGGAAGAAGTTATACACCAGGAAATAAATAGAAAGGCTAGAACACGGGAGACCAAGGCAGGAGGCGGCTGGAAGCTGGCCTGCATTCTATCACAATGAACGCACTCCACCTGGGTCTCTCAACTCCAGTCTCACTGCTCACCACCACTGTCTTTCCAGGCGGGAAACAGGCTCCCCTCCCTTTCCTCAGTGGTCTTACTTAAGAATGGTGATTCTAGCTCACAAAGGCTCTGAGGACCAGCGTGAGCACTTCTGGTCTCAAGGTGGGCCCTGGCCATTCGCTCGATTCAGCTCTTCTTTGTATGCTCCAGGGGCAGTGCGCAGGCCTGTCTCACGGTTAGGGGTCCTCCCGGGCCCAGCACTCGGCAGGCACACAAACCAAATTTGCTGAGCCGATGTCTGCAGAGGCTGCAGGCGGGCGGGAGAATGCACACAGGGCTGAGGGGCATGGACAGGGTGAGCATGGAATACAAGCCCCCGGAGGGAAGAGGAACTCAGTGCTCAGTGGGAACAGGCTCAGGTGCAAAGACAAATGTTTCCAGTGACTGAACTATGTGCACTTGATTTTAGAGAATTTTTGTGGTATTTTGTTGGTTTTAGGGATTTCTAAGAGGTAATTGTCACATAGAGATGGTTTTCCTTTTACAAAACTTAATGGTATTAAAGTTAAAATCCTGACCCTCCCCCCCCAAAATAAAATAAAATGAATTAAAATAAACCGCTCCAGTTAAAAGTTATGGCTTCAGTTATCATATACCTAAGATACGCTGACCAAATCCCCACCCACAGCAGGCTTCCAGAGTCCGTAACTACCACGCCTGGTCAAACAGCACAGCCAGCTCGGCGCTCCCTCCAGTGTGGACCCTGAAGCATGTGAATCGCTCATTTTCTCTACCCTGATCAGAATCCAGTACAAGAAGGCCCATGCAGATGCCTCTGTCCCCCCAACCTCCCTCCCCACCCCCTGCGGCCCATCCCTCCCCACCCCAAACCCACCACCGCCACCACCACCAAAAATATACACTGCGGCTTGCAGAATCTGGGGTGGGACAGACAGATGTGACATTCCAATCCGAGTCCCAAGATCTGGCTTGGGACTCCTCGGCCCTTCCTCCCGGCTGCTGAGGAAGAAGCCCTTGGGCTGGCTCGTTCTCGAGGCTGATGCTGAAACACAACCCAGGCTTCCTGACATTCTTCCCCTGCTTTTCCCGCCCCAACGCCTCTCCTACCACGGACTCGTGGGCCAGCTTTGGTTGTGGTGTGAAACGGAGAGGAGAGCCGTGACACAGGGTGGACAGGCAGCCTGCTGGGAAGAGGGCCTGAGACACGAGACCGTCAGGAGGACACCGGATGCTGCTCACTGTGACAGCAGCAGCGGCGGCACTCGGAGACAGCAGGCCACCACACCTGGCCTACACATGCACAAAAAGCTCCGCAGGTAAGTGTGCACCTACAGACGCGCGCGTGCGCGCACACACACACACACACACACACACACAGTTACTTGCACACACATGGGCGTGGCACAGACCAGGCACAACGTGGGACACACCTCGGCACATGCACACCGGGCTGGACAGGCAGGCAGCAGGTTGTGTCTCTAGGGCAGTCCCTCAGATGTCCACCAGGAGAAGGGGAAGGCGTGGCTCAGGGCTGCCTGTGGGAGGGCGGTGACACTCTGGTTTCTCTGAATACCCTGGTGCCAGCTGACTGGTCCCTGGAGGAAAACCTGCAGCCCAGGGGACCACAAGGACAGGGGCTGCTCCTGGGAGCCCAGCGCCCGCCACCACTCCTGGCTACATGCCAGGTGCACTGGGCTTTCTCTACTTCCCACCGCAAGCAGTTTGAGTCGTGGCATCGAGTTTTCTACATAATTTTCTCTCAGAGTCTCCATGCCACCAGGAGGTAAATAGAAAAAGTGTCTGTGTCTCAAACCCAATGTGGGAGTGTGTGCATCTCCCGGCTCTGTCCCTCTTGCAGGCCATGGCTCTGGCCAGAGGGCTGGGCAGAAACAAGAGGTAGGCCTCCACGCCACCTGCCCGGGGCTACAGCCACCCTCACTGCCCAGGGTGTGTGAGGCGGAGCAGCTTAGATCTTCACGTCTTCCTGCACGCTCAGCTGGGACAGCGTCTTCTTGATGCGCAGCGCCGTGAGGCGGGCGGCGCCGTTGGCGTACCAGCACTCTCGCATCATCTTCCCCATCACCCGCAAGGCCTGCGCAGAGAAGCCCACAGTGACTTGCAGGCCGGCCAGGCCAGCCCACCCCGCAACGTTCTGCACACTTTCTGCCTAGGCTTCTTCTCCGTGAAGGGGCAGGTGAGCCAGGAAGGGGAGGCGGCCGCCGCAGGCTGGCTCTTTCACCTCACTCTCAGCCCCAAGGCGCCCAAGGTACTTGGGAAATGCTGCCTTCTTATGCAACCACAATGGGTAGCTGAAATGTGAGCTCATGACCATGGCAGGACACCCCCTAGTGGCCAGGCTCCTTAGAGGTGGAGGCGGGCTCTCCCTCCACACAGGAGAGGAGGCCCTTTCCCTCCAGTGCCCAGACTTAGCAGAGCTGTGCCACCCAGAGCAGACTTCACTTGCGCTTAGCTTAGCACAACCATGGAGCAGGTAAGTCACAGATGTGCTCCGGGCTCTACTGTGGTAGGCGTCGGAAAATCACAACCTACTCTAGATGGGACGCCAGCACATTCAAATGCTGGGTGTGCTTGTTACATGAAGCTGCACAAACAAAGAAGAGAGGCGATGCTGTGGGTGAAAGGGGACCCTGTGCCCTTCAGCTTCCCGGGCCCCCAAACCCCATGTTGGTTAGGGACCTGTCACCAAACTCTCATTTCAGTCACCTCCCCACGCCACGTGCCTCAAGACCCTCCTCCTAATCCAACCCTTCACCTTCCTCCCTCCCACCCCTCTTCTGTCTCCGCCTGCCTCTTTCTGAGGCACCAGTTGGAAAGCCATGCTACACCACCCCAGCCTGTGGCCACAGTTTTCTAGTTTGACAGACTGGTCTGCAGGGCTTGAGGTGGACCCAGGTCTTGCACTGGCTCCACCCCAGGGCAATTCTGACAGGCACACCAGTACTGTTCACTTCTGTTTCTGTCCTGTTGACTCCCTCCCTATGGCAAGGAATGCTTTTCTTCTAGGCTATCACTTCCAAGGACCACTCTATAAAGGCCAGAAAAGTGACTGTAGCCACAGAGGACTCCGTGTGGAACAGCACAGAGTGACCCTCACATCTGCGATGTGGGGCAGAGTCCTTTCAGGGCCCGCCGTGCCCGCAGGTTTGTCTGTTCGGGCAAGGGACTAGGACCAATTTTGGACAGAAACTCACTTATACGTCTTATCTACCTTCTCCTCACGGCCTGAAAGTGGCTTCGTGTAATATTTTCCATGTGCCTGCGTGTGCCTCAGCCACCACACGAGGCCAGGTGTGGGCTTTTCTAGTTGTAGCGCCATGTTAATGATGAAAAAGTTTTACACTTTGGATTTACAGACAAAGAGTATACTCAAAAGGCAAGCCTGGGAATTGGCCCGTTAGAAAAATACACATCAACAAGAAAAACCACTCTATTTCCTAATAGAGGAAGCTGGCAATGAGGACGCCACCATGTCGCACAGGCCCCCACCGCGGCCCCTACCTCATAGCTCTGCCACCAGTTGGGGATGTTGGGCCGTAACCTCTGGTCACAGACGACCTTCCGCATTTCCTCAATGGACGGGTCGGAGGGCACCAGGTCATAATACGGCAGTTGGTACTCTTCATGGACTCCTGGGAGAAAAGAACAACCCAGTCACCCAGAGGAGGAAGACAACCACGCCTGAGCTGTGGAATGACTTCACGAAAATGAGCCCGGCTCCTCTGGAGGCCGCTGACTCCAGGCACGGTGACACGGCATTCTGGGCCTCCAGTTCTGGACACGGGAGGCTGAGCAGAGCACTGCCACACTGGTCCCACAAGCCTGCCTCAGAAAAACCAAACCAAAACCCAGCTGACAAGCACAGCCCAAGTTAACAACAACAAAAAAACACAGACAGTGTCAGACTCCAGGGCCACTTGAGCATTTCCCAACTGACCAAGCTGAGGAAATCTAAGACTAAGCAATCTGACAGGAGGAGTTTTTTTAATTTTTATTTTATTATTTATTGTATTTTGAGACAGGGTCTCTCTACGTAGGCCCCGCTGTCCTGGAACTCACTAAGTAGACCAGGCCAGAAATGAAGTCAAGCTCCGCCTGCCCCAGCATGTCAACCCTGGGAGCGGGAACAGCGTTTGTGACCTCACCAGTTCATAAGACTGCTGGAAGGAGAGAGCTCTGCCCCCTCTGGGTACCACGAGGGAGCAGTTATTCTGAACCCTGAGTACCGGAAAGAAGCGCTGCCTCCCCGTACTTCCGCCTCCGAGCAAACATGTGGCGACAAACGTATCGGTGAAGCTGTCCTGTTAGTCTTCCTTCTGTGGTTTGAGGCAGGGCCTCACTATGCAGTTCAGGCTGGCCTTGAACCCACGGTCCTCAGCCTCAGTCTCTCAGGCAGGCTACGGGTACAGGCCAGCACACCCTGTGGCAGTCTGTCGTAAGAAGAGATGCAGCTAACTCACGGGAGATAAATGAATGAATGCTGACATGCTGCATTTTAGCCTCTAGCCATCTGGGGTTTGTAAACCATCACCCTGGCTGCCAGCATCACAAAGGGAGAACAACAACGTTCTGTACTTTGTATTAAAAGGCCAGATTAGGGCTGGAGAGATGGCTCAGAGGTTAAGAGCACTGCGTGCTCTTGCAGAAGTCCTGTGTTCAATTCCCAGCAACCACATGGTGGCTCACAACCATCTATAATGAGATCTGGTGCCCTCTGCTGGCGTGCAGTGTGCATGGAAGCAGAACATTGTATACATTATAAAATAAATAAATGTTAAAAGCCCAGACTAAAGACTAAAGCCCATGAGAGATATTTTCCCCAAACGAACAACAAAAAAAGTCCCCAACCTGGATGTGGGTCTGATAGGTCAAACTACCAATTCATAGAAGATGTCCGGAACAGGAGGCCGGGTGGACTCACCACCGGGTCACCAGTTAAGTCTAGTCTGGAAAACTATAGGACATTTGACTACATTCTCCAAAAAAAACTAAAGTAAAGAGAGGAAAGAAAAAAGGAAGGAAGGAAACTCGAAGGCTGCAGAGACTTCAGAGATGCGCTGACGCAGTGATGGCTGCCCGCGCCTGCACGTGTGAGCTCAAACCCAGAGCCTCCCTCTCTCAAGGCAAGCCCTCTCCTGAGCCACACCCTGCAGTGTCGTCCTGCTTGAGACAGGCCCTGCTATCCAGGCCCACGCCAGCCTCAGGCTCTCAGCGCTCCTGCCTCAGCCTCCAGGCGCTGGGACTGTCTGTGCACCACCCGGGCCACAGGCCAGTGCTCTGCCGCCGAGCTCCCACAGAGCCTTCTGCTAGTAATCCTCGTGCTTCAGCATCCCAGGGTCCACGTTTGAGAGCAGCTGTAGCATGGGGAGCTCTTACCCTTTAGATTTAGATAAGAGAATTCATAATAAAAAGTCGAGAACGCCAAAGCTAGGCACAGTGGTGTCCGCCTGTAATACTCGTTCTTAGACCCACGACAGGCCGAGGATTCTACTTCAGTCTGGAGTGGAGTGAGCCAAATGGACTGTTCTCACTTTTGTCCCCGTTCACACAGAACAGCAGCCCCCGCCGCGCCGCTAACGGGACCCGCTGCCGCACTGGGATATACTACATATTTGCTTCTGTTTCTTGAGACAGAGTCTCACGCAGCCATGGTTGGTCTTAAACTTCTCACTCCCCTCTCTCCACTTCCTAAGTTGGCTCCCATTCCCAGTCTTGGCAATATTTATTTTTCTTATTTTTGTTAATTTATTAATTTTTACTATTTAATTGTGTGTGTGTAATGGGGAGGGCAGTGCACAGGTGGGGGTCAGAAGACGACCTGCCGGAGTTCGGGCTCCCCTACTTTGGGTTCTGGGGCTTAAACGCAGGTTTTCGGACTTGTATACTTCCGAATCATCTTGCTAGCCCTGAGGTCAGATTTATTATTTGTTTCTTTATTGGTTTTTCAAGATAAGGTTTCCCTGGCTGTCCTGGACTGGCTCTGTGGCCCAGGCTGGCCTCAAACTCAAGAGATCCGCCCGCCTCTGCCTCCCGAGTGCTGGGATCACAGGCGCGCCACCATGGCTGGCTGGTAAGAGCTCTTCATTTATGTACTTTAGAGCATGTCTTTCTCTTTACTTGTGTAGTGTAACTGTGTGCGGGTCCCGAGAGGCAGGAGAGGGCGCCTGACTGGTGCTGGAG
The DNA here is from genome assembly GCF_907164565.1 of Psammomys obesus. Lineage (NCBI taxonomy): Eukaryota > Metazoa > Chordata > Mammalia > Rodentia > Muridae > Psammomys > Psammomys obesus. The sequence continues at coordinate 323,349 of NW_026596085.1, forward strand.
GCACACGTGGTCACCTGACCTGCGAAGGTGGACAAATGCTGGCCCTCTGCAAGAGCAGCGAGTGCGCCCAGCAGCCGAGCTGGCTCACCAGCCCCAGGAGATTTATTCTTAGATTAAGGGCTGGAGAGCGGATTCAGAGGTTAAGAGCACTGGCTGCTCTTCCAGAAGTCCCGAGTTCAATTCCCAGCAACCACATGGTGGCTCACAGCCATCTATACTGAGATCTGGCGCCCTCTTCTGGCAAACAGGTGTACATGCTGACAGAACACTGCATAACAAAAAAAAATCTTTTTTAAAAAGTATATTGCTAAGAGTTACATCTCTCTGCCTCTGTGGAGCCAAGAGCTGAACTCATGCCTCGGCCTGTCAGAGTTCCAGCTCATAGCCTTGCACAGATGACTTGATCGCCCCTGACCCGTGTTCTTCATCTACAGCATGAGGACAACACTGGAGTCTCCCTCTACAGCTTTGCGGTGAAGCCGTGAACCGAGGACATGCAGCCCGCAGTGAAGAGACACCCCAGTTAGCACATATGCAGCCCGAGTTGCTGCTGTCAGGAAGCAGACACCTGCTGTGGAAGCCATCCGGGAAGAGCTAGGAACACGTCTGCAGGGCAGTACAGGATCCTGGGGGGCACCACAGCCATCCAGGCCACCCCAGGGCTCCGGGTCCAGGGAGAACGCTTGTCTCAGAACCACATGGAGAACCTCTGGCTTCCACGTGCACACACACACGCGCACACACCTATGGGAGCAAGTACCCACTCACACACACAACCAGCTTTTAAAAACACCCACGGCAATTTTCTTCTCGGAAAAGGGCTGCCGGGGCTTACGCCAGACACACCAACATAGACACACTACGCGCTGGGCGGCACGGCCACGGAGCTGCACCCCAGCTTCGCTGGGCCATCCTGATGAAATTGAGGAGGCCCGAGCCCATGAGTAACATGTAGGGTCTCCTCCATTCCTTGGGTCTAACCACACATCATGGGCAGAAAAGGCAGAACAAAAAGAGGGCCGAGCAGAAAATCTACCAGCTATTTTTACCTCACCACTGCCACTGCCCTGGACCTTTCGGCAGAGAGGAGAGGCTGAGGCGGGGCTCTCCAGGCTCTGGACCATTCTGTCAAGATCCACCTGGCAGAATGTTTGGAGGCCATCCTAAAACACCAGCACAGCCGGGCGGTGGTGCTGTACCCCAGCACTCAGGAGGCAGATCTCTGAGTTTGAGGCCAGCCTGGTCTACAGAGTGAGTCCAGGGACAGCCAGAACTCCGTAGAGAAACACTGTCTAAAAAAAACAAAAACCAAACCAAACCAAAACTACCAACCAAACCAAACCTGATATAAGCTGACAAGAAAAAAAGTGATTCAGCTAAATCTGATGCTTTCTTTTCATCAGGTCTCACATGAGCAAGCAGCCACACTGTAGGTTCTTTTCTTTTAAATTATGAAAAACAAACAAACAAACAAACCAACCAACCCCCAAGTTTCAGAAAGTCCTAAGCACTACTGCCAACCAAGCAGGACTCCCCAGAGATGTGGCAGGGGACACGTCAGAACATGGTGCCTCTGACAAGACCGAAGCACTAACCCTGGCCCGTGTGTATCCTAGGAATTCTCCTGCCCTGTGAGTTAGCACAGTGAGTGAGGGCAGAGAGATGGAGGAGGGAGGAAGCAGAGAGAGGGAGAGAAGGCGTGTGCATGTGTGTAGTGTGTACGTGAGTGCGCCTGTGTGCTGACCCAGAGCGCTTGTCACACAGAACCACACTGTTCAACATCCGGTCCCAAGGCTCGGGATACGGAAGAGTACTGGGCAGCGCGACAAAGGCCCAAGTTCAGCCCAGCCCCACGCAGTGAGCACACCGCCACGCTGCCTCCAGGACTGTGGCTGTGCACTCCCCCACTGGCTGGGAGGAAGGGGGAACTAACGCCAGGGGTGACCGTAACTCGGAAAGCCAGGGCCGGAGCAGGACGTACCTCCCGAATTGCACCTCCGAGCAATCTCCCAGTACACGAGGCCAAGGGCGTAGATGTCGGCACACTTGAAGGAGTCGAAGTGCTTCATGTTGATGCTCTCGTCAAGGACCTCGGGAGCCATGTACCTGGGGCAGCAACAGACAGTCACGCATGGAACAAAGGGGCCGCTGTCTGATCAGCGTCCACCTAGAGGTGTGCATGTGTGAACATGCGGCTCTCTGGGGAGCAGGAGCACACCCATGTCTTCACTGCACGAGCTCTCTGGGCTCAAACGTGAACGTTTTGGCACGGATGACTTTTTTGGCGCCTGTCTGTCTTTCTGGGCACAGGGCATTGGGGAACCATACAGACAGTAAAGGCACGCGGCTACTGGAGCCTTCACTTCACTGAGGGGACAGGGCGATGAGGTGAGCGTAAGTCCATTCTGAATTCCTTATGTATCTTATTTGACTTCAGATGGGTGAAACTAATTCTAGACGTGATCGAAACCACGCTCCGTGACTCTGAGCAGTAATTGTGCGTAATTATATGATGTAAGATGGCCCACCTACACTTTGGAGTCTGGGTAGGTGCAATCTCAGGTCAAAAGGACAAGCAGCAGCAGCATAATGAACTCACTCAGACGCCCAGACCCTCTCTTCCTCCCGCCTCCACCCTAGGAGGTCAGCTCTGTGACATCTTTGGAAAGCAGGCCAGGGCCTCCCCGGCACGCAGGCGCCGACCTTGCTCTGTGAGCCTCCAGCACGGCGCTCCCGCCTCCTCCACAGCTGCACTGCAGCCAGGCCTGGTGCCTACCCTCCCAACGCTGCTCCAAAATCTTTTGTAGTTTTTTGTGTTTTGGGGACAGGTTTCTGTGTAGCCCTGGCTATCCTGGAACTTGTTCTGTAGGCCAGGCTGGCCTCAAACTTGTAACAGAGATCCGCCTGCCTCCGCCTCCCAAGCGTTGGGATCAAAGGTGTGCACCACCAAGCCAAGCCTCCTGCTCCAGTTCTTTGCCCACTGCCCTCCGCCCGGGCCGCAGCCTACACAGCTGTGGAGCTGTGTTCTTGGTGTGGTGCAGCAGTGAGAACATTCGCCACTCCCTGAGGGGAGACCCCCCCCCCTGCAGGCCCTCCTGTGTGTGTGCCCGAGTGCGGGCCGGGCCAGGGCCTGCTTACCGCTTGGTCCCCACCCTCTGATTTGGAGCAATGTCGATGGTGTCGGTGACGGCGTCGTGGCGCACAGCCAGGCCTAGGTCTGCAATGGCACACATGCCGTTCTTCTTCACCAGGATATTTTTTGACTTTAAGTCTCGATGAGCAATTCCAGGTTTCCCTGGCAGAGAAAAACCCAGCATGTTGAGGATGATGTATACAGGGAAACACACAGAATCGGAGCCAGAGTCTTGGGCCGAGGCCTGGCTTTGACCCCCTCAAGCCAATGACGCTGAGAAGCTTATACTTCTCTTACAGAGTAACGGTACTTCACAGGAATGTGACAAGAAAGAACACATGCCCAGAAGCAAAGAGCTCACAGTGACATGGTCGCTGCCTCACATTAAAATGTCACCACCGTTCACCAGCCCTGAAGAGCCCAGGCGGGCCAGGCTGACACAAGCTCCCAGGCTCCCGGCGCTGCGGACCACGGCTGCCGTGGCCCAGCAGTCATGCCATGGCCTGCCAGGCACCAGGTAACCGGGCATCAGGGATCAGCCCTGCTGCCTGGCATGGCCAGGAGCCAACAGTCCATCCAGCGCAAAGCCTGGGTCCTCGTCCAGGACCCGCAGACAGCTGGGCCCCACGTGTGGCCAGCACACCTCGTACAAGGCAGCATGCCCACCCTCAGCATGGGGTTCTGACACTCCTGCTGCTGGCCTGCTGTCTTTTCTCATTCCATTCTTTCACAGTGTACCCCAGAAACCGCTGCTCCTTAGCAAGCCTCTGTGGATGCTCACAGCAGCCATGCCCTCGCCTTACAGACCTCCCCAGGAAGGGCTAATGACAGAGCTGAAGAGGAAACCCCACTCAGCTTCTGCTCTTCCCAATACAGTCTGGCATTCTGTTTCTCAGGAGGAACCACTGTTCCCAAAGCTTGGCCCAGCCCCAGTGGGGAGGACCAGATAGGGAGGCGCAGGTCTCCGGGCTCTGGCTCCTGCTCCCTGGCTGGGCCCACCACTTACCCTGTGTGCCCACAATCTCCATATGCAGGTGTGCCAAGCCGCTGGCTGCGGACAGGGCCAGCTTAATCATGCCCTCAATGGTCACCGTGTACCGGTTCAGATAGTCAAACAGGGAGCCATGCTCGTGATAGTCAGAGACAAGCCACAGCTGGGTCCAGGTTCCATTATCTGCAGAGAACAAAGACAAGCTCTGCACAGAAGGAACTCCAGCAAGAAGGAAGAAGCACATGACATACGCAGAGAGCGGCAGGCTCAGGCAGACCCTGAATTTACACCCCATGCCTCTGCCCCTCAGGAAAGGACAGCAACAGCACTTCTCTTCTAGGCCTGTTCCCTCATCCAAGTGAGTGTTTTGAACCAGATGACCGCCCCAAAAGTCTTGGGCATTTGACCACTGACCTCCCGTTATCGGCTATCTGGGAAGCCTAGGAGGGCTGGGCCTTGATAGAGAATGCGTGTCACTGGGGCCGCCTCTGAGGCTTCAAAAGCCCTGCGCCATCACCCTGCTTGTAGTTCAAGATGTGGGCTCTCAGCTCCTGCCTCTGCTCCACCATCACAGACTCTAGCCCTCTGGATCCATAAGCACAAAGTAAACTCTTCTGTAACTTGCCTTGGTCATGGTGTTTTATTATAATAATGGTAATAATTATTATTTATTTTTATGTTTTAGGATTTTTTTTTTGAAACAGGGTTTCTCTGTGTAGCCCTGGCTGTCTTGAAACTCGCTCTGCAGACCAGGCTGGCCTCGAACTCAAGAGATCCTCCTGCCTCTGCCTCCCGAGCGCTGGGACTAAGGGTGAGCACCACCGCTGCCCAGCTTGGTCACGGTGTTTTATCGCGGGAATTAAACAGTGATGGAGACAGTGGAGAACTCTGAGCGGGAGTGAGGAGGACTCTAAGCAATACGCCACTCACTGCCAGGAGGGAGCCGTGCGCTTACAGAAAGCAATGGTGTCAGCGCCTCTACCCCAGCGACGTGAGCGCGTAGGGCTCCACCCACCACGGCCAGGGAAGAGGGGCCCTGTTCTAATCACGGGCCGGCCTGGCACCTGTCTCACTGGAAATGCTTCTTTGCAGTTTTCGGCCCTCCTTAGGCAGGGAGCCATGAGCAGAGCAGAGAGGTCGGCTTTGTTACAGAACCGAGCACGCCTTTCCACGCATGAGCAGCCACGTCCCAGCATTCCCACAAAGGCCACCGTGCCCTGCACAGCAGCAATGGCAGGTGGGCAGTATCACTACCCTTTCTTTTTCACACTGGGTGGCAGGAAGAAGGATGGGGGAGGGGCAGGAATCAAATCAGGCTAGGCCTGCCGAAGATTTGCTAGGAAGATTAGAAACTGGACCGAGAGCTCCCCAATTCTAGGCTGGTGCTATCTCCAGGCAAGAACAGTTTGACTTCCCTCCTTCCCTGGCCCTAACTCGGGCTTCACCAGCCACCCAGCTTACACAAGCTGCCAGAATCAACAGAGCACGCTGCTGGAAATGGCTGAGCCTTGGCACCTCTGATGCCAGCAAGGGCCACACTAAACAGCTTCCTCAGGACCCACTGGCTTTCTAGAGGACGGTTCTGAGCCTTTCAGTGACTCTACGAGGGTTAGAAAAGCAGTAGCTCCCTCAGACGGCTGAGACTCTCCCCGCTGTGTTAGAACCCAGGAGTCTCTAGCATGGGGTCAGTGAGGGCCGTCACCAGCCCCACAGCCCCGTGAGGAATGAACTCAGTCAGCACTTCCCACAGGCGCTGCGGGCCCTGGCCTCTGAAGCCGCTGTACCACACCGAGCTTTGTCATAGCCGCCAGAGACTTGAGAACAGGACCGGGCTCCCTCCTCATTTCTGGGCTGCAGGAACTCGGCTGCCAGATGTCCGTCCCCTCTTCCCCAGGACCTCGGTGTAGGCCGGCTATGGAAGATCTGAGAGGCTGGGCTCCAGCCCGCAGAGGCCAACAGACGCCACTGACGTAATAAACAGCCTTCTAATCACTATCCCTGCCCTCCATCATCAGCTGGTAAAGGATGAGGACGTGAGCTCAGATCCCAGTAATCATATAAAATCAAGCGTGACACACGCTCCTGTGACACCAACACCAGACTGGGTGTAGAGACGGCTGGATCATAGACACTGGCTGGCAGTTGGTCGAACCAATTAGTGAGCTCTGGGTGTGAGACGGGACTCAAAACATAGGGCAGAGAATAATACAGAAAACAAGACACTGACTTCTGGCCTCCACACACGCAGACACGTGCACAGACACACACACACACACACACACACACACACACACACACACACACACGCACACGCACCTGCACACACATGCACACACAAGCCCAGCATAACCTGGTCTATGGCCACCCCTCCCCTGCTTCTCCCATGATATCTGCAGAATCCCAAACACACGCCACCTCTGCATACACACACAGAGCTTTCCTTTCTGTCCGGTTTTTGCTGCTTTTGTCTCAAGCTCATGTGACCTGCTTCAATCTAAGCTCAGCCAGGCTGGCTGGCACCTGCCTCTTATCATCATCAGCATCTCAAAACACGGATATGCCTGGGCACACGCAAAAGACTCAGAGCTGCAGCAAGGCAGCCAGGTGTGCTCCGTACACCTATGAATCTCACCACTGGAGAGGCCAAGACAGAGCACTACATTTGAGACCAGGCTGGACTGCATGGCAAGACTACCTCAACGCCAACCCTCCTAACAAAGACCCAAGAAAAGAGGGAGGGGAGGGGGATCAGCAGCAGCACCACCACCATCATCACCACCTCATCACCACCACCATCACCATCATCATCACCACCATCATCATCACCATCATCACCACCATCACCACCATCATCACCACCATCACTACCACCACCACCATCACCTCCACCATCATCACCATCACCATCATCATCACCACCATCATCACCACCACCACCATCACCTCCACCATCACCACCATCATCACCACCATCATCACCACCATCACCACCACCACCACCATCACCTCCACCATCATCAACACCGTCACCAGCAGCAGCAGCAGCAACTCAGGGGTCTTAGGTATAGAACAGGCCAAAAACTGAGTCTTACAACTAGGAGGTGTCACTGTGTGGAAGGTGGCCTTGGCCCTTCTGGGGCTGGACCAGGACAAGTGTAGATAGTACTGGTTGTGCTGCCGAATGTCAACCGAATGCTTTTGTCACCATTCTTTCCCGGAAGGGTTAGAGCATAATTTCTTACTGTAGTGACTTTCAAAAATATGGGACTCCCCACAGGGGCCACACTGCGTGCAGGTCTGAGAGCAAAGAGCCTGTAGGTGCAGGTGGGGTGAGGCTGGGGCCTCTTCCGCCACCAGTAACCCCCATCTCCCTGTGAGTTGCTCGGCATAAAAGGTCCCACACTTTAACACGTTTGAGACTGCGGTCTTCCTCTCTCCTGTGTGTGTGCGCACGCACACCTGTGAGGTGTCGTCGCGCCCCTCCCCCCCCCAGAACACCGCTGTACCTTTATTGTCAGCAGCAATGAATCCCAGGATGTTCTCATGGCGGAGCATGACTGTCTGGTAGATCTCCGCCTCCCGGAACCAGGAGCGTTCTTCTCGGGAGGAGAAGATTTTCACGGCCACGTCACCACCCCTCCAACGGCCCCGCCATACTTCCCCGAAGCGGCCCTTGCCGATGATCTCTTGTAAAACAATGGTTCGGGCCACCGTGCGCTGGACAAACAGGGGTAGCCCTGTGGGCAAAGAGCAGAGAGAACGCTGACTGCCAATCCGCAGATTAGGAGCCTGACACTCAGAGCGCATCTCCAGAAAGGCCTGAGCACGCGCTGGCCACGCTCTGTTCCAGCGGCCACAGAGCGCTACAGCAAGGCCAGCACCTTGGGTGGGTGGCCAGCAGGCTAAGCGCAGGCCAACACAGAAAACGAGCAGCTAGCTGCCTTTAGCCACTTCACTTAGAACTTCCTCTGCAGTCTGTGCGGATGAGAAACTTTGAGTGTAAATCTTTGACAAGATTTGTCAACTCCCCGGTGTCTGCTTTCTTCTGATGGTAACAGAAAAATTAAGAGTGGGGCTCAGGAGCTGGGCACTGCCTTTCTGGCCACCCTGCTCACTGGCCACTAGAGGGCAATGCTGTGTGGCCGCCAGTGGTCCCGAGGTCTAAGCACACGGGTACTGGCTCTCCAGAGCTCTAGGCACAGGAAGCTCCAGGCTAGACTGGGAACTACCCACGTTAACTCAGGCCTCGGTTTACTGCTGTGTAGGCTCATCACTGCCTTCACTTTGACTCATTTGGTATCTCTCTCCCTCTCTCTCCCCCTCCCCCTTATCATCATGACTGACTTTCTTCTCCTCCCTCTCTGGACTAAGTAACAGCTGCTAGTGACGCTGGTCTGCTGGGCCCAGCGTCCAGCAGAGGAACGCGGGTCTATGCCAAGGTCTACACAGATCACACTTCTTTATGTTCACTAAGGCAGGCAGTGATGCCCACCGCACAGATGAGAAAACCAATACGGCTAAAAAGGGTGTTACGTAACTCACCCAGATGAGTGCAAACAGCAAAAGGCAAGGCTGGAATTAAAATCCAGGGCTGACTCTACAGTCCCTGCTTTCAGCTACACTGGACAGGGCTGCCAGCTTCTCCAAGCAGGCCCCTCCTCCCCTCAGCTTGTGCCCTGTCCTGCTCTGCCCTTCTCAAGGACTCCCAACTCTTCTTTCCACCTCGCCTCACCCGGCCACTGCCCCCCACACCCACGCGCAGCCCTGCTCCACCCCACCCTTTCCAACAAGAGGCTGGCAAGTGAGCGGGTACAGCCTCCACGCCATCGCCCGAACTTCACCCAAAGGAAAAAAGTGAGTGTTCGCTTGTCCACATGACAACTTCTGTGCAAGCTCTGACCGGCAAACAAAGTGTGGCGGCACAGCCCTGATACCTGGCCAGCCGGCCTCTGCCCTCTCCAGGCACACCATGCCTGTCTCCTTGTGAGTCTTTCAACAGACCCTGAGCCTTCCTGGCTTTTTGTTCTTTGCATCCAAAGTCTGCTCCGTGGCCTGGAATGGTCCCTGCTTGCTCACCTTGCTCACAGTCTCAACCTTTTCTTCCAGACTCCCTCAAATGTGACAAGCCTGTCAGCCTAGCACAGGCTAGCCCCACTTCCTTAAAGGTCTTTGTTTCCAGAGGGCATTCAGCATTCATTTGTTAAAAAGACCCAGGGTCCTAAAGAACATGAACTTACGACTTTAAAGACAGCATTGTTAAGACCCCAATGCCTAGGCTAGAGAGATGGTTCACTGGTTAAGAGTGTACACTGGGTCGGGTGTGGTGGTGCTTTCGGGAGGCGAAGGCAGGTGGATTTCTACATAGTTTCAGGCCAGACAGAGTCACACAGTGAGACCTGGTCAAAAAAGGGAGGGAGGGACGGAGGGAGGGAAGGAGAGGGAGAGGGGGAGCGAGAGAGAGAGAGAGAGAGAGAGAGAGAGGCACAACTGTCTCTCCAGAGGACCCAGGTTCAGTTCCAGCACCTACTTCAGAAGGCTCGCAAAGTCCAGTTTCAATGGATCTGCCATCTCTGGCCTCCAAGGGCACCTACTCACCTGTACATGCCTGCTCCCCCCATAATTAAAAACAAAACTAAACTAAACTAAAAAAAGACCAACACCTTGGAAGCTCTGTACACTCTATACCAAAATGGGCTGAACCAGCCACAGAGACAGCCATTAACCACTTTTGTCTAGACAAAATGTTCACCAAGATCCGCTAACCCCACCTGGCCTGAAAGCTACAAACTCCCAGGGCCTAAGACTACTTTTCCCAAGCACTGCTGGGCACTGCCCTGCCTTTGGTGGAAAAGCACACGGCAGATATTTTCTAGGCTTCTAAAAATGTGCAGCTTTTAAATATATTCATGCTGGTGTGCTCTACTGCCTGCTTCACAGAGCCAAAACCACAGACCTTGCAATGTCACAGGACTCCCGTGTCTGAGGGCGTCTGGCATGACTGATGGTACAACTTCCTTGCTAAGCAGTCTAGCCCATGGCAGGGAAACACGGAGCCACAGTGAGACCCCTGTGTCAGCTGACACAGCCGCGCGTCCTCTGGGGGGACTTCTGTGCTCCAGAAGCACAGACTGGCTCCATGGCTCCACCTTCATTAGAACAGCAGCAGCATACATCCTTTTCGGCACACTCACATCTGAGTGCTAGCTGGGTGTTTGTGTAGTGCAGGGAGGCCTGATACTTGCTAGGTAGCCTGTACTGGCCTTGAACTTGAGGCAATTCTCCTGCCTCAGCCTCCCCAGTGCTGGGATTTTAGATGATTCAGCAATGTTCTACCACATTCAGATATTTGATTTTTTCTGGTTTTGTTAACTGAGCTATTTGCTGAGACAACCTCAGCTCTCTCCATACTGAGTTCTGGTCTCATGTCAAGGCCCAATGCTGAGTGCAAGCCTCAGGTAAGAAAGCCCTGGACAACAAGAGGCACCACAGGAAATGGAGGCCGAGCTCTGCAGGAGGCCCCGCGGCCTCCAGATAGCTCAGCACAGCCATGGGCAATGGGAGTCAATCATTCACCAGGCCTGCAACTCTCAGCTTCGCCTGGTGTCCTCAGACTCCCCCGTGGCTGCTCGGGGGTCAATGATTAGCCGCCAGAGCCTCGCAGGAACCAGGCACACTCCTGTTTCTCAAAAGGGGCCTTAAACTGAGCATGCCACCACCCCACAGGGAAGCAGCGCACTCTCCATAGACACGCAGCTACAAACCCTGAAGAGAGGCAGAGCTGCTGCAAAAGGAAGTTTTGCATTGACCTCTGGAATCTCGGGGAATGAGAGATTTTCAGTGGGGCCATTATCACATCTTATTCCATGTCAGACTCCAGATGAAGAGAATTATGAAAACAAATGACTCAACACAGCAGGCCCTGGTTTCCTCGTGAACACCCTTTCCTGCTGGGAACTACCTGTGAGGGCCGACACACATGGTGCCTGGAGAGCCCAGTACCTGAGCCAGACCCCGACGTGGACAGGTCATAGACAAGGTCCTGGAGCGTCTTGTCTTTGGAAAGACACATCTCGCAGGACGGGTCCTCCATGTCCAGTCTCTGGCGGTTGTGGTACACACGCTGGTGATAGTTGATGACAAGGAAGACGATGATGATGATGAGGAACAGGAGGAAGACGGGGCCAGCGATGATGCCCACCAGCTCCACGGGGCCCCACATGGAGGGGTGCTCGGGCTCCTTGAGGTGTCCTGAGAAAAGAGCAAAGTGAGGAAGACAGTGAAAATGAGAGACTGCTGTGGCCCAGTTTATCCCTGAACTGGGCTACCCATAAAAGACCCTCAGCTGCGGGTTTCCTCTGCTCTCCCTGCACTGGCTTGTGCCTTGGTGCTCTCAAGTGTCGCCTTGCTGTCAGCAGAACCAACCCCTCTCTGGAAGTCTAAGGCACGCAGAATTGCTGGCTTGGCTCAATCTCTTCCACGCTCTGCTCAGTCTTTCCCCAAAAAGACCGGACAGAAGGCAGGGCTGCCGGAGGTGTCCACTGGCAGCCTGTCTAATTCCAGCCTTTTCGCACCGTTCGTCCTGTCCCTGGAGCAGACCCCTGTCTGGGCTGTGCTGCCACGGCCCTCCACCCCTCGGGTGCCTGGGAGCTCCCCTGCTGACAGGAGAGCTGCTCTTCTCTCCTCCAGGCCTGACTAGAGATGAAGCCATCCTCCACTATGCCCCCAAGGAAATCCCAACACAACCCTGAGCCATCGCTGAGCCAAGGGCTGGGAAGCAGTGGAGAAAGGCAGGACGAGGCGCCCTCCCTGCGCGTGAGGCGACCCCCAGCATGCACCCACCGCTGGGCACGCGGAGGTCGATCCTGTTGCAGAAGTCGGCGTAGCAGCAGTGCGTGTTGCGCAGGTCCTCTGAGCTCAGGCAGTAGAAGGGCTTTCCGGCGGGGACCAGCTCCTCCCTGGGGATGCAGGTGCGCACGTGGTGCTCCATGCCGTCCAGGTTGAAGATGGAGACCATGCAGGCCCCGTCCGTCTCACACGAGTAGTTGCTCTGTGGGCAGCTGGTGCACGCACACAGCAGCGCTGCGGGACACGGAGGAGCAGGGTGTCGAGGGCCTGCAGACAGCTGTGCCGGCTGCCTCTGCACTTCAGCTCACAGGCAAAGCTCTGTAGGCCCCACTGCTCCTCACTGCTCCTCACGATCCTGCTGGGCAGGCGGAGGCTTCCCCTTGGAGAGCAGGTACCCCCCAATCCCACACAGCGCTCCCCAGATTCCTTGAGGCGCCATTCCATCTTCCTGGGCTCAAGGCCCCCAATTTCCAGGATGATGATGCTCTCATACCTCCTCTCACTACATTTTTTCTGCCTAAATCCTTCAAAATTCTGCTCAACCACCACTCCTTCTGAAACGCTTCCTCTCCCCCTCATCACCTCCTCCCTTTAGGACACGTTTGGTGGCCTCTCCCGAGGGCCAGGAGGGTGCTCTCCACAGAGAACTGGAATGTTCACCTCACAAAGTTACTGTGAGGACAAAATGAGATCACGCACATCAAGCATTTAATAAATTTAACCATCCGGAAAGGCCCCGGAGCAGCACTGGGCATGCAAATGTACACTCCTGTGTGTGCTACGCACACACTTTTTTCAAGTAGGCAGTACACACAATTGCCCTGGAGCTAACAAGTTCTGCTGGGCAGGTGTCACACGTAGTGTGTGCACCAACAGGAAGCCAGAGTGAATGAGTTTGGCGCCTCTGGAAGCCACTCAGCAGCCCTGGAATCTGCAGCCCTTTATTTATCTGACCAGCAAGAATAGCACAGACAGTTGGTGCTCTCGTGTCTCCCCCAGGCCTAACCCAGCCCTGACCTCCTGGGACGGGCAGGAATGTGGCGTTGGCCACAGTACCAGCTGGTCCTCGAGGCGTGGGACAAGGCACTCACCACCAGGGGGCAGAAGGAAAGGGTGCGACACCTTTGGGGCATGCCCTGAGGGAGGGCCTGCACACTCAGCCTCCATGGCACACTCAGTGGGAGGGCCTGCACACCTAGCCTCTGTGGGAAAAAGGCTTGCGACCAATGCAAACAAAAGCCTAGGCTACAAGAGTTTATCTTCGTCTCCTCATTTAGTCTCTGAAAAGTTATCCCTCAGCTCTGCAAAGCCAAAGCCAACCCAAGCTGCTCAGAGTGTCTGCACATGAGGCAAGGTCTTTGCTGTTCCCATTCAAGGACACCAGGACACGGGCCATGAGGAGGGAGGAGCGCGAGGCAGCATGGAGGCAGCATCGAGACAGGAGGGTAGATGGAAGCCTTCCTCGCAGGGCTGCTGTGTTTTCACGGGGTTTGAGATCGCTATCTTCTGAGATGAATTCCCCAACATGCAGCTACCTGTGCGCAGCTGGGGTTACACTATTCCTCACAGGCAGAGCACGGGGCACAGGCAATCATGATCATGAAAGAGTTCACAGCAAGCTGTCCCCAGATCGCACGTCTACCTTCTGGTCTCAAGAGGAAAAAAATCTTCCTCAAATCTTGCATTTGAAAATTCTCTCATTCTGTTTTCCTCTGTTTGCTTGTTTGTTTGAGACAGGGTTTCACTAAGTGCCCCAGCTGGCCTTGAACTCCTTCCTCCTGCCCTACAGTGCTGGGCTTACAGGCCCAGGCCACTAAGCCAGGCTCTGCCTTACTCTCTTAAGAACTTAGAATTTATTCACATCTCAGCAAACTTGGCAGGACTCCTCTCTTCCTCCAGGAGTCCTGCTAGTCCAAGAAGGCGCCCTGTTGGCAGGACCCTCTTTTCTTCCTCCAGGAGTCCGGCTAGTCCAAGACGTCGCCTTTGACAGTTCCCTTTTGTGTCCCTCAGGGGTTCCCCACAGGGAGCACACCTCTCAGAACCCGTGTTGTGACGTCTGGCAAAGAGAACAGCATTGGGTCTATTTTGGGAAGCAAGAAAGGGAAAATTAACAACTTCAAGAGATGACTATTCTGAGCTGGGTGAGACACACGGCCAAACCCACAGCCGCCTTTTCAGAGCAGCCACTCCACGGTCCGTCAATTAGTGGGAGAGGAGTCAGGAGTCTCTGATTCCTGATAGTTATTCTCCTGGTGGTGGTGCTGGCCTCGTTCAGTGATTCACTCTGGAGAATGAACACACCCACACGTGGCTCATTATTTTTGGGAAGTACTGAAACAATCTTGGTGTAAGACAGGAAAGAACAAAAGTGGCGAAATCTTTGCACGAAGGGGCTGAGGAGAAGCTGGGAAACGGGCCATGTGGCTTTGTGATAAGCGGCTGGGTAAGTCCCTGAGCCTATCTGGGCCTCGACTGCCTAACCAGCAAACACCACTTATCTTACAGAGACAAGAGGGAAATTAGCCAACTGCCTGCTCAGCGCTGAGGCTCTCGAGCAGGGCTCACTCCGCCCACTGTGGGCATCTTTGCCCTTTACAGAGTGAGACACACTGAAGATAACCATCGCTACTACCCACCCTGACAAGACCTGAATTGACAGCTCCAGGAGTGACAGTGGCTATCACCGAGCAACGAGTCACAGAGCCCTGAATCGCAGACGCCTGGTTTAACACTAGCCACATGAGCTGGAGCTCACAATTAACCATACTGTGCCACAGCTTCCTTGGAGCCCTGTAAGACAGGGCTGTGAACAACTGGCTCACAGACCCTACAAACCCTGCACGTGGTAATAGGCTTTAAAAGAACTCAGAATAGGATGTGCTCAGTAAACACGAACCTCCCCTTTAATGTAAAAATTGAAAGAAAAAATGAGGAAAACGTCTCTTAACACTGCCTAGGAAGTGGTTAACTGCAGTCTCAGAAAGAAACTGCTCGCTCACTAAGTGGCTGCTCAGCTGCAAGCTCTCCAGCCTCTCTGAACCTCATTTTCCTCAGGATTAACCAGAAAACGGAAGTTAAGGAGATGACCTCCCAAGTCCTTCCTAGCTCTAAGCTTTCCTCTGGGTGGGCCTGGAGCACTGTCTCCCTCTGCTGCTGGCCTCATCTTTTTCCTTTTTTTCTAGACAGGGTTTCTCTGTGTAGCCCTGGCTGTCCTGAACTCACTTTGTAGTTCAGGCCGGCCTGGAACTCACAGAGCTCTGCCTACCTCTGACTCCCAAGTGCTGGGATCACAGGTGTGCCACTGTGCCCGGCTTGTCCTGGCCTCTAAAGATCTGTGTTTTTGCTCCTCATCTGCTAATATTTTTCACTGAAACCACTGAAACAAAAAGGCAATAATAAAATTATAAGCATCCTCTGAAACTTAGTATCCTAGTTTTAATTCTTTCTACAAAGCTAAATCTGGGTTAGTGACAACAGCCCCTTGTAATGCTTCACGGTGACTCATCAGGTCAAGCATCTGCACACGTGTGTGTCAACAACTTGCTAAAATGCTCCCTACTCTACCAGTAAGCATGCTCTATCAGGAGTTCTGCCCAACTCCCTCTGTGTGCAAACAAGCCAGGGAACAGGATTGCACTTAGCAGCACAGGCTGTCTAACCTGTGCAAGGCCACACTGCAGATGAGTGCGGGTGTGAAGAAAGAGGAAGGAAGGGAGGGAGGGAGGGAAGGGGTGAGGGAGGGAGGACAAAGGGGGAGGGAGGACAAAGGAGGAGGGAGGGGGTAAGGGAGGGAGGAGGAAGGGGGAGGGAGGAGGAAGAGGGAGGGAGGAGGAAGGGGGAGGGGGAGGAAAGGAAGGAGGGAGGGAGGGAGGTGGGAAGGAAAAGGAGGAAGAAAGGGAGGAGGGAAGGAAAGAAGGGAGGAAGGGAGGGAGGGAGTGGTTAGAACTGGAGCCTCCCTCCCAGCACACATTTTCTGTTATTAACGAGAGTCTAATTAGTCAAAACTGGACTGAAGACAAAGCCATCTTGGCGGGACTGGAGCAGGGTTCAAAGCCTGTCTGACTGGAAGGTGGTTTGTGGTGAGACATAAATGCAAACCCAATCAGAAGGCAGGCTGTTCTCAGAAAGGCCAAGTCCCACCTTGGGCAGGCTCCGGCTGCTGTGTGTCATGCTGCAGAGCCTCAGGAGGACACGGGTGCTCAGCCGGGAAGTCCCGGGAACCCCACAGAGCCAGAGCATCACAAGACACCGCCAGGGGATGCCCACACCCTCAGAAAGATAGGAGCAGGATGCACAGCACCCTGTACCGCCAGGAATCAGCCACCGACGCACCCCGTGGTTCCCGAGCCTGGAGCGACCCCGCTTAGCCTACTCCTTGGGAACTGCACATTTCATAGGCTGTGCGTGGCGCAGTCTGAGGGAGGCCCACTGAACCCCTCTTCCACGGCTCGCTGGCCTGGCTTAGGACTGGCGCGTGCAGGCTTCGTGCGGCTCCCACTCTGGTTTCTAACCTACACACTGTGTGCACAGCAGCAGCAGGACCTACACTCCTCCCCCGGACGCACCCAACCTCCCTACAGTGCTTCAGTTTACTGTGGATGTACGGCCAGGGGTGGTATCTGGTGGGTGTGCTGTTCTACAGGCTCATAGTTTAGAGACCAGGGCCTAAGGTGTGCTAGGTAAGACAGCCGTCACTCCTGAGCCACTCATGTGAGTTCAGTAGGGAAGAAACGACAGGCGCTGGCTCTCTGGCACTCGGGACTGCTCACCTCTGGTTGTTGGTACACTCGGCACAGCCACACTCTATTATTCTCCCAGGTCCTCCTCCTCAATGGGCCCCCAGAACTCAGTGCCTCCACTTTGTAAGAACAGGCCTTGGAGGAGGTAAGGGGCTCACAGACCCCATAGTTCCTAGAGTACCCACGGTATGCTCCAGTGTCCCTGGGACACTACCCAGAGATTCCTAATTTTCAGAACCACAGGAAACACCCTTCCACTAAACTCGCCATCCCGCAGACGAATCCCCACCCCACCAGGCCAAATCCACCCGACACTCCCTACTGAACACCGTCCTGAGTACACCTGCAGCTTGCTCCAGCCCGAGCCTTCTGTTGCCCACCAGCTGGTGGTGTAGCCAGCCATGCGACTTTCCAAAGGCAGGTCTGCATACACATGGAAAGCTCCTCCTTGTAGGTGTGGCTGGAGACGGAACTCACATGACACGTCAGCCTGGAGTTTGGATCTTCCAACTTCAGCTTCGAAAGTCAGGTTTCAAATCAGCCAACAGGACCCTACTTGGTCCCTGACAGTTTGTATTCCATCCCCTCACTGGCTTCATGTTACTTTCTTTACCTTATTTATGTGCTCTGGTATTCTGCATGCATGTGTGTCTGTGTGAGGTATCAGATCCCTGGAAATGGAGTTACAGACAGTTGTGAGCTGCCATGTGGGTCCTGGGAACTAAACCCGGGTCCTCTGGAAGAACCGCCAGTGCTCTTAACCACCAAGCCATCTCTCCAGCTCTTACCTCCCTCTCTTTAGACATTTTTACCTCCTTAAAAAGCTCCAAACCAGGGTGGTGGTGCCACACGCCTGTGATCCCAGCACTTGGGAGGAGAGGCAGGCGGATTTCTGTGAGGTGGAGGACAGCCTGGTCTATACGTGAGTCCCAGGACAGTCAGGAACCCTGTTTTGAAAACAGCAATGACACTCCAAGCCACTAGGCTGCTGAGTGTTAGGGAACTCCAGTCACCTCTCCTCAGCAGCGTCACCTTCACTGCAGATCCCAGTGAACAACCAGGAGTTTAGAACTCTCTCTACAACGAGTCACTAACAGGGTCCTGGCTGATGTGCCATTCAAAGAAACCTCTGTGTCTCCAGAACTGAATATGAGCAGGCTCACAGGAAATATTTGCTTAAATAATGGCCATTGGGCTGGTAAGAAGGCTCAGCAGGTAAGGGTGACCCAAGTTTGATCCCTGGAGCCCCCACATCTCAGGACTGACTCCAGAAAGGTGTCCTCTGAGCTTTAGCACACCCTCCCATCACAAAATAAATTAAATGGCCATTTATCATAACAATGCTGAAGTCCTTCATGATAGAAGGAAAAACAGTTTTGTTTCAGATACTCTGGGAGTCTAAATGGACTGCCCCCAAACGGTCTGCTGCCCGGGCCTGGACTCTAACAGGCAAGGGTCTGGGCAGAACAGGGCAGCACCAGCTGGTCCCAGGCTAGCTCTGAGAAGCTTCTACATGCTCCATCTTAAACTGCTCAGCTTGGTCATTTCCACAAAATAACAGCGTTCCTAACACCTCCCAGTGACCAGCCAGTGCTCATGAGCCTGTTATCTCAAAAGACATGGTAAGAGTGTCCAAATCTGAGCCAAAACCAAGTCACTTGGCCAAAAGCCCTTAAGCCTGTTAAACCCCATGTTCCTAGTTCTTGCTGAGGAGGCAGGGGCGCATCCCGGAGTCCCCTACGCTCTGGGTTTTGCTGCTCCCACGGGTGCCCTTTTGGCATGTGCTGCCTCTCAGACTCTATAAACTCACATCTGAAGGTCTGGTTTGCATCCAAGTTAATGTTACTTTTTTTGCCCCTTTCTTTCTTAGAGAGAGGGACTCAGACAGCCCAGTTTTGGCCTGAATTCCTGATCCTCCTGCCTCCACCCTCTAGGGAGGTGTGCTTTCAACACGAGGGAGGTGTGAATCTTTACCTGTGGCCACGCTTTCTTTACTATTTCAGGTGTGAGTGCTCGCCCACAGAGGCAGAGGCTGTCAAAGCCTCTGGAACTGCAGTTACAGAAGGTTGTGAGCCACGGTGAGGGTTCTGGGAACTGAACCTGGGTCCTCCGAAAGAACAGCAAGAGCTCTTACCAGCTGAGTGGTCGGTCTCTCCAGCCAGTCTGCTGGCTTTTCAGGACAGGGTCTTACTATGTAGCCCAGGACTCCAGGCTTGTTCCACCACACCCAATGTCAGTTCGGATGTTAACTAGCACAGTCACGACACACACACAGCTTCTGGATTTCTCCCGTGACAGGCCTGTGTAGCGGGCAGTGTGTCCTCGGCACCGACCCCTGTAGCCCAAGGGGCGCAGTCCTCTGCAAAGGTGAAGCAGTCTCCTCATACCAGATGCCACTCAAAGCTCACGACTGGACTCAGCACGAGCATGTGCTCACGTCACAGTGTAACACACGGAGAAGAGGGGCAGCTCGAGGGCACCCCTGGCACATGGCCCTCAGGGGGTCAAACTCAGGCTCCGTGGCCATCATGCCAGGGCCTGTGCACAGGCCCTTTCTGTGCTCTGCGCTGATGGTGAGGGTGTGCGTGGCTCATGTCTGATCTAACCCTGTGTCGGGTCCAGCCTCATCACTCTGGGCAGGAGGTCGGCCTCGGTCGGCATCTCGGCCGTCCTGGCCGCGTCGCTCCACAGATGGCCAGACCGTGGGTGCGGTCACAGGCAGCCCACCCTCCCCACAGCTGTGCGGCTGGCCATCTGCACACTCTGAGTTGTTCCTGTCCAAAGCCCTCGAGTGCTTCCAGCTTCTCAGGCCCAGCCATACACACCGGAGAACTCCTGGCAGAGCCTCTGTCACTGCACACACTACTGGGGCTAGTGCAAATAGTGTATGCTAGACTTTAGTCTTTTAATACACTTTATCTTTGGAACATTTTATTACTTGTGTGTATATACATGTGATGTGTGTGTGTGTGCATGTGAGGTGTGTGTGTGTGATGTGTGCGTGCCAGAAGGTAACTTGCAGTCTTCCCCCACCGCTGGCTCTGGGGCCTGAATTCAGAGCCCCAGGTCTGCAGGGCAAGTGCTTCACCTGAGCCATGCCAATGGCCACAGGGCATTTTTCTTGACTCGGTTGTTTTCTTTATACAATCCCCGTTTCCTTCTTTAAATGTTCAAGCTGTAGATAAACAATGATGGTGGCTCCCAGAACAGCAGCCAATACACTGGAGGCCGAGCAGCAATAGAAAAACCAACTTCAGCATAGCTGAAAACGGGGCCGGGGCGTGAGGCCCCTCGATTCACGCTCTCCACTTACTTATGAAAAATCTGGGGTAGATTTCTCCAAGGTTTCTTAGACGTAGTAACATAATTATACAAGGAATTTTCAAATTCAGTAATACAAAAAAAAGGGGGAGGGGGAACTAAGTATCTTCTATACAACATATACTAAATGCATCAGCATATACATGTTTGTTTTGTGTTTTGAGACAGGGTTTCTCTGTGTAGCCCTGGCTGTCCTGGACTCACTCTGTAGACCAGGCTGGCCTCCAACTCACAGAGATCCACTTGCCTCTGCCTCCTGAGATTAAAGGTGTGTGCTCATATGCTTGGCTATCACACACACGCACACACACACACACACACACACTTTTTAATCTTGAGTATCTGTATCCTTGTGTAATGTACACATGAGGTTCTCAAGGACATCAGATCTGGAGCTGGAGTTACAGGCTGCTGTGAACCAGCTGAAGTAGGTGTGGGAACCCAATTCAGGGCCTCTGCAGGAGCAGTGCACGCTCTTAACTCCTGAGCTGCGTCTCCGGTCCCGATCACCCTGCAATGACGGCAAATCACTATCAATCACTACTGCCTCCCCTCCACACCCCAGATGGAAAAGCTGACAATAAAATCCATACAGAATCGTAAGAGACCCTGAATAGTCAAGACAGTTACGGAGGGTAGAAATAAGAGAACCAAACTGGAGGACTCCCATTTCCCTACAAAGTCAAACCTATCAACGTAAGGACAGACCTACAGATCAAAGGCACAGAGCTCCGGAAGCAGCCGCACCCCGGATCGCCTGCTTCTCAACAGTGTGCCCAGCGAATTCAAGAGAAGAAAGTCTCTTCAGCAAACGCACTCAGCGAGGTCAAACGACAGCTAACTCCACGTGCAACCTCTGCCCTCCGGAGGGAGGAGGACTGCGAGCTCCAGGCCAGTCTGGCCACACAGCCACACCTGTCTTAAGGACAGAACAAGCCCGGGGGCCAGCACAGCGAGGCCCCTGCCCTGTGCTAGATGCCCGAATTTGACTCCTGGATCCCCCCACTCCTCCACCCCACACAAAGTCCATCACAACCGCGTGTTCCCGCAGCACCACAGAACATGCCTCCTGTTCCCTGGAAGGAGACAGAGTCACTGCGCACAACTGCCACACAGCCCATCAGGCGCACTCCTGGCCATGGCCCGAGAGGAACTGAGAGTCACAGAATCCCCAAGTCCCTGCCAGGTGATAAATGGTGAAGCAAAAAATGGTGGTTATTCGTACAATGGAATCATTCCTCTGACACAGCAAGGAAACAATTCCACATGCTACAGCACAGATGGATCCTGAACACTGAGAAAAGGAACCCTGCTGTGTGCAAACGTGGATTTGTGGCTGGAAGGTGTTGCTGAGGGAGAGCCACTGATTAGTGAAAACCCTTGGCACTTCCATAGTGGTGACTGGACATTATGAAAGGCTTTAATGCCACCAAGTGTACACTTTCAGGTGCTTAAAATAAGTGAATTCTGCTTTGTGCATTTTATTACAATTTCAAGCTACCATAAATCTACACATCTAAAGCAAACTTTATAATACAAATACAATACTGACTCAAGTACAAAAAACTAAATAAAAATCTGAGTATACCCACAGGAAAAACATCTGGAGGCACAGTGCTGTGCCAACTGCTCACCAGGCCTTCTGCCATGTCCCAAGAAGCTCTGAACTGTGAGGAGGGCACCAGGGGCTCTTTCCTTCTGCCCCCTATCTGGTAGACCCAGAGACCCCAAGTCAGCCCAGTGCTGTGTTTGATAAGCCTCAGCCCAAAAAGCCACATGCATTTCTAGATTGTAACGTGTTTACTTATATGAGACTTATTAATTTTATGTGCAAGTGTTTCACCTGCATGCATATATGCATGCGTGCACATGTATGTGTGTGGCGTGGAGACCAGAGGATGGCGTGAGATCCCCATAGCTGGAGTCACGCATGGTCGTGAGCTGTTACTGGCA
The DNA here is from genome assembly GCF_907164565.1 of Psammomys obesus. NCBI lineage: Eukaryota > Metazoa > Chordata > Mammalia > Rodentia > Muridae > Psammomys > Psammomys obesus. The sequence continues at coordinate 345,331 of NW_026596085.1, forward strand.
CTGGGAACTGAACCCAGGTCGTCTGTGAGAGCAATAAGTGTCTCGCTCACCACGCCAGCCCCCAGCCCGCACTGACACAGGGTCTCCCTGCTGCAGCCCGCCCACCTGCTTCAGAACTTGCTATTTAACTGGGGCTGTCTCAGGCTCACAAAGCTGCCGGAAGGCCTGCTGAAAGGCCTGCTGAGTGCTGGGATTAAGGACATGTGCTATCCCACCACCAGCCTCTTTTGGGGGAGAATCTCACACATCCCAGGCTAGCCTTGAACTTCTGACTGTCCAACTCAGGTACCACCACATCCGCTTTATGAGGTGCTGGGCTTTCTCCATGTTCAGCAAGGACTCTACCCACTCAGCTACACCCCCATCCCCGATACTGCCATCTCCTACTGCTTCAACTATGAAAAACAGTAACTACAGATCTAGACAATTGCCAAAATGGTTACGAAAACCTTGACTTGGGGGCCAGTGAGATGACTCGGGTGATTTAAAAGTACTTCCTGCCAGCCCTGATGACCTGAGTTCCTGGTAGAAGGAAAGAGTTGACTCCTGACCTCCACACACACGCCTTGGAATGTGTACACTCTCCCCCACACAAAGAAGAGGAGGAGGAGGAGGAGAAAGAAGAGGAGGAGGGGAAGGAGGAGGAGGAAGAGAGGAGAAAGAAGGGGAGGAGGAGGGGAAGGAGGAGGAAGAGAGGAGGAAGAAGGGGAGGAGGAGGGGAAGGAGG
>NW_026596085.1:346067-355060 GCF_907164565.1 Psammomys obesus
GGGGAAGGAGGAGGAGGAAGAGAGGAGGAAGAAGGGGAGGAGGAGGGAGAGGACAAGGGGGAGGAGGAAGATGTTTGGTTTGCTTAAGGGATAAAAGGGTGAGAAGGCAGTAACTGGGGACCGATACTGAGCCCCAAAGTTCCAACTACACTAGGTAGAAGAATCTTGTATCAGTAAAGCGATTGCACGCTATTGGCGACACCCTCCCAAGTTCCATTTCACCATCATGATCATCAAAACTGAACTTTAAAATAAGAATCAAAGTTCTGAGTGTGGAGACAGTCAAAGGCCACAATGACTTGTGGCGCACAGAAAATTGTGTGGTAAAAAGCACTCATGAAAACATGCCACTGGCACAATAAAGGAAGCTTTTGTAGACGGCCCCACCAATTTAACAATAAGACACTTGATACACTTGGCATTTAACTCCAGATCTTGGAAAAGATCTTGGAATGGAGTTGAATGCATAAGGGAAAGGTGTCTGGAAAGCTGGCTCCGCACTCCACCTTCTACGAGCTGCCTTTGGAGACAAAGCCAACCCTAGAGAGCTGTTTAAACAAGTTCAACAGCAAGCCCGGTGCAGAGAATGAAAGCTTTGTTCTCACGCAGAAGAGATGTTCCATGTTTGCACTAAGGAGACCTGTCACTGCAATGTAATTTATGGCTGATGGTAACTACCTGAACATCACACAGGGCCCACCTGCTGCCCGAAGAACCAGAGGAAACCAAGCCGGGTCAGCAGGAGGGAGGTGTGCAAAGCTCCCCCGAGCACGCAGACTAGTGGCCGGACTTAAACCTTCAGTAACTCGCTTTATAACAAACACGGAAAGCAGGTGGCTGCTTGTTTGTTTGTTGTGGCTACACTCAGGCAGACACACTCTGGTTCATTACGGGAGAATATCAGTGATATTGTCTTCCTGGCCCGTTTACTACACGACACGCACAGAGCAGTGAGCCTCACACTTGTGAGGGGGAAGAGCAATAGGGGCGACTGTTTCCAGCAACTAAGGTAATGGAGGAGAAACAAGCAAACAAGCAGAAAGATCAAGCGGACACAGAGTGTCATGAGGCTGACATTATCTTCTTCTGGCTGCAATCAAATGGGTAAGTAACAGCACAGAAGCCAAAGGTAAGGGGCAAAGCGGAATCAGTGTGCCCAAATGACTCAAAACCCTGCAGCATCTCTGTGTGACTAGGATTTACAAGAACAAAATAAAACAAAGCACGGGGCTGGAGAGACAGCTCAGCAGAGGAGCCCGACTCTTGCTGAGGTCCTGGGTTCTGTCCCCAGCACCCCCCCTGGCAGCTCACGACCACCTGTTTCTCCAGGCCGAGGGGGATCTGACATCCTCTTCTGGCCTCTATCAGTGTGAGGCACCCCTGAAGTATGTATGCATACATGCAGGCAAAACAGCCACACACATTACGAAAAAATCGAATACATAAGGAAACAAATCACAGCAAGACAGAATCGGATTTACCTAGGATTTTACCAAGAGGATGGAGATGAATAAATTCAATTAAATAAATTTATTAATTACTTAAAATGCACAAGGTTCTACGCCCAGCTGAAGGGCCCGTTGTTTGACGGAGGAGGAGCAGCACCCTAAGCAAAGTGACTCCCTAACACTCCCAATAAGGAAAGGTGCACCCTTGACCAGGAAAAACGGGCACGTAACAGTCCTGGGACATTGTGTTTAGCTAGGAAGAGAAGCAGAGAGCAAGCTTACCAGAAAGAACGAACAGGAAAGGCATGGGGCCATGAAAAACACAAGGCCTACGAAGCCCACACTGAAACGACAATGCCAACAGCACAAAGGTTCCAGCCAGAGATAAGGGCAGCAAGAAGACCAGGGCCACATTAGACCAGGACCAAGAGCTGATCCTGGAAGCACACAGAAACAGAGGGACCCGGGGACACTTCCCAAGCAAAAGCCCCCAGGGGTGGAAGACTGAGGCCAGTGCTGGGTTAGAAGCCAGTCAGCAGGCACCGCACTTGGAGCGCATCTCTAGAGCCTCACCACCCAGGCACTGGCCACTGCCCAGGCTCCCTCCGCCCCCCCTTGCTGCTGTAGCTCAAAGGCAGGCTGCATGCAGCTCAGCCCAGGGACGAGGAAGCTGCACTTCCGGGATTAGATGCTTTATTGCCACCATCACCCTGGTGAAGGACAAGGTTTGAACCCCTGCAGTTCCACTGGAATTCCAACAGGCAGGAGAGTCAATTTGTGTGTAAACTGCCTAAGGGCAAGGCTATCCCCCTTTCTCCAGCCCCAGGCCAGGCCTGGCTGCTGCCGGACGGATTCAATCTTGTCTTGTGAGTGTTGAGTACGATGTACAAACAGACTAAGACAATGCCCCAGGATCGGGGCCAAAGAGGTTCCTCAGATTCCTCCAAACTCCTCAGCTCAATCCAACCCAAGCTAATCTAGAAAGTATACAAATCCTCTCCCCCCACCCACACCCCACATTAATTCCAAGCCAGTCTTGAACTCAGGGTGATCCTCCAATCTCGGCCTCCTGACTACTAGGAATATAGGCACATGCCACCACACGGCTGAAAGGACTTTCACAGGTGACACCTGGCAATGTGATGTTGCATCCTCATCCTGGCTTGCTTCTCATCCTTCCCCACTATTTCGCTTTCCCCACGGCTGTCTGACTCAGTGCACATGCACATGTGTTTTAAAAACACTTCTTTACTATTCCATTCTACAGGTCACAGGTCCACGCACAGCAAGACTGGTGTCAGCTAAGGTCGGGTTCTCCTGAGATGAGGTCCTCTTCCAAGCTTCAGGGTTCTCTGCAAAATCCACTGCCTAGCAAATACACACAAGGACTCAAAGCCCCACTTTTCTCCTCCTGTCAGACAAGGGCCACTCTCAGCACCTCGCCCGCCTGGCTCGTGCCTGATGGGACGGAGGCTCATAGCAGGGGTGCTTGCTTGCTTCAGGGCCAGCTGGACCATCTCTGACTTTCTTTCTGCAATGGACCCAGAATCTGCTTTTAAAGGGCAAGTGCAATTATACCCCCCCCACTGGTACAGCCACTGACTGACACCTGTCTCTCAAACCCTAGACAGCAGCACCAACACCACGAGCGTCAGACTGAATGCCTGGGTACAGGTGGGCAGATATCGGCTCCCAGGGCTCTGTGTGAGAGCTGCAAGCACAACCCTCTTACGTGCGGTCTTCCGTCCAGAAGGCAGGCATCGTGGGGAAGGCAGCTGTGTCCCTAGCGCCCATGCTAATGCACTCCCTAAGGATGTGCTAAAGGGATGTGGGCCTCACCAAAACATGCTCTATGCACCGACGCTTGTCTGTTCCCAGTGTGCGCACCACAAGCCTGGGGCCGGGGAGGCAGCCAGCGGCCTAGCCTTGCCTAGAATGAATGAGACCCTGGGTTCCACCCATGCCTGGCCAAAGGACAACAAAAGGTCCAGATGCAGTGACCGTACATGGGGCCTCAGCGACCAGGCAGACAGCAAACTGTTCCCTGTGTGAGCACGAGAGACGGGCTCACCCCAGCACCGCATAAAAGCCAGCTGTGGAGGAGTGTGTCCGCGACCTGACACGGTGGGCGTGCTGGCCAGCGAGTCTATCGAGAGACCCTGTCTCCAAGACGGTGGACAGTGACTGGGGAGAACACCTGAATCAATCCTCAATCTCTGGCCGCCATACAGGCACGCATGAACAGCACGCCTGCTCACATGTGCACACAAGGACACAGAAAGGAGTCCTTAAAATTCCACAGGGGGTGCTTTCCCTCCAGGACATTTGTTTAACTCCTGAAATTGATCTTCATTATTCCGACTCCATGCATACAAATTTGCCTGCTTGCCAGGCGTTACCTGTGACCCCAGAGCACAATGCCTGCTTGTGTCATTGTGACCAGGCTTGCCTGGTCATTCAGGGATATGTGCACAACAGTGCAAGACCGGAGCAAGCCAACACACACGTTCCCACTGGAGGTCAAACGGGGCGACACTCGCATACTGTAAACACACGTGCTCTTGGAGTACATTTAGTGTCACAGTTTTTGTTGATGATTTTGCTACATAAAACGGTCTCCAAGGGCAGTGCTGAAGTGGTGGCTGGTGTTCCCACGCACACGGAGCCAGTGATATGCCTCAGGGAGCATGGTGTTAGGTTAGGGAGCACGGTGTCAGGGAAGGTTCACTCAGACAAGCCACAGCGCTGCTGTTGCTGGGGTTTCGAGCTCTGAACCAACAACACGTAATAAGCAGGGTCTTCACACAGAAACAAGGTTCCCCACTGGTCACCGGATGAAAGGCTGAGCAGAGGCTAGCCCACACTCCCCCGAGGAGCGGCGGCTCACACTGCTTAGCAGCCACTGTAACTACCAATTCTGCCAGCTGTAAAGCGAGGACAGAGTGGCGGGCCTGGGCACGCTCTGGCCCATCTTCCTCAGAGCGCTCAGAAGGTACCTGTATCTACTTACTTATTTTTAGTTGAAGCCACTGTGATTTTAAGTTCTACAACAGTAGGGCTTTGAGAACTTTTGTTCATCTTATTCAGTGCTGTTTCCTCACGCCAAAGCTGTTCCAGGCACATCCCCAACTGAATGAAGACAGAAACCTCCCTATATGTAACTACGTAGACACTACAGGTGATGTGATACTTGTTACTTTCATTATGTTAAATCCAAAGTATTCAGCAGGGTGAATGTAGGCCTGGGACTGAACAGAATAAAAAAAAAAAAAAAATAGGGTAAGACGGCCATGTGGCCTCAACTGACTACCTCTGAGATCCGGAGAGTGGGTAGGGTCTGCTGGGGTGGGAGATTCACTGCTCGGCCAGAGTCTGGCAGGTCTGGAGTCGGGGAGGGAGGCTGTTCTGCAGGACTACTGCTGCTCTGTGGCTCACTCTTCCCGGGTGGAAGCCAACAGGTACACGGCAGACCAGAGTAGGGATGGAGTCTCTGGAGGCCAAGCTCAGGGTGAGCCACGCACGGTGTACAAACACTGACATGAGCAGGGACAGAACGCTATGCAAGTCAGACTGCTGGAGACCAACAGGCCCAGGGCAGACACTCTGCGGCTGCAGCGCAGCGGGCAAGGTGGGACCGGCCGAGACACCTGCAGCTCAGCCAGCACAGTGGCCAGGGCTCTCTTCTTATAAACATACGAAAGACCATGACACTCTGTCCCCCACACCAACGCCCCCTGTAACAGACAAGACCTCAGTACAAAGAGGCAGGACCCCGGAACTGTTCACTGCCGTTCCAAGTCGAACTTCAGCAAAAAGCAGATTTCAAGATTAAAACACAACAGTCATACCAGCATTCAAACTTAACCTTCAAAGTAAAATAAAGAGGATCTAAGCGCCATGAGCTGAGAGTTCCATTCCCCACGACACCCTGTTCTCCTGGGTACTTATGAGAACAGACTGCAAAGCAACTCAACTCATGTTCCAAAATGCAGCACACAGCCTCAACAGGGCATGCTGACCGCAGCAGCCCTCCTCTCCCGGCTCCTCTTCACTGATTCATATTTTGCTAGCAAGGTTACAATTAGCTCACCGGTGGAGAATAAACCTATTTATAACACGGCAGTCCCCCGACAGGCACAATCAACTAACAGGGTTCCTGGGGGAGAATGAGGTACAGCTTCTCCCCCTGCGGCCTGCACGCAGCCAAGGTCCTTCTGGATGGAGTTCTCTGTCTAACCTTCCTGTGTTCAGTCACCATTCTGGCCACCTCAGCCTCCATGTTCTTATGTAACATTTACATACACCCATAAACACACCCAGAGTTGCATAACGTTGCCAGCCAATAAAGCCTAAAGCAGGTCACTCCCCAGGTATGCCGCCTGGTGAGGAAAAAGCCTGCCAAAGGCAGAAGTTAACTGCAGGAAATCTGAACCCTGGCTACCAAAAAGCAAAATCAGAAGTGAGCCACACTTGCCATGTGGTGCGTCTATCAATCAAGCTATGTTATTCTGCCCCATATAATAAAAAGTAACCCAACATCGCTTATTCACTGAAGTCAGAAACTGTGTCTAAAAATACCTCCCTGCCAACTGGCTATCAGTAAGTCAGCCTCACAACCGTCCCAATAGCAGCACTCACAGCATTTTCTCTTCTCCAGAGGGAAAATCGAGGCAGTAACAGGTTAAGTTACTTGCTCAAGGACAACCTGTAAGGAAACAAAGTTCCCCGAGCACCAGCCTCCTCCCCCATCTGGCGCTAACCTTTAACCAGAGTAGCCATTTTAGTGTGCTTTATCACATCTGCCCCGGGAGCTGTCTGAACAAACTAAGCAGAGCCCCCCACCCCCTCCACACAGCTCACTTCCACCGTCTTCGGGTCCCGGCCCACTCAGCAAAGCTACAAGGCTGGGATTGAGATTACACTTCCAGGCAGTTCACAGAAAAGCACAGTGTTCTATCAGAACCTCAAATGCCTCTCTTGCTGCTTTTGTCTTTAAAAAATGAATGTCATGTTCTCCTGCTACTAAATTTTACATTTTATAACATTAATGTGAACACTCTTAAGAGAGGTCTTAAAGCACATACCCTATCAAATGGCTGCTGTTTCTGGGGTGGAAATCATTCTCCCGTTGCTGGCTTTTTACTCAGCGCAGTCTCATTACTCAACAGACCCTATCTGCTGCTGCCCTCACATGGTGTCCATTCGCACGCCAGGCATGAGGGCTGCCCAGCTCTGTCCCTTCCCAGCCCACACAGAGGAGCACTGTATAGGAAATGCAGGGAGGGAAAAATCAACTTCTTGTTACCCAGCCTCTACTTTCCCAGAAGTGACGCCTTGCTTTAAGCCTTTTGCAACAGTGGTCTCTGTAGCACACACTATTGGCAACTAGATGTGTCCCGGAAAAAACTGCAGTGTCTGGCCAACAAGTTTAAAGGCCTTGGAGAATGTTTGCTAGACACACAACTGAATTTCCCACTTGCCAAAAAAAGAACCTCACTCCCTGTTATACCCCCACCCCACCCCAACAAACACCCATTTTAGGGAGGGTGCAAAGCACAGCAACAAGCTGTGCCCTACTGCACTCAGAACCAGCTGGATCACCGGCTAAACATGCTTAACTAGATTAGCAACAGGAGCACCCACAGGCAGACACAGGGAATCAGCAGGAACTGACTGCTTCAAAAATCTTCGAGACGGTGGGCAGGGTATGAATTCCACTGGAGGGGCTTAAAGATTTATTTATACACAACAGGACAGACCTGAAGACGGAGTCTCCTGATCTTTACTCTCCTACCAGGGGACTGGCGCTGTCACATTCCAAAAGCATGGCCCATAAGGCCCAACAAACATTCTCGTTTATGAAAATCTTCCTCTCCCCAAACGCGGGCTCTGCTCACACAGCCCAGCTCATTTATCAGGGCCCACAGCTACCTGTGACAGCAGCAACACGGGGAGCGCGGCACAGCGCCCACCAGGAGCGGCAGCCACTGAACAAAGGCTCCACCGCTGAGGAGGGGGGGTGGGTAATGAACTTGTTTCTGAGACAACCAAGGTAGCCTGATGCCTTCCACCGAGGGTCTGCATTACTGAACCAAGACCCACCCGAGAGAGAGAGAGAGAGAGAGAGAGAGAGAGAGAGCAGAGAAGAGACACACACACACACACACACACACACACACACACGATCTCACGTTGCTGGAAGGGGAGGGCAACTAAGAAGCCAAAGCAGCAGGCTTTGTACAATGGGAGCAGCAAATCCAATCCTAATTGTCTCACCATATCCATCTGTGGGTCAATACTCACTGCGATGCAAATGCCAAATATAACCTTCATCTGCAACCCCAACGCCAAAACACACTCGAGAACACTATCAAATGAAATGTCTTAGGGTTTCGTGTGCCCTTCCCAGCCTAAAACGCCTCATAAACAACACGGCCAGAGTGTCCCACAGAACCTCCACCTCTGTGGTGGGAAAGGTGGGGGTGGGCCTGGCCAGCGAAAGGCCCTGAGGGTTGGAAGGTAAGGGAGGGGTGTAGGAAGGGTGCTGGCAGGAGGGACGGTGTGCCACGGCAAAAGTACTGACCAAGGGCCTGGGAGCCAGAGCGATGCGGGGTCTTTAAATAATTGCGGGGTGGGGGCGGGGGTGGAAGCATGTTCCAGGATTTCACCTGAAAGCATCCTCATTGACTGACTGGATGGGCCCCCTGGGGCGGGGTGGGGGAGGCGAGGAGGAAAGCAAATACAAATGCACCCAGCTTCAGGTAACAGCTGGGGAGCCAGGTCTTCAGGGTTGGAGCGCTTCTGAAGCCAGGCTCCGAAGAGGTTTAGGGGCCTGCTCGCCCCATTTCCTCCAAACAGCTTCTACAGGCATGGATATCCGAGAAGGGGGGTGCCCTGCAGAACCCGAGGGGCTGAGCGAGGGAAGGGGAAATGTGACTCCGGCGCCGAGAACATCAGGGTGGCAGGCGAGGGAGAGGAGGGGTACCCCAAGCTGAAGGGAAGGTTGGAGACCCCTACCCTCGTAGCCTAGGGTAGGAATGGGCTCTGGGCAACAGAACCCCTCGGAGAAACAAGCCCCCGTCGTCGAACCCCGCAATCTTGGCGGGAGAAAAGGCGCCCCCAGGAGCATCTGCCGGCGGGGAATAACCCCCCTCGCACGGACGCGCTGAAGGGCAGGAGCCGGGGACCTCCACATCTCGAGGAAGCCTGGGCTCCGAGCGCAGGGAGCCGAGGGGGCTGGAAGCGCGAGCCCCCGGGCGCCCCGGCCGGGCTCCGCCTGGTAGCGCGCGCGGGGACCCCAGGCCTGACCCTCCGCCACCCCGGCCCTCCGCGCCCCCCGCCCGGCCATATTGCGCGGCTGGGGAGGGGGCGCGCCCGAGCCCCGCGGCCGGCGCGAGGCCTCGCCCGGCCCTCGGCATCCCGCGCCGCCCCGCTTCCCCCCCGGCCCGGGACTCACCCTGGATCCCCCGGGGCCCGGCCCCGCCGCTGCCGGCTAGCAGGAGGACAACAAGGGGGAAGAAGGAGGAGGCTCCGGCCGACTCCGCC
>NW_026596085.1:355460-464174 GCF_907164565.1 Psammomys obesus
TCCGCTCCGCGCCGGCACGTGAGCTCCCGGGAGCCGGTGCGGCCGCCGTCGCGCGCGCCCCCGAAGGGCGGGGCCGGGTGCGCGCGGGCGCCCGCCTTAAAGGGGAGGGTCCCGGTTAAAGGGGCGGAGGCGCTCTCCTCGGCCCACCTCGCGCGCCCGTGCGGCGCCGAGCGGAGAGGGGGGAGGCCGGGGCGGGCGGCCGCCGCCGCGCGCCCTCCGGCCCGCCGAGCCCCGCTGGGTCCGTCGCCGCGGCCTCCTAACGGGAGTGCCCGCGAGGGGCCCCCGGCCGCCCTCTGGACACGGCAACCTGTGCGATCGCCCTTTGGAAATGTGGCTGGGCTGGCGCGGCGCACAGCCCCGGCGAGGGGGCTGCCCAGGTAGAGCCCTCTCGGTAAACGGTGGGACAGCAGCCGCCGAACGCCTCAGGAATACGCGTCGCGCTTCCCCCTGTCTGTCTTCGGGAAATAATGAGGCTAAATATTTACGCAAAATGTTCCCTTGCTTATTTATCGTTGGGAAAAGCTGGACGCTAGAGAAACAATCGCAGAAGCTTAGATAAACTACGGCTCAGCCACGAGAAGAGGCCCTAGTAATTAAACCTCGGTTTACAGAAACTGATGGCGCGAGGAAACGTTACTCCATGTTAAATGAGAGCACAGAACGCCAAACTTTACAACGTTAAATTCTGGTGGCTGATACGTACGTGTAGGAGAAAACAGGAGGATATTACTCAAAAGTACCGCTAGGATTTTCTGTTGTCTGTTTATTTGAGACAGGATCTCCCTGGCTAGCCCTTGCTACCTTGGAACTCACTGTGTAGCCCAGGCTGGTTTCAAACTCACTGAGAACTGCCTGTTTCTGCCTCCCAAATGTTGTGTCTAAAGGTGTGTGCCACAGTACCAGGCTGAAATAATTTTTTATCTTTTCTGTAAATATTCCAGTCATTTCTAAATACTCTCCAGGTAAACATTTCAAATTCAGTGGGAAATGCTTATAAAAGGAAAATGATCCCATAGCTTTCTCCAGAGTTCACTTTCTTTAGCTTGACTTCATTAAGAGGGTGAGGCCTGGAGAGTCCAGAGACTTTGGTGTCTGTATTCTGCTTCTGATAACTGGGAAAACAACATTTTCACCTTTCTAAGGCATAGTTTCATGTGTGAGACCTAGGGTTGAGAAGATGTCAAGAAAGAGAGGGAGGAGAGGCAGACGGATCTTTGATTTTGGGGCCAGCCTGGTCAACAGAGTGAGTCCCAGGACAGCCAGGGCTGGCTACACAGAGAAACCTTGACTGGAAAAAAACAAAACAAAAACCAAACCAAACAAACAAAAAACCCAAGCAAACAAAGGAGGGAGGCTGTCTTAGTGTGTGATTGTCACCTGACCTTATAAGCTGTCCCCAACACAAGGAACCGAGGGAAATGAGGAGTGTCCCTCCCTCCCCAGGTACACACACAGGGTCAAGCCTGCCGTTAGCGAGTAGCTATTTTTATCCTTTTTACCCAAAGTTACCACCTCTCCTCCCCAAGTCTGTCTAACTGGACTACCCAACTGCTCCGTCCTCCTGTAGGTCCCCAGCTCCCCAGCTCCCCTGGGCACAGTACTGAGAGCCACTGGGCCAAAGCTGGTTTTAGTTTATTCTCTCTCCGTTCTGAAGCCTAGAAACCCGAACCCACTCTTCAGGACTGACTCCTCCTCTGTGTCGCCCAGCCTCCGGAGTGCTGGGATTAAAGATGTGTGCCACCACTGGCCAGGCCTTTTGTTTTGAAACAGGGTCTCATGTGACCCTGGCTGCCTGTGAGCTCACTATATACAGGAAGATGGCCTTGAACTCCTGGTGCCCTGCCTCTGCGGAGGTGTGTTGAGGTTACAGGTGTACCGCCATGCCAGTTCAGATAACCAGAACTTGGTTGTGTCGATCTGGCTTCTGAGAAAGATCACGTTCAGAAGTTTTGGATACCAGATAACCCTGTTCGGCCAGAACCCCTGCAAATGGGAAGGGACACTGGGCACTCTTGCCACTTCGGGGGTCACAGAGGGAACAGTAGGGTCAGCCTGAGCACACAGAACACCGATCTCGATGCTAGGTCCCCAGATCCGCATTCACCATCTGCTTGCCCGATGCCTCCCTAATGCTGAGTTCATTCAGTTGTGCAATAGCTCAGAGGGACGCCCCGAGGGTTGGGTTTTGTACACTACCTCATGCAACGATGCAAAAGGAATCGCTGTTCTGATGACCACGGGCTCACCTTTGCTACCACCCTGTGGAGCAGCTGAGGCCTGTCAGCCTGTACCCCGCTTGCAGGTAAGGCTACTGAGACTTAGAGACGGGTCCAGCTTGCCCACACTTGCGCATAATTGGTTGTTAAGACCACAGCCCACTGCTCTTCAAAACCAAACATCTCATGCTTTCCCAGGGACTAATCCTCAGAACGAAGCTGAAGATGAAAAAGGGATTTGCTGGGATGGGGAGAAGGGATAATTCTAGTTCTCACACTTGTTGCGAGGGTATGGGACATTTTATCCAGTCAGCGCTCCTAGGTCAGGAAGCTCCCTTTCCTCTGAGGCTCTGGCTTCAAGGAGACAGACTGTCCGGCTCACACCCATGATCGTCTGCTCTTTTCTGTGGCTGAGCCCGAGTATGCCTCGCTCTAGTGCTCTTCACTATGCCTAAAGCCTCAGTGAAGTGCTCTTGCTTTCTTGTTTATTTTTCTTTCTTTCGTCCTTCCTTCCTTTCTTTCTCTCTTTCTTTTTTTCAAGGCAGGGTTTCTCTGTGTAGCCCTGGCTGTCCCGGACTCACTTTGTACACCTGGCTGGCCCTTAAAATCACAGAGATCTGCCTTCCTCTGCCTCCCTGAGTGTTGGGATTACAGGCATGGGCCACTGTGCCCGGCTTGCTCTTGCTTTCTTGTAGTTTCTTATAGTGCTTGTATTTTGCGGCATCATGTGACATTTGTATACATACATGTACCATGTATGATCAAGGCAGGGTAAACATCCTCCCTGACATTTAGCACGTCTTTACAGTGGAAGCCTTCAGACACATTTCCCTGAACTATGGAAGTTCTCACTATCTGTAGTTGCTTTCTTGCCGAGGCTCCCTGGACCATGCCTTATCTAACTGTAGCTTTGTATTGGCTATCAACCTTTCCCCTCTTTCCCCTCCCCCCCCACACCCCTTGGTAGCTGTACTCTCCTGAAGTTTGTTACTCTGCAGAGTAGGCCCCTCCACAGACTGTGAACCATTGTGCCCCTTTGTTACACAGGCTCTCAGACATTCAGGCCTGAGCAGGACAGAGTTGGGGCGGCAGCTCAGTTAAGAGCACTTGCTGTTCTTGCAGCAGACCTGGTTCCCAGGTTCCCAGTTCCCAGCATCCCCATCAGGCAGCTCACAACCACTTGTGATACAGTTACGGGGAATCCAATGTCCTCTTCTGGCTTCCGCATGGCCAGGTCCACATGGTGCACACGCACTCACAAGTGCACGTAAAATAGAAGTCTTTTAAGAAGATCAGTTTGCTGATCCAAATAAACTGAAACTTGGTGCAGAAAAGCATTGAAGTGTGTCAAGGCTGACAAGGAAACCAAAGAGGAGGCAGTGTCTGTAGCCGAGACCGGAGAAGAAGAGCAGATTCCCAGGCAGCAACACTGAATGGGGGAAGTGAAGGAGAGGATGATGGAATTCCTGGATGAGCTGATATGGATAACTTGTGCCTAGGACATGGGAGGTGAGGGGTGAAACCCTGTCGGGGAATACTGACTGACCAGCACCGTGGGCCGAGCCACACGACACTGCAAGCCAGTAGCACAGCCTGGCTGTCCAAACAGCTCCAGGGAGCACAACAGTGCCAGAAGTACAGCAGCAAGGCAGAAAGTGCAGAAGTGGGCAAAGAACCCAGAGAGAACAGAATCCTGGAAACCAGCAAGAGACGCTTCTAGCAGGCCTCTGGGGCCTAATGTGGAATAAGGCAAATACAGGGGGCCCCAGGGTTTGAGGTGTAGGCCCTCAGGTGACTTCTGCCTGAGCCGCCTGAGTGAATGGTATGGAGGACCAGCCTGTGAATGGGAGGCAGAGGCTGAAGAGGCCTTTGGTGTCCTCTTTCTCTTTAAAAGAACTCGGCTATGAAAACAACTCCAAATGCTCAATAAACTAGCAAGGAAGGGAGAAACGTTGAACTGGAACCCAAGAATGGGATGGGTTGTGGCCTGGCAACAGAGCACTTTCCCAGCATGTCCGGGCTCCGTCGTCTCTAGCCACTTCTGCTGAACTGAAACGCTGTCTTCTGGAAGCAGGAGGGAGCATCATAAGACTCAGGAAGCTTGCAAGACTTGTGAGATTCTCAAGGCCCCTCCCTGAGGTTATATAAGCAATAACCAGCTTCTGGGCAAGAGGGAACTCTCTAGTGACGTCGCTGCAAGCTGTGCAGGGACACAGCTATTGGGAGTCGGCTAAGCTGGGGTGGAACCGTCCCCTCAGGTGTCTGCCTTTGAGTGACCCACGCTCCTTTAAGTAACCCCGTTAAATTCGTTAGTTCACCAAGCCAGACTTGGCTGGAGTCTCTCCTTTAGTTTGTCATTGCTCTCTGTGTGTGGTGAATAGAAATAAGCTCGAAGGAAAAGTACAGCAGTACCCGGCAGCACAGAACAAACACCTAAGTAGAAAGAGAGGAAGCCAGGTGCCTGCCTTTCACCTGGGGAGTATCTGCACACCATGCAAACTTGAAGTGTGTTTTTTGTTTGGTTTGGTTTGGTTGGTTTGGTTTGGTTTTTTTGTAGGAGGCAAAGCCTGGGTCCTTCCAAGTGAGAAGACCCCTGCGCAAAGCTTTGGCCTATAGAAGGTAATGCAGCCTAAGGATCAGCTATAAATAATTTTTTCCTCCAATACATCACAGAAAAGCTGCTGAACTTGAACTTTGGTACTGGGTGAAAGTGGAGGACAAAAGTATTCCAGGAGAATTCATAAATGCCAGCCAGCTCCATGATATGTTCTTATTTGAATCTGCCCTATCTGGACAGTTTGGGAAACTACACACTGTTCAGATTTAAGTAACTGAGGCCATGCATGGTAGTACAGAAAAAAAAAGTAACAAATCATCTCTGGAGGTAACTACAGGAGATCCTCTAGTTAATATTACAATAAATATACAGCCAAAAAACATAACCAAATAGGACTCAGATAAAAATATATCAAATTAGAACTGTATGTTCATAGAAAATGCCTTTTTTAAATGAGTCAAATAAAAAATGTAAGTCATTGCTGACTTCATGCGTCCTTTACACAGTTACATATACTGGTAGAAAAGAAAGAGGGCAAAAAAAGAGGAAACGGGGCTGGAGAGATGGCTCAGTGTTTAAGAACACTGTGCTCTTCCCAAGGACCTGGGTTCAGTTCCCAGCACCCACATGGCAGCTCACAACTGTCTGTAATCTCAGTTTCAAAGGATCTGACGCCTTCACACTAATGCACATAAAATTAAATGAAATTTAAAAAAAGAAATGAGGAAATAGGATGAAAAATATACAAGAAAGTAAGCAAGTAAATGAAAAGGGCAATATTCATATGCAATAACTAGAATATAATATATACAAATAAATTAGACATATACGTGATTATAATAAATGCTAATGAACTAAATAATCCAACTTAAAAATAATGACTTCCAGACCAAACAAGAGGGAGAAAAGATTTCAGATATCCAAGGTGAAAGGAATGATCTAACTTTGCTCTGTTGCTTTATTAAGCGCAGAGAGATTCTAGCTTACATCTAGTGAAGGAGCCAAGAGGAGTTCAAAAGCACAGGAAGATGAAGGAGTAAGAGGTAGTTGGGGAACGCAGACACCAGATGCAGAGGCGCAGGGGCCAGCTTTGGCCTGGAGGAGAATGTTACTGTCTCAGAGACAGGAGAAAGGAGGTGAGCAAAGAAAATGTGTAAGCACAAAAGGTTTATCTTAGTGTTCTCAGACAAGGAACAGTTTTTTCTCATGAGTAGTTTGCGCATAAGGATGAATGGCTTATGACGGAGGCTATGCTGGAAGAAAATGGTAACAATGTATAAAAATTCATGACAAAGTGTAGTAACATGGAAAAACCGAGAGTGACATCAGGGATTCAGAAAACTAGAAAGAATGTCCAAGTGGTGCTCAGAGCCCAGCAGGAAACACAGAACATAGAGATGAGGCCTCAGGAACCCTTTTAGGCAGTGCTGCCTTTTCCAGAGGTGGTTACCAGCCTAAGGTGGGGTAGATGGGGCGGAGGAAGAAATGGTGGAGTCAGAGGGTGGGGCAGATGGGGTGGAGGGAGAGGTCGACAGAGCATTGAACGAAGCCGAGGGTGGACTCCCTGGACGACAGAACGGGAGGGTGGTGTAGCTGGTAGCTGAGGACAGGCACGGTCTGGAGGGCGTGCTGTTGACCCTACTTGGTGTCAGCAGCCTGCTGTTTGTACACAAGTGGCCCCACAGGAAGGAGCTGAGCTGTGGCATTCCTGAAGAACACCCTTCGAAGTGCTCCTTGCTCTCTCTCCGCCCCAGAGGCTCCCACATGACTGTAGAGGAGGGCTTTCTTCTTCAGCTCTCACACTGACCTCGTTCCGCCCCAGTGCCTCCTGGGTAAACAGGCCCTGTGCCCTCAGCCGTGAGGATTCAGACTTGAGTTCCCACCTGAGCATGCCCAGTGCCCAGATAGGGTTGCTCTCCTGGTCATTTTCCTGTTGTTGCGAACCTCAGTTTCTTTCTGTCCACCTGGTGCCCCTGTTCTGCATGTTCTCATGACATTCCAGGCCAGAACTTCACAGTGTGCTGGTGCCGTAATGTCTTCATCTGCTGATCACCTTCCCCCACACCCAGATCCCAAGAGATCTCCTGGAGTTTGTCAGCCATCTTCTCCAGAGCAGACAGGCATCTTTCTTCCTCAGGGCCATGGAGATCCAAATCTAGAGGGCAATTTTAAGTTGTTGAGTCTGATACTGCTTGCCTGCTTGCTGGTTGGTTATGGTTTTTCCAGACACGGTTTCTCTGTGTAGTCCTGGCTGTCCTGGAACTCCCTCTGCAGACCAGACTGGCCTCAACCTCAGGGATCTGCCTGTCTCTCCCTCCTGAGAGATGGGAATAAAGGCATGTTCTACCATGTCTGGCTTTGATCGCGTTACAGAGAAACAGAGACTGTCTCAGCAGAGACAGTGGAGACTGGCAGTTATCGTAACGAGAACTTTCCACACACCCACCCCTAACGCACAAGGAGGTGTCCAGAGACTGACAGCACGCTTGTCTGTAGGCTTGCCAGATCCTGTATGGTCCCTACAACCATCCAGGGGTGATGTCATTCAGCTCCCTGAAGAGGAAGCAAGCCACCAGCACAAGGCCATTCATCCATACCTAGTGGGGCAGCTTCCCTGATGCCCTGCCTCCCCCTCCCACACCCCCCTGGTGCCCTCCCACACCCCCAGGTCCCTCAGCTGAAGCTGCCTTCTTACCTGTTGATCTGGCACCATGTTCGTCATCAATTCCTGCGTCTCTAGGGAGCCGGGGCTGGGCTTGTTGTGTGCGCACACTTCTGGCCACAGCTGTGGCACCAGGTCTGGCTCTCCAGGCCAAGGAAGAGCAACGTGGAGACGGGCTGAGCCACTCAGGGCTCTCTTATAAGCATCTGAACTAAGACGCAAGAAACCGAGTGACATAGATGGTGTAGGTGCCTGGACATGGCGCTGGGCTGAGCTGGGCAAGAGGTGTAGAACAAAGGCTTGAGGTGACGGGGACAAGAAACTGAGGCTCACTGGGGTGTGCTCGTGTGCTTGCGTGCTTGCGTGCGGGCGTGCGGGCGTGAGTGTGTGTGTGTGTGAGAGAGAGAGACCCCTCCAGCCTCACCCACAGTCACGTATCCAGCCCAGCGTCTTCACACCCATGAGACCCGGCAGTATTTTCCCTGGTGAGGTCCTTTGAGATTGCCATCTGTCTCCTCATGGAAGTGTCTTTGTTCTCAAAGCCTGTGACCCAGCAAGCAGAGCAGCTCACATAAGTCGATGGGCTCGGGACTGACTCCTCCAGGAAGCCTGCCCCTCCTCTGTCTGTCTGTCTGTCTGTCTGTCTTCTCCGGGTCACTCACAACCTGACCACAGACGGCAGCAGCCATGTCCCTTTCCTTCCCACCATTTGGTCATGTTGGTTGGTGGCATCTCCCAGCTTTCCGTCACCTGTTACCGTTTGAAGCTGCCTGCTTTACCACTGCCATTTTACGTCTGCCAATCCTTGTGCAGGCTATCATTTCTTCAACCTTGAGTACATGCTGAAAGTCTGTGAGATGGGCCTTGGCCTAGGTCCTGGGGATGAGTAAGCATTTAGCTCTCGCCCTCCAGTCCAGGAGGGAAGCTGCAGTTCCCCTGGCCAAACTTCAGGGCCATGATCCCAGCTCCCCACTTGGATACCCACCATGACAACGTTGATGCCCAGACCAAAGCTCTTCCCTGTGTTCTTTCGCATTGTTCAACCCCCGATCCTGGAGTCTTCTCTATCTCCCACTCTTCCTTCTTTCTGATCTTCATTCTGTGGTTCAAGAGAAAGAGAGAATGAGAGAGAGAGAGACAGTGAGAGAGAGAGAGAGAGAGAGAGAGATTGTATGCTGTTTTAGGACCCCATCACTTTTCGAAAACCTGGTGAAGAATCCTGCCAAAGCCTCAGGGCGGGGGAGGGGAGGCTGGGCAATCTGAGCCCGGGGCAAGGCCGGGTGTCTGGGAAGCCAGGTTACAACCGCCAGCTTCAGAGCCTGGGCGCAAGCTTCAGAGCCTGGGCGCAAATGGCTTCGCACCTTTGACTGCAGCTTCCTTGGCCCACTGAGGCCCTAGCCGACCCGGTCCGACCCCACAGGCCCACCTCCTCTCCAGCAAGCCCAGCCGCCTAGGACTCCGCAGCACAGCAGGCACCAAGTAAAACTGTTGTGTTTCTGGAAACACACCACACGCCGAGCAGCCTTGAAATCCTTCTTGGAACGGGTCCAGGGGTTTATTTATGAAATTCCCAGGGGGTGGGAGAGACAGAAGTCTGGACTTCGCAGACTGAGAGCTGCGCCATCATCTCGCCCGCTCGCATCCCCGCCACTCCAGCCAGCTCTTACCACAGCCCAGCTCAGGGCTGGGCCACCAGAGAGCTAGCTCAGGGGCCCAGGGCTCAGCGTTTGGCCATCGTCCTGCTCTCTGGCCTCCCTCCCTCCTCTCTGCCAGCCCCCACCTTCAGTCCACAGCCCTTCCCCTGCCCCCTCCACTTTGGGGATCCTCGCTGTCCTGTGGATCCACGCTGCAAAACTAGTTTCTACCAAAGCGACACGGCGCGAGGCTGGTCTGTGCACTGGGCGCTCTTCGGGCTCTTCTCAGTTTGGTCCAGAACACGAAGGAGTTTGACACCGAGGCATGCGTGGAAGAGGCTGCTGAAGGCTTGAAGGAAGCTCAGGATGCCCGAGCCTCCCTGGTGCTTTGGGGATGTCACAAGCCGGGTGGTTAGGCT
The DNA here is from genome assembly GCF_907164565.1 of Psammomys obesus. Classification (NCBI taxonomy): domain Eukaryota; kingdom Metazoa; phylum Chordata; class Mammalia; order Rodentia; family Muridae; genus Psammomys; species Psammomys obesus. Next base: position 364,949 of record NW_026596085.1, read on the forward strand.
GATGACGCTGAAGACCCAGGGGACCTGCTCCCAGCCCAAAGCACAGGCACTTCCTGCTGTGTATAGGCCTTCAGGAGAGCGACTGAAGGAGAGCCACTAAAGGAGAGCGTTCCTAGCGGGACTTGAGGGTGTTATGACCTCTTTTCATTTTTATCATTATTATTATTTAGTATTATTATTTGAGACATGGTTTCTCTGTGTAGCCCTGGCTGTCCTGGATTCCATCTGTAGACCAGGCTGGCCTCGAACTCACAGAGATCCACCAGCCTCTGCCTCCAGAGTGCTGGGATTAAAGGTGTGTGCCAGCACTTCTAAAGCAGTTTCATAGCAGAGGGTTTGTCTAGTGTGCAGGAGGCCTTGGCTTCTATCCTCATCCTGCCCTGGGAGGCAAACAAAACATACGCCCTTGTCTGTAGTTTCCTGCCTTCAGCGATGCCAGAGGCTCAACCCTACAGAGGGACTCTCTCCCACAGACGTCGCCATCTGACTTCAGGACTGGCTTCACTAATCTGCTGGAGGCATGACAGACAACTTAGGCCAAGAGTACGTGCTTGCCACAGGAGTGGGGGGCTTCTAAAAGGTCCCAGGGTACCATCCCCTAACCAATAAAACCAGAGCACACGCAGTGAAAACCCACGAGTGGAAGAGTAAAGGGAAGCATCCTTTAAGGACTACCATCTCCTCGGCCTCTAGCTCGGGTATTTAGAACGCTCGCTCTGTTCAGAAAGAAGAATCCAAAAAGTTCACTCGGCTTCACACACCTCCGGAAGCCTCTCCTCCCTCGGGAAGTCCCAGCCTGATTACACAGGATGAGCTGGGGTGGGGAGAGACCTGGGAATCTCTCCCTGGTGAGGCAAGGCGGGTGTGGGTGCACCTGAGGGGGGCAGATCCACTCCTGGCTGGGAGGGGCCGGCGTCAGCCCGCCAGGGCCTGCCTGCACGCCTGTGCGCGCCTGTGCGCACGGTGTGCGAATGCGCTAGTGCGTCTGGGTTGGGGAGGGATCGGCACAGGGATAAAGGTGTAGAGCTGTTCCAGTGCATGCCCCTGAAGTCGGCCACGGCCTTCGCCCGGGCTTGGGTCAGCGTACTCATGGCAAGGGTAAAGGTGCACACCTATTTTTAGAAAGCGCGGTGGAGGAGCGCCATGGCCTCCGGACGTAGATAGGACTCAACCCCCAAGATCTCTGATTGCTAGTTATGCAGTCTGGGGCCTACCACGGACGCGCTGCAGCCTCCTGGCTCCCAATGTGTAAGACAGAAAAACGAGGCTTTTGTCTTTTTTTTTTTTTTCCTATGAGACAGGGTCTCGATGTAGCAGTGGCTGCCTGAAACTCAGGACATAGATCAAGCTGGCCTTGAACTCACAGAGATCCGCTGCCTCTGCCTTCCAAGTGATAGGACTAAAGCGCCCCACCATGGCTGGTGAAAGAATGGTTTTTGTTTTTGCAGAATGTATGTGAGGATAGAAGGAAGTTGTCCTTTATCAGTTGCCAGAGACTGAAGGGAGGCCTGTTGTGCGAGGCCAGGAAGGCCAGTGCTGACGTCAGGCTGCCTGTTTTAAACCTTACAGTGCCGCAATCTTCCCATACATCGGTCAGGAGTGACATCGGCAGCTTCACAGGGTTGTCATAAGGCTCAAGTCGTTAGTACACACAGCACATTCATGCTATCTGTGTCACGGACCCAGTGTTTGCGCCTCCGTGGCCCTTGTCCCGGGACCCAGCCGCACTGCACAGCCCCTGTCCCAGCGTGCCCTGCCTGTGGCTTCAGGCCAGGTTTTTTCCTTACAGTAAAATCTTTTTTTTTTCCCCCCCAAGCTGGTCCTTCCCAGGCGTGCTGTTGTCATGGGAACCTGCAGAGGCTGCCTCGATTTGGGGGAGAAAGGGCTTGTTGATGAAAGCCAAAGAATCCCACCACTGCGCTTGCAGCCACTACAATAGGGGGATGGCGATTACAACGCCAGAATGCAGCCAGCCACTGCGGGCTGTTTGTCTAAGGAGGTTCCCACGCACCCCACCTGCTGCCCGGTGCTCAGGGGGCCCCTAAGTGAGCAGCTATGACTAGGTGAGTGAAATCCCTTGATTCAAACCTCTCTGAGTCCATTTCTTTCCTCCTTTTCATCTTCTTCCTTCTCCTCCCCCTCCTATTCTTCCTCTCCTCCCCCTCCCTCCTCTTTTTCATCCCCCTTCTCCTTTTCCTCCACCTTCTCCTCCTCCCCCTTCCTCCTCTTGCACCTCCTTCTCTTCCTTCCCCTCTTCCTCCTTCTCCTGCATTTGCCTTTGCTTGAAACAGGATCTCGTGTAGCCTAGGCTGGCCTCTAGCTTGCTATGCAGCCCACTAAGTAAGCCCTTGAACTCATACTCTTCCTGTCCCCATCTCCTGAGTGCTAGGATTACAGGCATGCGCCCTACACCTGGCTCTCTCTGCCACCTTCTCTCCTCATTTCAAAGATGGGGCCAGTGCTGAACAGTGCTTCGTGGTGGGCTGAACAAGTTCCAGGCTTGGAGCAGGGTTTCAGACTCCACTTGCTACTCCTCTTCCTCTTTAAGAAGATGATGTATCCACAGAGCAGGTACAGTTGGCTTTGGGGGGCAGATGGGCAAACTGAGGCCTCCGAGTGACTTCCCGAGTCATGCAGCCAGCAAAACAGAAGCCCTCTGAAGTGTGCCACTGCCTAGAAACGCTGGGGACTGCGGGGAAGCAATGTGAGTAGAGGGGGCACAAGAACAGGCACGTGCCGTCCAATCCAGCACGCAGAAGACAGTCCAAGGCACCGGTTCTCAGCCTGGCTAACGCTGCGACCCTTTAATACATTTCCTCATGTGGGGTGACCCCCAGCCACAAAATTACTGTGCTTCGACTTCACAACCGTGATTTTGCTGCTGTTACGAACTGTAGTGTAAATGTCTGATATGCAGGGGTATCCGATATGTGACCCCATAAGGTTGGTCATTTGACCCCCAGATGGGTCTCAACCCTGCAGGCTGAGAACCACTGCTCCAAGCGGACAAAGAGCCAGCCCATCTTCCCCTGGTAAAATTCCACCCCTGAAAGCAAGGCGGCCCCTCCACCTCTCTCTCTCTTTCTTCCTCTCTTGGGAGGGGCAGAGCAGCAACACAGCAGGAGCCTCCACAAACGCCATGAAACAAGGACCTCCTAATCTCACCCCTCAGGGTGTATAAGGCGCTCCACCAGCTCTAGATGTTTTTTCTTTATTATTTTCAATTGTGTGCAGGTGTGCGCGTCCGAGTGTGGGAATGTGCACACTCGTGGAGGTGCCTGTGAAGCCACAGGTGTCAGGTCTCCTGAGGTTAGACCTACAGACTGTTCAAACCACACGGATGCTTCGACTTGAACCCGGGTCTTCAGGAAGAGCAGCAAGTGCTCCCAACCACTGAGCTGTCTCTCCTGCCACTCCATGTGCTTCCTGACCCTCCACCCCATGAGCAGACGTGCTCCCGAAGCCATGGACAAGCCGACGTTCGCAGAGAGAGAACGGCCCTGTGAGGTGCAGACCCTCACACAGGCTTGCAGAGAAGTGTTTACCAGGGGCCGGGGGGGGGGGGGAGCTCAGTGGCAGAGCTCATGCTTTGCATTCATAAGACTCGGTGCCCCCTCAAGAGCACACACACTCAAAAGTAATGACACAGAAGTATGTTCATGGTGTATAATTAAGGTTGGGAAAACGGGTTATAAAATAGGTGCAGTATAATCTGAAATTATACATAAAAGAGCTGGAAGGACACACAGGAAAATGTTTACAAGATCTCTCTGTTCAGTGAAATTGTAAATAATGTCCTCTTGACTATATTATCAGCATCTTTTTTTTTTTTTTTTGAGACAGGGTCTCTCTCACTTTGTAGACTAGGTTGTCCTGGAACTTGCTATGTAGACCAGGCTAGCCTTGAACTCACAGTGATCAACCTACCTACCTCTGCCTCCTGAGCGTTAGAATTAAAGGTGTGCCCCACCTCTTCCAGTGAGATCATCATTTCCAAAGATGACTATAGCCTGCTTTTGTGATTAAAACCAAAACCAAACAAAACAAAGCTAGCCAGCTCTGTGCCACACTCCTTTAATCCCAGAAGGTGAGATGGATTACCGAGTTTGAGGCCAGCCTGGTATATAGAACAAGTTCTAGGACAGCCAGGGCTATACAGAGGAACCCTGTCTTGAAAAACAAAACAACAACAACGAAAACAAAAAACCTAACCCAACCAAGAGCTAATTTAAAATAGCCTTACCCACAAAGCATGATTATGTTAGAAAAAAAAAGAAATGTATGTATGTGTATATATATATGTGGATTTATAAATTACATAATAAACTTAAATACTATACCATCATTAAAATGATTACAAACTCTGCAGAACTATTTAAATATTTATGAGATGCTGACTGAGAAGCACCAGACTCAACATGGAGTGCGCTCTGCGGTGGTAAGTATGTGCAGTACATATGCAAGGAAATAAATGGTTTCTGTCTAGTAGGATGGAGTACGTGAAATTTCCTCCCCCACTTTCAAAGCATGATACTTCCCCTTTTCAGTAATAAGCAAACAGCCAGGCAGGGCATGGTGGCTTATTCCCATAATCCCAGTACTCACAAGGTAGAGACAGAAGGATTAGAAGTCCAAAATCATCCTTGGCTAAATAGAAAGTTCAAGGTCATTCGGGGCTATACATGACCATTATGTCATGCCAGACACAAAGGTGCATACTGTAGTCCCTGCATTCAGGAGCCTGTGGCAAGAAGGATCACCCAGGAGCCTGCGAAATATACTGGTACAATAGTGGCACAAATGTTATGGGAGTCACCAGCCACTTTTTGATTGAATTTAAGGCCAACTCCATGAGGTGGAAGCCATACTTGACACTACTAAGGTGACCAAGAGCCTAGACAGGTCATAGGCTTAGGGAGAAATCGACTACTTCTGTTCTGCTAAAGGAACACAGCAACACAAAGACTCCTCATATGTTATAGATCAGTGATTCGCTCAGGCCTCATCAGAGAAGCTGCTTCTTGGAGTGGGTGGGAATTAATACAGAGACCCATGCTGTCTGGATATACCTATCCTTTTGTAAACATGCCTAGGATATTATACCTGATCAGTTGGTCTAAAACCTGGATTAAAAGGTCTAAAACCTGGGCAGGGCAGAATGGGGTAGGCATGGCAGTTCTGGGGCTTTGGGTTCAAGAGAATCATGGGAAAAAGAGAGAGGAGGCAGGAGGGTTCCATGATGGGTTAGCATGAGCCAGGAGAAAGGACTCCAAGGATGGGATGGATGGAGAAAACACCAAGATGAAAAATATAAGCAAGTATCATGGGACCACGTATGGAAGGTAGAGCAGATGAGGATGGTTAAGGTGGGTGGCATTGGATGGGGGCTGGGAGACGGATGGTGAGATTACTGAGACAGTGTAGGTAGAATATCTGTCCAGCCTGAAGTAAATAAGGATATTATTAGATTTAAAAGGTGTCTGCTTCTTATAAATTGTGATGGTGGGTTAAATAATACTGCCGGAACGATTATAGCCCACTAATGAACATTTGTTAGACCATACCTTTTAATTTTACAGCAACCAATGCTAAACACTGGGCCTTATTCCTGAAACATTTGTAGAGACCTGGTTGCAAAGAGTTCCACTTCAACCCGTGCTGCATGAATCTGCTCAGTACTCCTCTCTGGCCACGAGTCCCTACTGTGCATGTAAACACCTCATTTATAATTCCATTTCTTTAAAATCTCTCACTTTATTTTCTTGTAACATGGTCTCATCCTGTGTCCCTGCCCGTGCGCAGACTGGACTGGCTTCAGATCTGTAGCAATGTTCTCTGCTTCTCAAGTGCTCTGATTACAGGCATGAGCCGCCACGCCTGACTCATTCTTCATTTTCATGATGAGTTGTTTGCTTGCTTGCTTTTCAAGAAAGGTCTCCTGTAGTCCAGGCTTGACGCAAACTCACTGTGTAGCCCAGGATGACCTTGCCCTGCAGGTCTTGCTGCCTCTACCTCCTAAGTGCTAGGCTTGAAGGCGTGCCCCACCCCAGGGTGCTTTTATGTGGCACCTGGGATTGAACCCAGGGCTTTGAGTGTGCTTTGCCCTCTACCACTGAGCCACCGCCCCAGCCTCAGCCATGCTTGTTTTACAGGTCACATGGGTCACTTGGGACTTCACTCAAGTCCAGGGAGCCCCTTCCTGCCCAGTCTGCTCCAGACCGCCCTCTCTGCTGCCCAGCGCCGAAGAAGAATCTAGAGGGGTGGAGGTGGGTTAGATGAAAACACGAACACACATCAGGTGTGGTGGGGCTTGCTGTGCCCCTTTCCACGGATGGGACTCTGAAAAGTGAGCCGACAGACTAAGGCTGTCCAGCTGGAGAGAGCTGGCACTGGCGGCCATGTCTGTCACCCTTCAAGGTCCATCTCCACACCCACGTGTCTACTGATGGGTACCAGTCAGCCAGGTTAAGCGTGTCCCAGACGGAGGGGACAGTATGTACAAACGCCTGGAGGCAAAAGGAACAAAGGACTGGAAAAGAAGTTCAATGGGGCACGATGGGTGTGCGTGTGTGTGTGTGTGTGTAGGGAGCCGGGGCCCAAGCTGCAGGTCAGGGGCCTGTTAGCAAGAAGTTTCCACACTTGCGGGTCCAAGGAGGACAGTGACCTGAGGGCGCTTTTCCAGCTGGGTGCTCTGGGTGGGCCGGGACCAGTGAGGTGAACAGGAACAGGGCCCAATGGCCTAGGCAAGACCGCTGGGAACTGAGGAGTGGCAGAGAGAGGCCGGGGGAGGGGGCAGGTGGATGAGTTTCAGCTGACGAGAATGGGACCCGGTGGGAGGGAGCAGAAAATTATGGATGAATGTTGTGTTTGTTGAGCTAAAGCAGGTCACTCCCAGGTAGGGGGCTAAATCGGTTGGGGGAGATCTGTGTCAGATGTGATTGTGCCAAGGAACCATCCAGAAGGCTGGAGATGTCATCCTCGGAAGGGACCGGGGTGAAACACAGCTTCTGGCATCTGGGGATTAGCTGAGCTTGCGTGGTGCTCACTGAGCATGCGCAAAGCCTCAGGTTCCACCCCCAGCCCTGAACACGTGAGGCTCACTGGAACACGCGTGTCTCTCTGCGCTCCAGAGGGAGAATCTTCCGCTCCACGGCGCAATTTGAGGCCAATTTGAGCCGCTTGAGTCCCCATCTTAGCAAACAAACAGAAACACAGATTGGGAGGCCACTGATACACATTAACACCAAATGGCACTGAGGTGGCCCAGGAAGGGTCCAAAGAAGACCCAGCCTGAGTGCTCCGAACCCCTGCGCCCAGCAGGCGGGCCAAGCAGTGAATGGAGGGACACCAGCTGTGGGCGCTAGCAGAGCCAGAGGCAGGTCAGCGGGCGAGATTAGGACGGAGTGAGAAGGGGCCACTGAATTCAGTGCTAACCTCCAGGAGATGAGTTTCCATGGCAAAATCAGGAGGCAGTGGCTGAGTGGGAGTGAGCAGGCAGACACTTTTCCAATAATGTGACCAAAAAGGGGACAGGAGGGAGGAGGAGGGGTGGGTGATGGAGGGTGAGGGCGTGAGGTTCCTGCCCGGAGCAAGCTGGTGGAACCTTGGGGAGAAAAGCTGATTCACTTAGAAGGGTGAACAGTCACGAGGAGTGAGGGGTTTAGCTGCGAAGGGAGCCGCCTCTGGTCCCAGCAGCCGGGAGGTCTGCTCAAGGGTTCGAGGTCAGTGTGCACCAGCTGGGAGATAGTAAGATCCTGTCTCAAGAAATAAAGTGAAAAGTGGGGTGAAGCTCCGGAAGAGGACTGCTTATGCCTTCAGTTGTCAAAGGGAAGCCAGCGTGCAGAGCGTCCGCTGTGGGAGTTTAAGATGTTTGAAAAAAAAAAATTACTAAAGGTGCTGAGAAGACACAATCTCCTTTTCCAAAATAATTGGAATACCTTTGTTTTTGTTTTTCTGTTTTCTTCCTCAAATTCTCCAATTTACACCTGGGTCTTTTTTTTTTTCTTAAAAAAAAAAAATTGTAACTCTGGAAGCATGGCGGAAAGATAGCTCTTCCTTCTTTTCTTTCTTTCCTTTTTTTGTCTTGTGTAACCCTGACTGGCCTGGAACGCACTATGCAGATGAGAAGGCCTGGAACTCTGGTTCCTCCTGCCTTCTTCTTCAAGCTGAACACTCAATGCCTGGAGGAAAGGCCATTTTGAATGGGTGAACCTTAGTCAAAAAGAAAAGAGAAAAAATTAATTGTATTCATTTCAGGTACAAACAGAAACATACACTGTTACCTATGGGCTGGGAGAGAATACTTTGTAATTAGCATTGAAATTGTTTGCAATGTAAATTCCAGTTCTGAAGTACTTGACTATGCTTAAAAACAGTACTTCAGTATTTTAAGAATCCCCTTGTGGGGTAAAACCACTTTGTATCTATTTTAAGAGCTTGTTAAGTCTGCTTAAATGTAGTTTAGAGAAGAATTTAAGATCCTGGCTACATCAGAAGACAGCTTCTAGCAGGTAAGGGCCTGCGCAGGTGCTTCCAAAGGCCCTTGCACCTCAGGCAGATCCGAGGCGAGATTGTAGCTAAGGGAACAGTGGGGGCGTGAAGGTAAATTTCATTTCTCCAAAGGTCTAACTAGAGTATCGATCCAAAGGGAGCAGGCAGTAAATGCAGCATGGAGAATCCAAATAAATATAACTGGAGAAATAACAAACACACATATGGAGCCCTCCCTTTCCCTTTGAGCTGCCGCTCAGCTGTGGCTCCTGGAAGAGGTCAGGGGGTAAGAGAGCGGGGGGCTGGGCTGCCGGTGACACTGAGCTGCACAGAGCACTGTAAGCTGAAGACAGGAATACTAGGGCAAGAATAACGCTCTACCACTGGTAGGCTTGTTTTGTACGTCTGTCTGTCTGTCTGTCTGTCTATCTATCTATCTATCTATCTATCCATCCATCCGTCCAGCCCATCTGTCTGTCTGTCTGTCTATCCATCCATCCAAAGTCTCAATGCTCCTATAGCCCTGCCTGGTTGAGGATGGCCTTGAACTTCTGGTCCTCCAGCCCCCACCTTCCAAGTGCCAACCAAGACCACCAAGACTGCAGGCTTGTGTGCCGCCTTGCCCAGCGGCTAGGATTCTTTGCTTAACAGTGGCTCTGGCCAGCCCACAAGGTGAGGGAGGACATGGGATGCCTGCCTCTGCTCTGTGTCCTGCTGGGTCATGAACACAGAGTGACTGATTCAAGACTCAGCTCTGTGGTCTCACCCGCCCCCCCCTCCACACAAGCCTTGGGGGAATCAGGAGGTCGTACGGTGCCCTTATGTTACGTAAGGTGGCAAAGCCTCTCTCTTGGATATTATTTTCCAGTTCCGTCTTCAGTTCCATTTCAATCTCCTTCTCTCCTGTTCCCCACACCCCACCACACTCTAATGAGCCGCTCCATGTCCTGAAATATATGAATATCCTTAAGGATGTAACGTTGTTTTGAATATGTATGCATTCTAAACTTAAATAAGAAGGCATTGTGCTATCGACTTCAGTCTCTTCCTTTGCCAATCAATTGTGTGTGTGTGTGTGTGTGTGTGTGTGCCTGTTTGTGCAATCTTTGTGTGTGTGTGGCCCTGGGCCTGGCACTCACTATGCAGAACAGTCTACCTTTGCACTGGCAGCAATCCTGTCTTTCTGCCAGGTGCTGAGAGTGTGCAACTGTGCTCCTCCAAGTCCAGCTTCAGTTGCGTGTTTTAAAGATCTCACGATGGTGCTGCACACACACATTTGCAAACACACACACACACACACACACACACACGCATAGACATATCAGGTCCACTCTTCTAATAGTCACACAACAATACAACTGTCACTATGACCAGTTATGAAACGTTTTCCTCGCTTGCTTTTATCCATTACCCCCATAAATGCTTTTCATTTTGTTGTTCTGACAGGGACTCCCTGTGTAGCCCAGGCTGGCCTCCACTTGGGAGCCCTCATTTCATACACACACACACACACACACACACACATATATATATACTTGTTTGTTTGTTTTGGAGACAGGGTTTCTCTGTGTAGTCCTGGCTGTCCTGAAACTCGCTCTGTAGCCCAGGCTGGCCTCGAACTCAGAGATCCGCCTGCCTCTGCCTCCCGAGTGCCGGGATTAGAGGCGTGCGCCGCCGCAGCTGGCTTGACTGCGTTGATTGCTGGTGTCTGACGTGTGCACATCAGTTCACAGGTGTGCCTGGGTTGGCTTCTGAGCTCTTTTCCATTCCCATTTGTCTGCTTGCCTGGTTGTGTTCTTTTAGCCTGTAATCTGTCTCATGTCTTACTACCTGTGAAAGCAAATGGCCTCTGACAGGAATTCCACTTTTCAGAACTTACAGAGTCACTGGAAGGAAGCAAACTGATGACGATACTGGTTTGCATGCTAACCATGATGCAAGGGCCAAAAATCTGGGAATAATCAGAACTTCTAGAAACAGAGACAAACGATGGGATACCACAATTGTGCTAAAACTAGAGCGAAAGCTATCTATCTACTATCTATAAAGTCCTTGAAGATATATGAAGTAAGGTACAGAATGTTGTGTTATAATAAGCTTAGTTTTGAGGGCTGAGAAGGCAAGAACGCATCTTCAAATCTGCCCATACAAACATAAAGCCATTCTGGAAGGACGGAAACAGAGGAAACTGAGACCAGGAGTTTCTTCAGGGATCTGAGTACCTGGACAGAAGGACTGCAGGGACAGGGAGCCGATGCCTCACCACTTACATTTGTTTTAGAAGCGTGTGAATGCATCCACTTTCCAGAAGTGACCGAGGGGCCTGGACCTTTTGCTCAGCAGTGCAGAGGCTGCCTGACCTGCCTAAGGCCTTGGGCTTCACTTTAGCACTGAAAACAAACCTGCAGTAAGGGAGAGAGTGAGGAGGCCTTGGAGGATGTTCTCTTCCAAGAGAACATTAAACCTCAAAGCCTGTGTGTTTGTGCACACAGGCCTAGTGCCCAAGGTCAAAAGAAGGTACCAGATCCTTTACAGCTGGAGTCACAGATGGTTGTGAGCTGCCAGGTGGGTGCTAAACACCACCCGCCCCTTCATACCCCCCATCTCCCCACCCCACTACTCCTCCGCCCCCAACTCCCTCATCTTCCCCCTCCCCCACCTCCAACCCCGCCCCCTGCAAGAGCAGCAAGTGCTCTTAACTGGTCAGCTAGATTTCGACTAGGATAAAATCCATCACTCATCTTTTTTTTTATTCCATCAAGTATCAAAAGTTCAACGAGAGCCACAAAGTGGGACGAGGGCCTTGTGGTAGCCATGACTGGGAATAATTAAGAATTCAGGAGACAGTCTCCAAACTGTATGTAACTATTTTTTTAAACTTTATTGTTAATTTCTAAAAATTATTATTTTATGTGTATGGATGTTTTGCCTGTATGTATGTCTATGTGCCACTAGTGTGCCTGGTGCCCACAGAGGCTAGAAGAGGGCATCGGATCCCCTAGAACTGAAGTCACAGACCATTGTGAGCTGTCGTGTGGGAACTGAACACAGGTCCAGTGGAAGAGCAGCCAGTGCTCTCAACCGTTGAGCCATCGCCCCAGCCCCTTTTATTCTGTCTCATTTGTGGTGCAGAGGATGGCACCCCGGGCCCTGTGCACGCTAGGCACGTGTTCAGCCACAGGGCTACGCATCCAGGCTCCTGGAGTTCATTTTTAAACTCTGAGCACGCAGAACTCCTGATCCACCTCTGTGTTTGCCAGCTTTACCGGGGAAGCCCATCTGTGGGTGGGAGGGGGAAGAATGGCCCATCAGCCAGCATGGTGCCCTCCGTCCAGAGGCAGGCTGAGCCTCCTCACCCACCTTGTGGCACATCGGCCTAACTGCAGGCATGGCTCTTGGAAAGTGGGCTCCAGAAACCCAAATGTGCAGTAGGGCGTGTCCTGAAAACTCGTTTGCTTTTCTTCTTTTTCTAAACATCTGCTGCGAGTTTTGTCCTAAAGGATCATAGGCTCCAAATTAGTAGAGTCAAAATTAATGAGACTTTCCATCAATAAGCCTGAGAATAAAACGATGGAAAATCTACTAATTATAGAGCAGCCAGCAGCCACCAAAGCACAACTTGGACCCAGGCCTCTGAGAAGAGGGAGATGCAGGAGCCAGGGAGACCCCAGATGGAAGCCAACCTGTGGGGCTAGCCTGCCTGTGCCTCTGCCCTTGCCCCTGGACATGGAGACTCGGCACCCAGCGCTCCCTGCCTCCTGAGCACCCCTCCCGGGCCAGGCTGTGCCAGGGCTGGCTTCTGAGAAATGTGTAAAATCTTCGAGCCAAATTCCTGGAACCTCCAAAATAAGGCCTGGCATGGAGGTGGGGGCCTGTTTTCTGTGAGGGGGCTGTTTTCTGCTCAGTGCTGGGAAGCTGCTGGCAGGGGAAGGTGGCGTGGAAAAGGAAGAAGGGTAGAAAAGGCAGACCAAATGCCCTCCGTACCCTAGCCTGTGGATTTCCTTCTTCATCTCTTTATCAGTGTTTGTAACTGAGCTTCTTATCAACAGGAAACGCCTGCCTGAAGGGATGAGGCAGGTCCAGGGGGACTGGATGCCAGAGACTGGGAATTCTGGGTACTGCCTTGCTGCTGGTCAGCCTGACTGGGCTGCCTTGGGATTTCCAGGATTCAGACTCATTGCCCTGGCATCCAGTGAAGGCTGTAATGTAGACTTCAACAGGGACCCCAGGCTGGAATGTCTATAGAGGGGAGCCCAGAGAGGGCTCCCAGTCCCAAGCCTCAGTGCCCAAGGTCACTCTAACGTGAGAACTATCTTAACAGCCAAGACCCCTCCTTCCCAGACGAGATGCCAAGGACCTGCCAAGGTCATGAACAGCTTGGTGACAATCATCCCAACCAGCCCTTTTGGGAGGGTGCTTGCCCCCGAGCCCCTAACTGGCACCAGTGTGGGACAGCCAGATGCTCAGCATCGGCTTGCTGCTGGCAGGGGAGGAAGGAGGGAACGGGCACACACTGGGTTCTCCCTGCCCGCTACTGGCCATGGTGGCACGCTCGTGTGATCTGAGCACTTGGGAAACTGAGGCAGGATGGTGGAATGTTTGTCATCAACCTGATCAATGTAAGGAGAAAAGCATCAATTCTAAACTGTCTTAAAAAAATCATCAAACTGGGATTCTGATGGGTCAGAGAGGTCTTCCAGGGGAGTGGCAGGCTGAGGGTTAGATCTGTTGCCCCAACGGGATTATCTGGGGGCAAGCAAGGCTTTCCCGGTGGCTCAAGCCCAGGTTGATCTATTCATCTGCCTGTCTTCTTCCTCCTCCTCCTTCTCCTTCCAAGCTGTCAGAGGACTGAACACTCAGCCAGGCGGGTCTGGTAGCAGAGGGAGGAAGGGAGCTGAGGTTCCTGAATCTTTCACCTTTCCAGCTGCCCTTGAGCAGCCAGCCGGGCTGTTGGGGACGATAACCGACCCGTCCCAGCTTCCCACCGCTGTGTCTGCCCCGGATCCCGCAGTCAGGATGTAGGTCAACACGAGTGGGTGGGTGAGAAAGAAGAGACTCATCCGGCTCGACACCCCTCAGGGCAGCAGAGTGGCAACACTTGAACCTGGAAACTGCCTGAAAATAGACAGCGTGTCTATGACATTATGCAAATTGTATGCAAAGTCAAGGAGCGTTCTGCCTCTATTTCTAGCAAACTGAATGTGGCCCTGGTAGGAGCAGCTTGTTTCAGGAGTCGTTCACCGGGAGCGAAGACTGCACAGCTACCGGGAGTCCCAGCGCTGGGCCACTGGACTGGACACACGACCCCCCCACCCCCACCCCAGGGAGGGCTTTCAAAGCATGCAGATTTTGTCATCCCTTGGGCTGTAAATCATTTCTTTGATTTGATCTCCCAAGGGCTGGGATTGCGGATGTGCGCCGCCACACCTGCCGTTAGGATGTTGATCTTAACGCAGGGTAAGCCAGAGGCGCAGGGTCCCCTCCCTACAGGCTACTGTGCGGCAGGACTGTGAAGGATGGAGCCTGAGAAGGAAAGGCTCTGTGCATGAGGGCCTGGCTACCAAGAGGCATTGGCGGAGGAAGGGATGAGCACGGGTATTTAGGCTCACGCTGCGGGGGCTACCTTCACACCACGCGGCGTGCCGTGGCACCGATCACCTCTTGGGGAGGGACAGAAATGCTCACTGTACGTATGTATGTATGTAATGAGGAAGCTGGAGGCTGGGGTCACGGAGGAAATCAATGTGGCCCAGCGCTTGGGCTGCGGTGGCCTGGCAAGGCCTCTTCCAACAGCGTGGTGATGGGGCCGTCCTGCCAGAGCCTGCCCAGCCCACGCGGAAGTGTTGCGGGTTTCCCACTGCCCTCTCCCCAGCCCTCACCCACACTGTGGTCATCCGGGTGCCAGTAGGGCTGCACGGCCTTGTGGGCCCGGAAGAAGGGAAAGGTAGAGGCTAGAACGCCGTCAGCACCCCGTCATCTACAGGCTCTGTGTGTGTGCCAGGGAGGAGGACCCCGGCCCCAGTGCAGGAGGCTGCAGGGCTGCACCCGCTTGGAGGCATGGGGAGTAGACCAAATGGCCAACCTCAGAAGAAACTGGGGCGCCCTCCCTGTTTCCCTCTTGTTAGAGAGTTTGTATCTCTGGGTTGGACAGCTCCGAAAGGCTTCCTTCGGTACTCGGCCCCTACTCTTTGTCCCACTCCTCCAGTGGCACGTCGCTCACAATTTCCCGGGTGGGGCGGGGTGGGGAAGGTGCTCTCTGAGGTGTCCAGTTAAGGGGGTGTCTTCATTTTGGGGATGTGGACTAATTCCAGACAAGGGCTGGGGCGCACCTGAGGGCGGAACTAAGAAGGAGCTACCACGGAGGCGCCAAGCTGCCTCTGAGTAAGGTCGCAGAAAGCTCCTCGGCTAGGTGTGGTTTCCAGGCACCGGCCCTGCAGCCCAGAACAGCTGAGCGCATGCACAAGGCGGCACGCACGCAGCAGCGGGGGCGGGCCCCCGCGGATGGGAGGAGCCAGCGCGAAGGGAGCTGGGCAGGCGCGGGCAGCGCGTTGGCCAGCAGAGGGCGACGTGGCCGTAGTGGATCAGGCTGCCGAGCATCTCCGGTGGGATCTGAGGTCTGAGCCTCTGAGCTGTTCTAGGTATGGGGCGTTCTAGAGCGGCCTTGTTCGAGGGCAGTTTGTGCTGTGTACTTTGGGACACTCTACCTCCCATCCCCAACAACTCCCTTTGGTCCTCTGCAACCGGATCAGTGAGGAGGCACTAGCCTAGAAGACATGGCAGAAACTCAGGGGTCAGACACGGTTTATCGAGAACCTATGGCAGGCGAAGTGCTCCCATAAACCGTATCTCTTAAGTACGGAGAGGTAGGTTCCGCTCACACAGCTTCACTTGGAGCGTTTGGAGACAGCTGTCACTTAGAGGGCCCCTTTCCTGCCGTCCCCCCTGTCACTCAGCCGCCTCTCCCAGGATCTCCTGGCCTTGGAGGAGCTGCTGTCTTCAGTTTCTGCCCGTGGAGTCCAAGGAGGAATTTCTTCCTAAGTCTAGTAGAAATAAAATCCTTCAGTCAAGAAAGCAATGCCCTGGCTCCGGTGACCGGAGAACCTTCAGATTCTGTCTGACTGTGCTAGGAAACGCTGGTCTACTTTCTGTTTCCACCTTGTTTCACTTCCTGGTTCTGCTTAGTCCTGATGCGCTTGAGAAAGCCAGGAGTACAGACCCCAGGAGCCCAGGGGGTCACGGTGTGTGTGCAGCTGGATGCGACGTTTTTTCCTCCCTTCAATGGCCGAGAGTTTCTAGGCCAGGTCTTCCCGAGATGGAGGCTGATTTTGCCTCTTGCCTGAGCCCTGCCCTACCCTCCTCAAGCCTTGCCTCCAACCCGATTTTCCTCAGCCCAGCATCCAGTCTCACTCATTCAGCACACGGGTACACACCCACCACACGTCTAAACGCCAGACTTTTACTGTCTTTCTAGGCCAGGCTCGCCCGAGGTACGCTTTCTGGGACCTGGCCTTGGGTGTGTGTGGGGGGTGGGGCTCTGGCCAGAGAGTCAAGGCCAGGAAGGGGCAGAACCCTGGTCGCTGGAGGCTTCTTGACAGGGGCCAAGTTTCTTTTCAGTCTTAAAGACCTTGAAGGAAGCCACCCAAAGAAGGCCAAGCCACAGGAGGTCCAAGGCTGCCTTAAGACACTAGCATTGCCTAAGGCAAGAAAGAACCGTGCTTGGAGACTAGGCCAGGGGGCACTTTAGGGCACCTTGGACTCTAATAGTTACTTACAAACCCTGGCTTGGGCAAGTGACAGAGAGGGGGTGCAGCAGGCAAGACTGATTTGGTGTGAGCTTTCACACAGGGTCCGAGATGCCTCAAAGGATGCCAGGACCAAACCTGAGATCCTAAGATGGTGAAGTCCTCTCTGTCAGGTGGAGAGATGCTGAATCTCTCCCACCACATATGACCTTCCTCCTCCTCGGGGGACCCTTGGGTTTAGATGCCCTAACGAGCCAGCCGACTGGTAAAGGGACAGAGGGTAGAAGGATCAGGTACCACCTCTCCCAAGAGACTAGCATTTACTAGTGGGGGTGAGGGGTGGGGTAGTCAGGAAGACTGGAAGGCATTGGAGAAGTGATAAACACCCACAGAGAGAAACTGAGGCCAGGGTGCTGAGTATCTCCGGCTGAGCCTAGGCAGGGCAGAGCATCTGCTGAAGCTGGACATGGCCCTGCGCCATCCTATCGGCTCCCATGGGGCAGTAAGGCTGACCAAGGATAGGATCCGGGCTCGGGATCCCCTGGCTTGGCCACCCTGCCTGGGGAGTGGTAGGGGGTGTGCCCTACTGGCCTTGGGATGGATGGGGAGCCCAGCCAGGCGTCAGAGAGCCGGCCACTTTGAGCAGGCCAGACGGAGGCAGATCGGATTTCAGCCCAGCTGTATTTTTGGCCGGCTGAGCTGGGGCCATGCTGGGCAGGCACGCACAGGGCAGCGTGCACGCTCACACTACCTCCACCCAGACAGCCTTCTCCACCACATGCGTCAGGCAGAGGAAGTCCAGGGACCCTGGGCTACTGAGTCACTTTGGGCTTCTCTGGGTTGTGGCTGAGCTTCTGCAAAGTCTTCTTGATGCGCAGCGCCGTGAGGCGAGCAGAGGGGTTGGGGTACCAGCACTCCCGCATCATCTGGGCCAGCCCGGAGAGGACCTAGGGGCGGGAAAGAGGCAGAGAGGACGTGCATGCATCAGGAAGGTGGGAGGATGGGCGGGGTGCGGAGGCAATGGCTCCGTTATGGGAGGCATAGCAGGAGAGAGGACAGGAAGAGGGTGTGCTGGACAGGAGGGAGAAAGGCAAGAAAGAAAGGCAAAAGAGGACCCGGAGCTGGGCGGTGGTGGCGCACACCTTTAATCCCAGCACTCAGGAGGCAGAGGCAGGCGGGTCTCTGAGTTTTGTGGCCAACCTGGTCTACAGAGTGAGTTCCAGGGCAGCCAGGGCGAGATAGACCCTGGCTCAAAAAATGAAGAGAAAGAGAGAGAGAGAGAGAATATGGAGGGGAGGAGGAGAGGATGAGGAGGAAAGGCTAAGTGGAAGAAGAGGGAAGTAGAGTGAAAAAGATGGTGGCAGAAAAAAAGCAGAAGAGCACAGGAGAGTGTGGAGGTCTTTGAGAGCCCACAGACACCCCAGGGAACAGCCTCTGTGGAGCATCGGGCTCACCCCACCCCCGGGACTCACTGTGAAGGCTATTTCTGCAAGCTTCTGTTGCCTCCTGCACCCTGGGACCTAGTGCCCAGAGTGCCCACTCCCAGGCCCAGCCATGGCTGAGATGTGGCAACCGTGGGCATTGCCCAAAAGTACCTGTCTCCAGGAAGGAGCCCATCCCAGGGATCGCTGGCTCCTCTGAAAGGCATCTGTGTGGTCTCTTAAGTATACACGAATATGTTTTTTTTATCTCTCAGTAAAAATTTCGTTGAGTTTTAGTATATGCCAGGCACTGAGGAGCTGACAGAAATCTTAGAGTGAGAAGCAGGAGATCACTTCTTGGAAAGATGGGGGGTTGAGTGGGAGGGAGAAAGGATGAGCGAGGATAACGAAGGCATACAGTCAAAATACATGGTGTTTGTGTGAAAGTGGAAGAGGAAATCAGGTTTTGTTTGCTTGCTTTTGTTTGTTTTGTGTTTTGAGACAGGGTTTCTCTGTGTAGCCCTGGCTCTCCTGGAACTCACTCTGTAGACCAGGCTGGCCTTGAACTCAGAGATCCATCTGCCTCTGCCTCCTGAGTGCTGGGCTTAAAGGCATGCACCAACACACCCAGCAAAGAAATAATTTTTTAAAAAGGAGCAAGCTGGGCATGGTGACAAACACCCCTAATCCCAGCCCTCGGGAGGCAGAGGCAGGTAGGTGTACTTCTCTGAGTTTGAGGTCAGCCTGGTCTACACAGTAAGCTTCTCGCTAGCCAGTGCTACATAGTAGGACTCCTGTCTCCAAAAAAGAAAAAAAAAGGTGAGAGAAAAACACAGTTTTTGTCCTCATGGTGCCAAGAGTCTGCCTACATGTGTAAATGTGTACATGTCTGGGAGTGAATGTTCAGAAGCATTTACAAATTTGTATGTAATATATATATATATATATATATATATATATATATATATATATATATAATGTATATTTTATATACATGTATTTCTTTAAGTGTGGAATGTCTTGAGAAAAAAATTAAAATCAACAACAAAAATTGGATAGGAGAAATTTAGCAGAGACCCTCTGATTCTTGCACGTGAGGTAGAAGGTTCTAAAAATCTCAGATTGGACCAAAAGGGTCACCCAGGACAACCCAAGATCTATCCAAGAAGCAGAGGCTGCCGATCCACCATCCTGAACCCAGAAATTCCAGCTGAGATCAATCCCCATCCATGCCAGCCCCGCCCAGCCAGCCCCGCCCAGCCAGCCCCGCCCAGCCAGCCCCTCCCGGGCCTTACCGGATCTGCAGCTAGCCGGTTAGGGATGGTGGGCGTCTGTTGGTCAATGCACACCACCTTTTTCATGTCCTCAAAGCTGGGGTCGTTGGGCACCATGTCGTAGAAGGGTGGCCTGTAGTCCTCCACAATGCCTGGGGGTTCGAGGGAGACAGGATGGTCACTTGGGACTCAGGTGACCAGAGAGCCTCTGTCCGAAGGGACCTGGAGCTTACTGCTCCTGAGCGGGATCCTATCCTATCACATAATAACTGTATGTACAGCTCGTGTTGCTGTCTGTGTTTTGCACAGAAGCACAAGATTTGGGTTGCCTAGCCAGTCAGGACAGAGTCGGGACCCGAACCCTGTCTTGTTGGCTTGCCAGGCTAGGTCTCATTGCCATCTTGCTCAGCTGTCTTCCGTGCTGGGCCTGGGTGACACTCTCCTGCTGGTGCCTGCTTACACTGGTGGCTGGCGCTCCAGAGCACTTCTTGTGTGCCAGGCGAGGCCCTTAGTGCCTCCACCTCACAAAGCACAACGGTGGATCCAGAGGTTCAAGAACCTTGTCTCTAAGGATCAACAGGTAGCAAGTGACAGAGGCGGCCATAAGGAAGAAATCCAAATCCCATGATCCTGACTCTCAGCTGCATCTATTGTAGAGCTGGATAAGGCTTGGAACAGGGACAGCGAAGGACAGAAAAAACACCTCTCCTAGAAGCAAAAGGCTTATTCCTCGGTCCAAATAACATCTCCTTATATCAGGGAAGGCTCTGCAGACCCCACAGCCAACAGCACCCTTACCGCGTCATCCTGAGGGC
This sequence comes from Psammomys obesus, assembly GCF_907164565.1. NCBI lineage: Eukaryota > Metazoa > Chordata > Mammalia > Rodentia > Muridae > Psammomys > Psammomys obesus. The sequence goes on from NW_026596085.1 coordinate 384,691, forward strand.
CTCTAACTAGGAGCCTCTTTGAAAGGTGAGCCTGCGGGCTCAGAGGCAGCCCCCAGCCTCTTCCTGCTTCCCAACCCCAGGCTGCTTCTGTGACCACGTTAGGCCATAACCTCAATGAAGCCTTCAGCAGCTGTTCTCCCCATGGCGGGCTTCCAGGCCGCCCCTGGGCCGCTGGCGCCCTAATCAGTGATTTGCAGAGCCCTGAGCGTGTCTAATGAGCCTTTAATCAGTGCCGGGGCTGACACCAGATTACAGTGTTTATAATTCGCTAGGAGTCTGTGTGGGGCTGACAGAGCTTCCCCTCCGCCCCAGCAGCCCTGGGCAGATCCATCAGCCCTTCCTTCCCTGCCTGCTGCCAGGCCAGCTCTTCGGTTTCCCCAGCTCCACAGAGCTGACTCCAGCAGTACCGCCCAGGGTCTGGAACCCCCGGGCTCTCTCTAGGAGGGACTGGTGACACCTAGGTCTCTGCTGTCTACAGACGACCACTGAGGAAGAATGACGTTGCAAAAGGCTGGCTCCTGGATGCCCAGGAAATGAGCACATCTCTGTTCCCAAGTAGCAGGGCACCAGTCGTGCCCTGGGGGTTGTCTGTAAACTTTCAGACTCCCAGAAACCCTGGTCAGAGACTGTCCCCATGAAGGCTAATGTGGCAGCTAGCTGTCCAGTCACCTATGGTCTCTCATCTACCCCAGCTGACAGGCCGTCAACCACGGGCCAGCGTAGGCCAGCACAGGACTACACAGGACTACACAGGACTACACAGGCCAGCACAGGACTACACAGGACTACACAGGACTACACAGGACTACACAGGACTACACAGGCCAGCACAGGACTACACAGGACTACACAGGCCAGCACAGGACTACACAGGACTACACAGGCCAGCACAAGACTACACAGGACTACACAGGCCAGCACAGGACTACACAGGACTACACAGGACTACACAGGCCAGCACAGGACTAGACAGGACTGCACAGGACTACACAGGACTACACAGGACTACACAGGACTACATAGGACTACACAGGACTACACAGGCCAGCACAGGCCAGCACAGGACTACACAGGCCAGCATAGGACTACACAGGACTACACAGGACTACACAGGACTACACAGGCCAGCACAAGACTACACAGGACTACACAGGACTACACAGGACTACACAGGCCAGCACAGGACTACACAGGCCAGCACAAGACTACACAGGACTACACAGGACTACACAGGACTACACAGGCCAGCACAAGACTACACAGGACTACACAGGACTACACAGGCCAGCACAGGACTACACAGGCCAGCACAGGACCACACAGGCCAGCACAGGACTACACAGGCCAGCATAGGACTACACAGGCCAGCATAGGACTACACAAGACTACACAGGCCAGCATAGGACTACACAGGCCAGCATAGGACTACACAGGACTACACAGGACTACACAGGACTACACAGGACTACACAGGCCAGCACAGGACTACACAGGACTACACAGGACTACACAGGACTACACAGGACTACACAGGCCAGCACAGGACTACACAGGCCAGCATAGGACTACACAGGCCAGCATAGGACTACACAGGCCAGCATAGGACTACACAGGACTACACAGGACTACACAGGACCACACAGGCCAGCATAGGGCCACACGGGCCAGCACAGGGCCACACGGGCCACACAGGGCCACACGGGCCAGCACAGGGCCACACAGGCTGTTTTTCCATGTTAATGTTCTTCCGTAGCGAGCCACTATGTTGATGAGGCTGCAATAGACGCCAGATAGCTTGCATGTGAGCAAAGACATCAAGGACCGGCGTTTAGTTGCCACAGTGATGGCGCACTGGCCCAGGATCAGATATTCTGGCTTAAGGTGTTGCCGACAGCGAGCCGTAGCCCTGCGCTTCTGTCCCTTTTCTTATCAAGTGGAGCCATAATGCGGGAATGCTTTCACGATGGCCGCTAGTGTTTAGAGCTCGGCACTGTTTGCGTAGCCCTGGCTGGCCTCCGTGTACACCAGGGTGCCCTTGAACTTGGAGCAGTCTTTCTTCTGCCTCCCAAGTACCGAGATCTCACATGTGGGCCACTACGCCAAGCTTCTAGCTGCTCTAAATACTTAATTTGGATCATCTCTGCAGCTACACTTAATTTTTAAAAACTTCTTACTTCACAAACGAGGAAGCAGGCACAGCGAAGCCGAGAGCTCACCGTCACAAACCTGAAACCGAATCCAGGCAAGCGGACTGCCCAGTCCACCTCCCACCAGCATGGGGGAGCTCACATTTAACTCCATGGACGCTGGCTTTGCTGCCTCCCTGCCCCACCACGCCCCCACACTCAGGAGCGAAGCCCGTGGCCTTGAACACCCTAGGCAGGCACCCTGCCACCTTGCTGTATTCCCAGCTCTGAATATTTATGGATTTTTTTCATCTCTTGCTCAAGATTTCAAGGCCAGATACAGAGGATCAGATGAACCTTCGAGGTCCATCTGTGCTGAGCGAGTTGATGCACAGCAGGAAAGGGATGCCTGGAGACCAGGCCTCAAACCCTCAGGCTCCGGCCACCAAGGAAACCCGGTGTCCGTATGTCTCTCTGTCTCTCTCTCACACACACCCTGCACATGGCGGCCCTCACCATTAATGACGGTCCGACGGGCGATCTCCCACAGCACTAGGCCGAAAGCCCAAATGTCCGTCCACTTGTAGGACTCGAAGCAGTCAGTGCGGATGTGCTCGCTCAGCACCTCGGGCGCCATGTACCTCTTGGTTCCCACTCGGGGGTTGTTGCCGATGTCCAGGTAGTCGCTCGTCTGCGAGTGCATCACAGCCAGGCCTGTGGGGGTTTGGCCTGTCAGCCCTGCGGGGCTCCCACACGGGCGGCCACCCCCACACCGGGAAGCCCGGCAGATACGGTGAGGATGGAAGCAGATGAAGGTAGACCAGCAGGGCAGTGGAGCCGGTGGCCAGAGAGAGCACCTGTCCCTTGTGCCCTTCGCCCTAGAGTATTCCCAAGGAACTCAGCAGGCAAAGTAGGCGTTACGGTGCCCTTTCACATAGTAGGACTTGGAGTTGGTTGGAAGGAGCCTTGTTCTCAGAGAGGTCAGGCTGACTCCCTGCCCATTTTCTGGAGGTAAAGTGAACCGTGGAAGGAGGCTGGGCTGGAAACAGTTTTGAGACAGGGTCTTTCTGGTTAGCCCTGGCTCTCCTGGAACTCACAATGTAGACCAGGCTAGCCTGGAACTCAGAGACCCACCTGCCTCTGCTCCTGAATGCTGGGGTTCAAGTCCAGGTTTGGAAACAGGTTTTAAAGCACTGATTCTCTCCCCTACAGAAACAGGCCGAGCAGAGCAAGCAAGCCCCGCCCAGCCGCGAAGCCCCGCCCAGCCGCGAAGCCCCGCCCAGCCGCGAAGCCCCGCCCAGCTGCGAAGCCTGCCCCCTGGCTCCTGCTCACCCAGGTCTGCGATGCAACACTGCAGGTTGCTCTTGACCAACACGTTGCGGCTCTTAAGGTCACGGTGGGCGATGGCTGGTTTGCCTTGAGTGCCAAAGATCTCTACATGCAGGTGCGCCAGGCCGCAGGCGGCGGACACGGCCAGCCTCAGGGCCAGCTGCGGCTCCAGCGGCTGCCTCTGCAGGAAGTCATAGAGGGAGCCGTGCTCGTGGTAGTGGGTGATGAGCCACAGCTGTGTGCTGGAGTTCCGCGACGTCATGTCGGAGGCGATGAAGCCTGTAAGCAGGGGGACATCAGTGCCCAGAGCTGTGTGTCCGCCAGCCCTGAGCTAAGGGGCTTGGGATGCCAGGCCTGGAAGAGCAGCCGCGTGCCCAGCTTGCCTAGGATGTTGTCGTGTCTGAGCAGAACCGTATTGTAGATCTCGGTCTCCCGGAACCAGGACTGTTCATCTCGTGAGGAGAAAATCTTGACCGCTACGCTCTCGCCGTGCCACGAGCCACGCCACACCTCCCCGTATCGGCCCTTTCCTAATCCAAAGGCCGAGGAAGAGCAAGGATCACACACTAGATGCGCATAGTCCAAAGTGCCCACCCCAACTCCGGATGCTCCGAGACCCCCTTCTCACCAATGGAAATCTGATTCTTTCTTTAAAGACAAGGTCTCACTTGTCTGGCTGACTTGGAACCTGCTATGTAGATCAGAGTGGCCTTGAACTCACAGAGATCTGCTTGCGTTTGCCTCCTGAGTGCTGGGATTAAAGGTGCATGCCACTGGCCGCCGCCACCGCCACCACCACCACCGCTATCACCGCCACCACCACCGCCGCCAGCTGCCCTTTAAATTTTCTTAAATTACATTTATCTATCTATCTATCTATCTATCTATCTATCTATCTATCTTTATCTGTGTGTGTATGTAATACACACTGACTAGGATCACATAGGGAAGTCAGAGGACAGCTGTGGGAGACAGGCCTCTCCTTTCACCGTGTATACCCTGGAGACTGAGATAAGGCCATCAGGCTTGGTAGCAAGTGCCTTCACCTGCTGAGCCATCTTGCTCTCCCCAAACCTGAATTTATACATAACTTAATCAACATCCTGTCCCAGCTTTGGGCTATCCTTGGCTTATCATCCTTGCAGGAGGACCTAACCTTGGCCTATAACCTGCCCAGCAAAGACCTTTATTCTGGTCCAGGCTGGACCTGCTCGTGATCCTGGAGCCCAAGAGCTTCCCCACCTCTCCAGGCTTATGGGAGCCTTTGGTCCCCGTTGCTAGCTCCCTCCCTGCTTACCCACGCACTCCACCAGCGCAACCTGCCGAGCTACCGTCCTCTGCACCAAGAAGGGGAGCCCAGAGCCGCTGCCCGTGGTGCAGTCGCTGTCCAGGAAGTCCTGGGGATGCCAAGTAGCCACTGAGCGGCTGCCCCCAACAGCCACAGCTCCCCCACCCCGTCTCCATTCTCTACCGCTGTCCCCCTGCTGTGTCCCAGCTTGCTTCTCACCGTCACCTTTGGGTGACTCCTGGTACTGCTGCTCCCGTCTGCGTGCCCGCCCTCCACCCTGGGTGCCAGCTTGCCCCAGGCCTATACCCCCAGCATGCTGTCTCCCTGTTCGGATGCCTTCAGGATGAGACTGGACTCGCCCAGGTCACTGTGCAGACGCTGTTTCTCCTGCCTTCGCCGGACACGCCACAAGCCCAGAGCACCCAAGGCCACCAGAACCAGCAAGGCCAGCATGGGACCCAGGATCAGAGGCAGCTGAGCATCTGCTTCCGGCTCCTCTGAAGGAGTCTGGGTGGCTGCAGGAGAGGGACATTGAGTTCCAGGTCCGTTCCAGTTCCAGCTCTCCCGACCCCGGGGCAGGCCGCTCTGACAGTCAGACCCCAGCACCGCCTCCCCACACCCTGTCCCTGTGGGCGTGGGGAGAAGGCAGGGCATGAGGACAGGGCCTAAGAGGATTAGGAAGAGCGGGAGAGCCGCTGGGCCTACCCTCCAGCACCAGGGTCACGTTGTGGTTGCAGAAGGACTTGTAGCAGCAGTGATGGTTGACGAACTCTGTGGGGCGGCCCAGGCAGGGCTCCTGGTTCAGGCTCCCGCAGCCCCGGTAGACCTGGGGGCGCCTGCCCTGCTCGCGAACCAGCACCACTGTGCACCACGCCCCCAGGCAGGTTGGCCTCTTGCAGTGTGGGCTCTCACAAGTGCAGTTCACCAGGTGGCCCCTGGAAGGCCTCACCAAGTCTCCTGGGAGGCACATGAGCAATCGGGCACTCCTCCTACTGTCCCTTCTGATCAAACCATCAGGCCTCCGTCCTTTCATTCGCTCCCCTGACTGGCCGCCCTCAGAGCCTTGCCCCCAGCCACACAGTCAGTGGAGACTGAGACACCAGCCTCTGTCTACAGCCTGTACCGAGACCTCCTCTCCCTGCCACAGGCCCTGCCCTGGTCCTGGGCTCTCCCTGTTCACACCCCTCCTCCTGCCACCCAAGATGTAGGTCCTGCCCTGGAAGAAGCCTCAGCTGGCAAGTCAGCGTCTCGAAGACGTAAAGGTCTGTAGGAGCCAACTGTCCACCCCCATCCAGGCCCTGTTTCCACGGTGCCCCTCCCATGCTCACCCTGGGTCAGGCCCACGGCCACCGACAGCACCAGGAGGCTCCTTCTGAAGATCCCCAGGGTCATGGTCCTTGGAGGCAGGAGGAGAAGAAATGCCATAAGATCTGCAAATGTGACGGCTGTGATGACCGGGGTGCCCTCCTGCCAGGAGGAAATCACTGGAAGGTTTTGGGGGGAGGCAGGGAAGCCACCTCCCCACTCCTATGTCTGGCTTTAGGGCGGAGCCTGCAAGGGAAGTCCTGGTTCACTTCCCCATGGAAACCATCTGTTGGGGGTGAAGGGTGGAGAGCCGTGTTTCAGTGACAGGCTCTGTGCCCCACGCTGGGTTCAGAGAGGAGCAGGCTGGAGGGTCGCAGGAGGGCACAGCCACGGCGGAAAGAACGTCACTGTCCTAGCTCCTTCTGTCCCCTGCCATCTGCCCACCCTTCTAGCCTCCACCCACCCCTGCCCACCCTTTCCCAAGCCTGGCTGCTTCAAACATAAACAGGCTCCTGTCTTCACTTCCTGCCATTCAGGGTCCCGCCAGGCCGGCAACAGGAATCAAGATTGTTTAGATTGAGGTCTGGATAGAGCAGGCTAGAGTCACGCACAGCAGGGAGCTCAGGGCGGCCAGGAAGGGGTCTACAGGGGCCACCTGCAGCCGGAACAACCATATGTGTGTGTAGAGACCTTAGAACCCATCAACCCCACCTCTGGCTTTATGTCTGTTTGTTTGTTTTAGTTATTCATTATTATTGTGCCCGTGTGTGAGGGCCCTTGTGCCGAGGTACAAGTGTGCAGGGCAGATGGCAATTCTGTAGAGCCATTTTTCTCTTTCTACCTTTGTGTGGGTTCTGGGGGATCAAACTCAGCTCACCAGGGTCATGTGACAAGCATCATCACCCGCTGTACCCGCTCTGTGTGCCCCTCCCCTGTAGCTCTGGCTTCAGAGGAGGGGAGGCTTGTCCAGGGGATGAGGCTTGTCCGGGCTCCATTAGAACTTTCTTGCAGTAACAGAACTCCAGCACAAGAGTCTAGACCCCTCTCCCCAAACTGTCCTGAACCACCAGGGTCAGCCCCTGCCTGTAGCAGCCATGCCCAGCCTGAGGGTACTGACGTCTAACAGGTCTCTGGGACTCCTTCCCTCTTCTTGATGTCCTGGGAAAGGGTTGGGGGAGGGCCAGTGGTATAGGAAGTGAAACACACTTAGGCGCTGAATGTTTGACCTTGGAAACTAGACTGGGGTTTGACTCTTTGAGAAGTTTGATGGAGGAGTGTTTCTGGCGCACAACAGACCCCAACCCAGGACCCAAACTAGCTATTGCCTCAGAACCAAAAGATTGTGCTGACCCTGTAGCAAGCGGGACAGGGGTCACAGAACACAGACTTTCTGAATGGCGGTCTGTGCAGGCTGGATCCCCGGTTAGGGATTTGACAGGAGAAGGCTAGAAAGGCTGGCTGAGTCACAGACTACTGAGGCCCATGTTTCTAATTTCCGTACCAAACGAAGACACAAGATGCTGAGGCTTTGGGGGTCAGGATGTCTAGGGTCAGGCCGGGGGTCCTGGTGGGCTTTTCTGGCTAATGGAGGCTGTGGTCTTCCTGCCTGGGTTTCCTCTGCCCCGGAGGCCCGGTCTGGGGGAGGAAATAGAGGCCTGGGCTATGCAGCTGTGTCCCAGCCTCTGCTGACCTCCTGCCTCTTGCCCCTGTATTAGCCAGTTATGGCTCTGCAGCGGCCCTGTGGGTAAGTGCAGACAGGGCACGTACCAAGCCGAGGGCAGGAAGCCACGACTGGCAGACTTCACCCGCTGGCATGCAGCAAGCCTCCCCCTCCCTGCCTGTCCGAGCGCACCCCTGCCTGTCTGCTGCGTCCTGCAACCTCATGTAGGTCCCCGTGGTCTGTCACCCACTGTCACTGCCTGTCTGCTGCGTCCTGCAACCTCATGTAGGTCCCCTTGGTCTGTCACCCACTGCCACTCATTGCAGGACTCAACCTGTCTGAGACAAGCCAGCAACACACTTGGGACAGGGTACACTGTGGTACATGCCTGTGGTCCAGCCTTGTGGAGGCTGAGGCAGGAGGATCGGGAACACTATCGGAAGACTTAAGATGCTGGGGCCAGCCTCGGTTATGTAACAAGACATTTCTCCAAAAACAAAAAAAACAAAAAAAAACAAAAAAAAAAAAAAAAAAAGAAGAAGAAGGAGGAGGAGGAGGAGGAAAGGAAAGCATGTGTTTATAAACGGTTCCACAGGGAATTCTGAGCCGTTTGGGTGGGCTCCGGGCCTTGAGAACTGAGCGGGCACAGAGCCAGGCCTGTGTGCTGTGCTGCTGGGTGTATGGACATGGGCCGAGGACGGAAGGGACTCTTACTTCATTCCCAGGGGCCTCCCTGTTCCGTGGGAAGAAGGAGAAGAGCACAAGAGCAGGGACTTGGTGGCACCACAGAGTGAGGGTGAGTATGGACGTGGGCGAAGAGTCTGCTCTATGTGCCAGCGGCATACCGAAAGGTTGGCAGAAGTCACGCTGGTCCAGCCCGGGGGACGTGGTGCAGCTGACCACATCCCTTCTCGGGTTAAGCGTGCGGTGGGGTGGGGTCGGGTGCCGGGGTCTATAGCTTCCCTTTTACTCCTTAGCAAACTTGCAGCAAACTCCTGCACACAGAGGCAAAGCCAGAAATCACAGATGTTAAGTGACTTGCAAGAATTAACTGGACGCAGGGAAATAGGAGCAGACACACTGCCCCGAGTTCTCCCTCTCCGCCAGGCACTGAACTTTCGTGGTTTGCCTCTTCAGAGCCTCACCACACTCCTACAGGAAATGACTCTGAATACGGCTTGGTGAACTTGAGTGGCTGACAACAAACCCTTCCTTAATCATTGCTGCTCCTCTGTTTGGGGGCCCTCAGAGGAGAGGGAGACAGTATGCCCCACCCCGGGTCCCTGCCTGGGGTCCCTGTCCCGAAGCCCTCCTCGGGTTCCACTGCATGGTGTCCAGAAACCGTCTGCTCATTGCTAGACTTCTCTGGGTTTGAGCCTCAGGTGAGGACCCAGGGTGGACCATGCTGGACTGTGGCTGTCCGTCTTTTCCCGGCTTCCATCAGCAGCAGGGATTGCGCACTCAGTGACTGTCCCAAGGCAGAAGAGTGCTCTGATAAGCTCAGCTATCTTCCACACTCTGCACTCGCTGACCTCCCAGACCAGCCGTGCGCATGGCTGCCTTCAGTGTCCATCTGCATATTCCACTAAGGCTAGAGGGGCGGGGTGTGGTAGAGCCAGCCAGGATGTTAGAGCCGTAGGCATCTGCAGAGGGGCTCAGTGGAGCTGTCCCCCTCATCTGACGGGGATGCACCCCAAAGCACCCTGGGGTGTGAGACCACAGGGCCCAAACTGCCTGTCCTCTTCTCCCCACCTATAAAGTACCTGCAGCAGAGTTCAACTGAGCATGGAAGACATTAGCGTTAAATAGAAAGTAGGATATCCACAGTCATGTATTGTAGCACTGAGCTTTGTCTTTTGACTTAAAGGAGGAACCTCGAAGCTTCGCCTTGCATCTGAGTCGCCAGAGCCACTGCACTTGCACTTTGGACCATTATTAAGTGAAATATAAAGGTCACTTGCTCACAAGCACAGCAATACACAGTCGGCATGATAACCCTGACAGCTACCGGGTGACTAATGGACAGGTAGAGTATACAGCGTGGATACGCTGGACAAAGCGATGATTCATGTGACAGACAGGGCAGGTGAGATGAGGCTTTACTGCACTCGGGAGACAGGATGGATTCAAGTCTTTGAAATCCCCTGTTTCTGGAAGTTCCCGTTCAACTGTCTCCTCACGGCAGTTGACAGTGACCACTGAAATCACCTGCAGACAGGGAGAGTCCTGTGATGACAGAGGTCACACACGGGCCCTGATCAAGCTTGTACTTACAGCCGTGAGATGGGCGTGAGAAGAGCCTTGTCCTAGGTGAGATGCAGAAGGTTTCCTGGCACGGAGGAGGCACTTAGTGCTGCTAACAGCTCAACCACATACCCGTAATCCCACCGCTCAGGGGCCTCCTGATGAGGCAGGGGAAATAACACGCTAGAGCTGTCTGTCTAGCGTGTTCTGTCTCAAATGTTCTGTCTCAAAGAGAACAAAACGAACAACCCAACCATGGTGTGTCCTGCTGTCACTACCTGGTGTCCTCCTCACGTTTGTACAAAGCCTGAAGCTGGGCACAGTGGCCTCCCCCCTCACAGGGTGTGTGAGAAAAAGTACTCACAGCATAAAAGTACTCACAGAATAATTGAGTAGACAGGTGGGGGGCAGGGGGAATAGTGAGGGGTCAGAGAGGGGACCCCAACTAGCCCAGAAGCTGCTCATAAACACAGGAGCATGCCCTCCAAAGGAAGGCCTAAGAAAGCAGCCAGCCCGGAGCAGTGCTCGGCCCAACCTCGGGAAGGCTAGGATTCCCTTCAGCCTGGATGTACAGGACACCAGGGCAGGGGACTTCTGTGGCCACATCGGGCTAGGCTGTGTGAGGAGGTTCAGTGGCACAGAACATCACCCCTACATTAATCCAGCATCCTGGAGGGCCGTGGGAGCTCAGCGGGGAAGAACCCGTCTGCCCATTTCACTATTACAATAAGCATACAAGAGACAGTTAAGTGAGTGGCTCTGGCTTGGGGAAGAGAAGCTAAAGGCCTTAAAAGTTTTTGATTCCTCATGCAGATTTGTCAGGCTCCCTCCCAGTCTCAGGTAGGTAAAAGGAAGGTGACTGTCCACACCAAGGGACTCTGGCTCTCTTGTCCAGCTAAAACTGACCCTGCCTTGCCCCCTCTGAGAGGTCTCACGAAGGAGGGTCTCCTGAGAAAAGAAACTGGTCTCCCTGCTTGGCCCAACGCGACCCAACTCACCTTCGGACGGATCGACAGGACCCCCCCACCTCTCCTTCTCGGAGGAGGCAGCCGGGGTCTCAAGTCCAGAGCCGGCCTGGGGCCCGGGAAGGGCTCGGTCCGCGCGGCTGGCGCGGCGGCCTCCCGGGACTGGGAAAGGGCTGGAGCAAAAATGTTTCTTATTCTAGCTTCTTCCTGCCTGGCCCTGCTCCACCACTCCCTCCTAATAACTCGTTTCCTATTGCCCAGCACGCCTCCCGGCAGCAGGGCCCGTCGCTCCACAGGGCTTGCAGACCCCGGTGTGGTCACCCCAGCCACCCCACCCCCCACTCACGAAGGGGCCGGCCTCCAACCCAGACCTCGGGGTCCTGGGCAGGGCCACAGGGACCAAGCTGGCAGCCGAGGCGTCACCCGGGACCCCCAAAAGGGAAGAAGGTAGTACGCACCGAGAGGGGCAGAAACCTGGATTCCGGGCGTCCGGGCTTCGTGAGGGCCCTGGGGAGGGTACCTGCGCCAGGCCTCACCCTCCTCGCTCTGGGTGCTCAGGGTTAGGGTGCTCGGTGCCTGAGAAACAGTCCTGTGAGAGCTGAACTGGGCTGGGAGGGTCTGGTCAAAGCTGGCCCCGCCCTTTGGACGCCCCAGTCGGCCTACATCTTTCTGCCTCCAAGTTCTGGCCCCTTCACCCTTAACACTTTTGCTCCTTTCCCTTTTCCACAGTCCTGGCTGTCAACCTTCAGCCTAGGGCTAGAGAGGCCCAGAGAGGTCTGTTCTGAGTCAGCGTGGCCTGAGCCCCTCAGGGCATGGCAGCTGACCCCTCCATCAGGTCAGGGGAGCCAGAATGGAGGGAAAGGCTGTCTTGGACTTTGGGTCCAGCTGGGGTGGGACCCCAACCATGGGGTGGGGGGAGGATGCAACTACCAGATGGAGCTTTGGGGTCACCGAACCTCCTGAGGCTGGGACCTGCGGCTGGGGAGTGGGGCAGAAAGGCTCGGGGTGGGGCAACATCACGCAGTCTTCCATCTCCCCGTCAGCGGCGCGGGCTGGAGGGGGCGAACAATCCAGGCCTTCCTTGGCAGGACTTGGGTCCTACTCGCAGCCTGGTGAATATCCATACCCACTAGCCGCTGTGACCCCAGTAAGGTCAGGGACCGCCAGTGCCTGAGCTGCATCTGATAATGAGCATGTCCCGAGCAGGGGCCTTCTTAGGAAGGGCGGAGACGGCGCCTGCCCTCGCACCTCAGGGATGGAGTGTGCCTGCTAATATTTGGGAAGGCTGGGGAAGGTGCCACCCTGGCGCCCAGTGGGAGGACACGGAGGCAGTCTTTAAGGGATCACACTCTGACCTGTAGATTTTGCAAGATGGGGAAGAGATGCCCCACCCTTTGGCAGAAATAGAGGCTGGGGGAGACAAAGGTCAGAGACTCACACTGACCTCACTTCCTCTGCTGAAACCCCCCCTCCCACACTGCAGCAGCTTCTTGAGTTGGGAGCTTCACGAACTTCCAGAGGCCTTGGCTCAACCAACTTTCAGCATCAGGACAGACTGTGTCCTACAGCCAATAGGAAGTACTATGGGATTACGGTATCTGCTTTTCCAGATTGTAGCGGCCACTTTGTCACACTCTGTGAGCTGTAGAAGAGGGAGCCTGGCTGCATGGCCATCTTCACTCCCACTCTTCCTCCTGCCTGCCATGGCTTCCAGCCAACCTCTCTCTCTCCAGCCTCCGTTCTCGGACTGAAGGAGTAGGAGTGAGGGCTCAGGGACAGGACCCATGGGACATCTGCAGCCCAAGCCCAAGGCCCGCCTCCTTGGGGAGGAGGATCTAGGAGATCACTCCAGAGCTTCGAAGTGGCTGATGAGAACCAGCAGGGACAGGGGACTTTCTGTGGAGATCTGTGAGGTAGAACAGAGCGAACTAGATTTGGGAAGAAGAGAAGCTGAGGATAGGAATGGTACCTCCCTCTTCGAAGCCTTCTGTTCGCTGGCTGATGCCTTAGCAGCTCTTGTGAACTGAATCTTTCCCCAGTGCACAGGGAGCCTGGGGGGTGGGCGTGGGAGGAGGGACACAGAGCTGGAGAAAGCACTGGGGCCTCGGGCCAACGAGGACATAAGAAAGGAATTACAGACGACGTCCAAGTCTACAAGAATGAACTGCTCATAGGGTCCAGCTGTTCCTACATGCACGGTGGTCAGAACGAGATGAAACAGACCCAGAGCGTTCTGGTTTAGATTTAGGGACGCAGCAGGACTTCCCGGCAGGGCCTGAAGCACGGGGCCTGCGGAAGTTAGGGTGAAGAACTGCAAGTAGGTGGGTCCTCTCATGGCGGGTGACAACGGGTCTGAGGGGGCAGGGCAGTGAGCTCTGACCTTTCAGGACCAGCTGTACTCATTAAGTTCTTAATTGTGTGGGTTTTGTTTTTGGTGTTTTTTAGAAAGGATCCTAAAGTCCTCAAACACGAGATCTTGCTGTTTCCCCCTCCCCAGAGCTAAGATTCCAGGTGCTTGCTCCATGCCTGGTTCAAGCCTCACTCTTGATCGAGGCCAGGGCCGAGTGTGCACAGACATTCAGGGCCCTCTGTTGCTGCCCATCTTGAAATTCTTCATAATATTCTTAATGGTGTTTGGGTAAAGGATATATACTTTTTGTTTTGCACTAGGCCCTGCAAAGTATGCACCGCAGTTCTGCAACAGGGTAAGTGGGGGAAAGCAGAGGAGGAAAGAAGGAGTAATGAGCTGAATTTTGCTTCTCTTAAGTTACGGAGCAGAAGAGGTAGCTCAGTAGTGGGGTACTTCCCCAGTGTGTGCAAGTCCCTTGGCAACGCACGCACACACGCACACACACACTCACACACGCACACACACACACACACACACACACACACACACACACACACACCCAGTAGGATGGAGTTGAACAGCCAAGTTTTTCATACTAGAGAGACAAGGTAAATGAGAAAGGAGAGCTGTGGGTTTTTAGGGAACTTGTGGAGATGTCTGCAGATTTTGGTCTTACATCCATGGGACACAGGAGAGGTTCCTATGGTCGGCTGAATGGGATCCTGAAGATAGGTCCCCTTAGCTGGGCGGAAGACACCCCGGCATCTTGAACAGATCGGTAGCTTTGGGTCACAGGGCTGGGCTCCAGGCCTGGATCAGGTCGTTGAGCCTCAGTATCCGTGTCTGGACAGTGAAGGATATAGGCTAGAGGGCCCTGGAGTCTCCTCCCTGCCTGGGTGACATTCCCCTCCGTCCCAGACCCTGTCACCCTAGCCTAGATCAAACCACAGCTTGGCTCCACCCAGGTGGGGAGATGGGGGTCGGGGAGCAGCCCTGGGAAGCAGCCACATCCCTAGGCTTGGGACCATGGAGGCATCTCCTCTTCAGACCCACCCACCCTGAGCCTTCAGGCCGGTGCCCTTGAGCAAGGATGGCACATCAGGAGTGTCGTGGTGAGAGGGTGCCTGTGTGATGTCACAGGGGTGGGTGGCCATGAAGCTTGCTGCCTCTTGGGAAACTGGTCTAACCTCGCCTGTGCCCACAGTGCATTGAGCTCTGGTCTGTCCCGCCCCCATGCCTCCAGAGCCTTGAACTCTCACGAGTTGGCCTGACCGCAGAAGGCAAGGGCAGTGTGTGGAAAGAGCCCAGGCTGGGAGCTGGACAGCTGGGACAGCTGGGGAGTGTGGCCCCAAGTTTCCTGCCTTAGAAGGGAGTGGGCCGTGGCCTCTCAGCCACACCACAGACATCAGAGGAGAGTCCTCCAGCACGTGCAAACCGCACACCCGTGTTTGGCTCCTTCAGGGGAGGGGCAATCGCTTCGAGGCGGTCAGTAGCTGACTCCAGGTGTGACTGTGCTGGCAGAGCGACCTGTGTCCTCACCCCGGTCAGTACAGGGAGAAATGAACGAAATTCCGCAAAAGAACTGTCCTCGTCACCTGTCTGTTGCTGTGAAGAGATCCCATAGGGTTTATTGGGAGCTTGCTTGGTTTCAGAGGGCGAGTCCATGGCCACTGTGGGGAGGGCGTGCGGCATGCAGCAGAAACTGGGGGCTCGCGTTGGCCCACAGACGTGAGGCAGAGAAAAAGCTAACCGGGAGTGGCTGAGGCTCTCGAAACTTCAAAACTAACCCCCACTCCCACACCTCCTCCTCCAGCAAGGTCACCCCTTCCCAAACAGCCCCACCAGCTTCAGGCCAGACATTCAGATACAGGGGCCTCTGGGGACCAATCTCATTTAAACCACCCTAAGAATTCATAATAAGAAGCTGAGCATGGGGGCAGAGGCCTGCAGTGCCCCCCGCTTGGGAGACCAAGGTAGGAAGAGCATGTGTTCCAAGGCTTGAATTACAAAGAAAGCTGAAGACCAGCCTGTGTAACTCAGTAAACCCTGCTTCAGACGTTATTTCAATCCTATTTCTTTATTTACGTTGTGTGTGTGTGTGAGAGAGAGAGAGAGAGAGAGAGAGAGAGAGAGCAGAGTGTACCACGGCATGTGTGCAGAGGTCAGAGAACAGCCGTGGGAGTTCTCTCCATGAGGGTCCCAGGAATCAAACTCAGGCCGTCAGGGTTGGTGGTACATCCCGTGATCCCAGCACCTGAGAGGTGAAGGCAGGAGGACAATGAGTTCAAGGTCACCCTTGATTACAAAGCAGGTTTGAGACCAGCCTGGGCTACTGAAGATCCTGTTCCAAAAAAGTCAGCCGGTGGAGTCGGCAAGACGTTCTGCTGTCAAGCCTGACAGAGCTGAGGCTGAGCCCTGGGACCCGCCATGGCCCATGGCGGGATCCTCATGGTGGAAGGAGACAAACTCCCACAAACTGCTCCCTGACTACCACATGTCCCTGAGCCTCCCCCCCAAAAATAAATTAAGATATGATAAAAATGTAAAGATAAACGAACAAAAAAATCTTTTCAAAGGCCCACGGATATCGCTCTATGGTGGAGGAACTGCCAATGCAGGAGGCCCTAGTGTTTCTCTAATTATTTATTGATTGTATGTGTGTGTGTGTGTGTGTGTGTGTGTGTGTGTGCGTGTGCGTGTGCGTGTGCGTGTTCATGCGTGGCCTATGCATGTAGAAGTCAGAGGCTGACATTAGCTGTCTTATTCAATCGCTTCTCCACGTTGTCATTGTTTTATCTGTCTTGTTTACTTATTGGTTTGGAGACAAGTTCTCTCGCTGAACCTGGAGCTCATTAAGTGTCCAGGCTGACTGGCCAGCGAGCCCCAGGGACTTGGCTGTGTCTGGAGCCGTGCTTGCATGCACCAAGTGCTGGGGGTCTGAGCCCAGGTCTTCCCCCGCGCCACGATCACGCGATCACGCGATCATGCGATCATGCGATCGTTCCTGTTAGCAGTACACAGGGTGCTGTGCTTACTGATGGCACCTCCCTCCCCCAGAGAGGCCCTTGCTGTAAGGGGGAACACAACCACCGTGCCAGGGAGTGGGTGGTCCCAAGGCCCTCCTCATGGTGCGGGTCTCCAGGGTCTTACAGAACATTTTGGATAGCACGAGCCTTCTAGGGGCATCTGGATTTTTCCTCCCTCCAGTGAAAAACTGGGCCTGAGCCTGGATGGGGGAGGATGGGGGAGGGTGGGGGAGGGTCACACTAACTAGTAAGGGTAACTAGTAAGGGTTGGGAGCTGGTGTTCTTCCTGGAAGAGACTGGAGGCCTAAGGTGGTCATAGCTAGGGGGAAGGAGAGGGGCTCTGGGAGTTGAGAGTAGGTGATGACCCAGGCTAGGAGAGAGATTGTCTGAAAGAGGGGCCAAGTGACTGGGTGAGGCCCGAGGCCAGCGGGATTTCCTTCAGCTCCAGCCACTCAGAGGGTGGGACCGGATTGCTCAAGCAGGACACAGGAATCTGCCTTTGTTCCCAGCTGGAGGGGAAATGCCATAAATGCTGCCCCTTGCCAGGCCCTACAGCAGCCTTGTCCAGGCTCTGCCCTTCCCAGGGCTGGAAGGCCTGGGACTGAGGAAACTCAGGAAAGCTCTGGTCTCCAGGACCCCTAAGCCCCATGTCTGGAGTAAACAGTCTGGAAGAAGTTGAGGCCAGGCCTGCTCAATGTCCCCCTCCCCCACCCCCAGCAGAGCTGCCGCTCTGAACAGTCAAGGCAGCCGGCTGGATCTAAAGAAATGATCTGAGGACAAGCCTTGGCCTTCCCCTGAGCTCCCCAACTTTGCCCTCACATGGTCATAGACTCTGAACCCCAGCTGCAGCCACACAGGAAATGAAGAGATGGTGCTAGAGACGCTGGTGGGCCTGGAACCCCAGGAGCGAGGGCTACTGCTTGCTGCGTCCGTGTTTCGGTGCCCGTGTGGCTATGGCGCGCATATGTGCCTTATGCTTGTGTGTGTGGCTTGTCTGTGTTCACCGGGGGGTCTGCGTGTCGACGTCGTGTCTGTGATCTGAAGGTGCCTGTGGGTTCTGGCAGACGGCATGTCTGATTGGGGCAGTACCTGAGAGTAAGGCCAACATTTCTAGAAGCGGTGTTGGTAGAGCCAAGGGCTTCAGAGAAAGAAAGCCAAGCCTTGTTCCCAAGTTCTCCCTTGAGACCCAGAATCTTTTGCCATGATGGAAAATCCTGGCCTCAGAGGACAAGAGCAGAAGCTGGGGGATTCCTACCTGGCATGTCCCTGGCTAGGTGGGCTCCTCAAGTGGCAGGTGGGCCCTAAAAGCTCAGGATAGCTGGAGAGGAAAGGATGGCCGGTGACAGAGTTCGGGGTTCAGGTGACTGTTGCTTGGCTTGGGGAGACTCATGTTTCTAGCTATTTGGGAAGTGTGGTCGCCATGGGGAGGGGCAGTGATGTCCTACCCTGGCACCTTGGAGTGGGCCAAGGGGGACACAGACCACCTGATCTCCTGTCCTTCTCACTTGTCTCTATTCCTCTGACGTCTGCTGGGGTCCCCTAGGATGTGTGCTGGCATTACCAGGGACACTGGCCTTCCTGAGGACTCGGGGATGCCTGAGAGGTCGAGGCAGATACCACAGTTCCAAAGCACAGTTCCTTTCTCTGCACATTTACTAAGCCGAGTGGCAGCCGGGCTGAGCATGGACAACCGTGACCTTACCCCAACAGGAGTCCTCCCAACCCCCAGCCTGGCTGAGGCTCTCAGAGTTTGCTAGGATAGCCAATCCTGCAGGCCTGCCTATAGAGTTCTGACCTTCCAGGGCAGGAATGCAGAGTCCATGCTCCCTAAGAGCAACTTGAGCAGCCGTCAGAACTGTGGTGGTGGTGGGCAGGGGCTGAGGGCCCAGAGAGGGATGTGAAGGTGTGTCAGAACTGGTCAGAGAAGGCTTCTGGGCTGTTTTTACCTTTCAGGGCCCATCAAAATACCATGCTAGAGTCACAGGGAGGCAAAGGATTACCACTGCCCCTCTCAGCAGAGAGAGAGAGACAGACAGACAGACAGACAGACAGACAGACAGACAGACAGACTGGGAGAGGCAGGTCTAGGGTGGAACTTGGATAGGCTGATCTCGGAGGTCTCACTGGAATTAATACCTGGCATGACAGGAAACTGAGTTTCTCAGCCTCCAAGGACCACACGGGGGGTACCTCAGAGCCTGGGACGAGGCAGGCCACCCGGGGGGTCAGAGAGGAAGCCCAGGAAGAGCATGGCCAGCCTCTTCCCCACTCAGCATGAAGGGACACAGGCAGGCTGGAGCAGGGAGCTCAGATCAGAGAGATCAGAGAGGCTGAGGAGAACTTTGTGGTGGAAGGCTGAGGACCCAGTTACCCTGGAGACGGTCAGGGATGCAGGAGCTGTGGCTCCCTCAGGGGAACCACTGTCCAGACCCAGCTCAGGACGGACAGACAGGACCCTGATGCTGGGTGAGCCCTGGGCTGGGAAAGGGGGGAGCCTGGCTGTGGGCAGCAGCCACATGCTGCAGTGGAACAGGCTTCACTTTGACACTCATCAGCTGGTGACGTTGGACCAGTCGCTTAGCTGTCATCGCCTCAGTCTCCTCAAGTGTAAGGTAGGAAGGTTGAAATGGTCAAGTGTGGCCAGGTATGGAGCTACACACCCTGTTCCTATTAATTCCTCACAGAAACCTTACCCCCTCTCTCTCTGTCTGTCTCTCTTTCTCTGTCTCTCTCTCTCTCCCTCCCTCACATATGGCTGTTTTGTTTGCATGTGTATCTATGCCACATGTGTCGGGTTTCCCCAGGGGCCAGAAGGGGGGGGCCAAATCCCCTGGAACTTGAACAGGCAGTGTGAGCTGCCATGTGGGTGCTGGGACTTGAACCCAGATCCTCTGGAAAGGCATCTAGTGCTTGTAACCACTGGGCCACGTATCAAGCCCTGAGACTTATTGGTTCTGCACGCATGGGAGGTGTGTGGAGGTGAGGGTCCCAAGCCAACCCTCCGGCCATGGCATTTTGCCACCATCGCCTTCCCGGGCTGTAGATATACTTGCTTTCCGGGCTGCTGGCAAGGCTGGCGTCTGTGCTGTGGTTTCAGTACTGGGTGAGGAGGAGAAGGACTCCGCATCCACCGAGAGGCCAGGAGCGGCTCAGCCAGGCTCAGTTCTTCAGCACTCTTCCCTAACACCTGCCCTCCTGACCGTGCAGAGCTCACAGCTTGCAGAGCCCTTGCCCCGAACCATCCAGTGTCACTCCGTTCCACGGGTGTGAGAAACACGCACTTCCCTCAGGACCACGCAGGAGGGGAAGGCAGGAGTAGCTTGCACCTGCTCAGCTGCCAAACAAGAATAATTGGGGGGCTGGAGAGCTGGCTGGGGGGTTAAGAGCCCTGGCTGCTCTTGCACAGGACCTGGGTTTGCCTCCCAGCACCCACGTGGCAGCTCGAGACCATCGGCAACTCCAGTTGTGGAGGACCGGATGCCCTATTTTGATCTCCTCGGGCACCAGGCGTTCCCCTGGTGCATAGAGCGACATGCAGACAAAAAGTACACAGAAAGTAAAGTTGAATTTTAAAAAGAAGTGATACCATAGTAATGACAATAATAACAAACTTGCTGTTTTCAGTCTTCTACGGGTTGACCCGGGAGACGCTGACTCCGACTTTATTAGTTATTTCTGTGCATTTGTGTGTGTGTGTGGGGGGGTGTACGGATGTGTGTCTACTCCTGTGTGCGCGAATGTGTGTGTGCGTGCGTGCGTGTGTGCGTGTGTGTGTGTGTGTGTGCGCGTGCGTGTGTGTGGTGTGTGCGTGTGTGTGTGTGTGTGTATCTGCATGTGTGCTGGGGCATGACTCCTGCCTGCTTGGGTGTGGGCTTCCTACAGCAGCCTCCCTTCACTGAGGGTAAAAAGTGAGGAAAGAGTTAAGTTCACAGAAGAAATTGGTCAACACCAGCCAATGGCAGGCCCTGCTCACAGGAAGCACCTCAGTCCTCCTGATGAGACTTCAGCTCTCTACACGGCCTTCCCCCTGAAGACCCCAGCCCCGAGCCCCAGAGCCCCAGGCTGAACCTAAGGAAAACATCAGCCCTGGGCTAGAGAGCAGAGCCGGTCTATCAGCCACGTGCTGTAGAACAGGAGGGGCGAAGGGGGAGGAGGAAGACTCAAAGACTCAGAGCTGTCTGGGTTGTCAGCAACAAGGAATGTTGTGTGGGATCCCAGTTGTGACAGAAGGGCGATGGTGAAAACTAGGACAGTGTGAGTTGGTTATGGACTTGGTTAATCACGTAATGGCCAGCTCACCCACTGCAGCTAACAACAGGGAAATATGACACATCTATGCACTATTGTCATAACCTTTCTGAAGTAAACCTGAAACTGAACCAAACAATGCAGGTCTTTTTGTTTGTTTGTCTGCTTGCTTGCTTTGATGAGACAGGGTTTCTCTGTGTAACCCTGGCTGTCCTGGAACTCACTCCGTAGACCAGGCGGGCTTCAAACTCAAGGATCTGTCTGTCTCTGCTGGGATCAGTCACGTTCTGCCATGGCCAGCCATGATGTAGAGATTTATTTTTTTAACCAAAATTTCTTTTTAAATAGTGAAAGGTTTCCTGGGCCAACGTGTCAGTCTTCTTCTGGCGTGGGCTAGCACTGCTGGGGAAGCCATGGCCGGTGGCCAGGCCCCCTTCTCGGTCTTGCCCGGTTTCTAACTGTGGAACCCAGGCAGTCGATAACCTCTGCGCCAGGTCTTCTCAAAGCAGGAGTTTACAGGATCATTGAGAAGGTCAAATGCTGTGGATATAAACATGTGTTTGTTTTGGCCCCAGGTGTGGGATGTGGGCTGATTCGGATGGTCACAGCAGCAGACTATTTGCCTCATGTGGGCTCTGAGAGGGGCTCCTTGTCAGGTGCAGATAGTTTAAATCTGAGGACCCTGGAGAGAGAATAAATGCCAGAGCCCAGAGAGAGTGATTAGAGAAAGACCAAGGCTGCTCCTGCTTCCCCCTTGCTGCTCCTGGTTGCCCTTGTGAGACAAGAAGATGGAGATCTCCTGAAACGAGGACTGGACTGGCTCCAAGGAACCTGACAACCCTGACCAGCAGGAAGCAGCTGAGAAAGAACTGCGCCCCTCTCCCACTAACCCTCTCTCTGCTCCTGATGTTGGGGGTGTTGGAAGGGCTTGGGGTGAAGCAGAAGAAAAGAGATAAAGGAAACAGAAATAAAAGCTTTTAAAGGCACACCGACGGGTAAATGTACGCTTGTATTCATTAGGCGCTCCACCTGTGGTGCTGTAGCTCTCAGGGGCGCACACGGGCGTGTCTGGGCTGAAGGTCTAGGGGCGGGGAGTGGACACCAAATTTGCAAATAAAGCCCCACCAAGTTACCAAGAGGCTCTTCAAAGTTCTCTCGGCTTATTGGCTAGTAACCCCACCTACGAGCCACCTAAGGTGGGCAGCTTCTCTTGACATTCTATTTATTGTTGCTCTCTCTCTCTTCCTCCCTCCTTCTCTCCCTCTTTCTTCAGACAGGGTCTCTGTGTTACCTCGACTGCTCTCAAATGCATAGGCTCAAATGATCCTTCTGTCTCAGCCTCCTGAGTAGCTGGAACTATAGACCTATGTCCTATTTTCAGCGAACATGCTATTTTCTATGCATTACAGCCCAGGTGTTGTCAAGAGGTCAACGTGTAGAAGACTGAAAGCAGCAAGTTTGTTGTTGTTATTACTACTACGATGTCACTTCTTTTTAAAATTTAACTTTAATTTTGTCTGCACGTCGCTCTACGCACCAGGGGAACGCCTGGTGCCCGAGGAGATCAAAATAGGGCATCCGGTCCTCCACAACTGGAGTTGCCGATGGTCTCGAGCTGCCACGTGGGTGCTGGGAGGCAAACCCAGGTCCCGTGCAAGAGCAGCCAGGGCTCTTAACCCCCCAGCCAGCTCTCCAGCCCCCCAATTATTCTTGTTTGGCAAGGAAGTAAAAGCAGGCTGTGCTGCCAGTTGGGAGTTTGTCCTTCTAACCTCGCCACCTTCTTCCCGAATCCCTTGCTCCAGTGTCAGTCTTTTCTCTGGTCCATCCTGCTGCTCTGCTTACTAAGCAGTGAAACAACCTTTGGTGCTCATGGCTTGCCTGTACTAACCTGTGCTCTAGTGCAGTCCAGGCTGGGGGGGGGGGGGGGGGGCTGGCGGCGGGAGCCGAGGCAGCGTCTGCAGGCGGTAATGGCTTGCCTGTGCTGGCCTCCTTTCACTCAGTTGGGGGCCCAGTCGGCTGAGCCATGCTCCCTGCATTCAGGGGGTCCTCCCTTTCTCAGTTAGGCATCCGTGGGCACCCAGAGGCGTGTCTTCTGTGTGGTCCTAAAGCCCATGAAGTTGAGGAGAAAGATGAACCAAGAAGCGTGATTTCCACTCGGACGAATGGCGTGCCATGCACGCTTTTCTACGCTCAGTTCTCAGTTCTTTATTCGATACAGGTTGTAGATTTCGTGTGAGAACAGTTTGCTTTCTCCCGCTTTGTGACATGTTATACAGAATACAGTGTGTGCGTGTTTCCACCACAGTCACGGTAGCCAGTGCCCCGCTGGCAGACACCGGGTCGGTCCCATTCCTCCCTGCAGACTCCGACTTGGCGAGAGCAGGTTCCTGCAGACAGATGATTGGGAAGCACAAAGAGGCCCACGCAGGACTGGGTCTCTCTTGCCTCTGGCCTGGCCTAGCCCGCCTCCCCATGTTTCTTTGCTTCTTCCTCCTCCTTCTTCTTCCTCTCCTGGTATCTCCAGACAGGAAGAGCCAGGCTTCGGTGCCCTGCAGGCCTGAGGATCAAGTCGTACTGGGTAGTGGGGGAAGGTGCCTTAGAGAGGAGGATCTTGGGGACTTGGGACCTGGGACTGACCCTGGACGGCAGCCACTGGGAGAGCATGGGCTGATGGCTCTGGGAGGGGACAAAGGCCTGGGAAGTGGGGACTGCCTGAGGAGGATGGGGTGCAGGGGGTGGGGGAGGGGCGGTACCCAACAGCTCTGGCACCGACTTGCCTCGGGTGCCTAGCGTGGGGGGGTGGTCAGGGCACAGCGTGTGGCAGGCTGTGCTGAGAAAAGGACTGGCCAAGCTGGTGGTGACAGTCACGAAGTGGTCCAGCACACCCCCTTCCTGCGGAGACTGAGCAAAAGCGAGGCTCAGGGTGGCTTGCAGCCTCTCCAGGAGGGACGGGGCGGCCTGGACCTGGGCCTGGGCCTGGGCAACAAGCTGGGCCAAGGCTGGCCATTCTGGCTGGTAGCACAGGCTGAGCTGCTCTGCCCGGGGTCGCCTCAGCAGCTGCCTAATCTTCCGCACTGTGTCAAAGCTGTCAGTCAGAACGGCCCACTCCAAGGCTGTCCTGCCCCGGACGGGATCCACTGAGCTCAGGTCGGCACCTGCAAGTGGCCCAGCGTGACAGGGAGGGGTTAGGGAGCTGTGGTTTGTGCAAAGGCGCACCCTTCAGCCATGGGGTGGTTTAAGTGAGATTTGGAACACCTCCCGGACTGGAAGCTCTGTGTACACAGGGCTGCAGCCTTCTGTGTAAAAGACAGGAAGCTACCACAGTCAGGACTGGGGGAGCCCACGGGGCCAGAGAAACAGTCACTCTGAAAGGAGAAAGACAGGGGGTGCCCTTCCTTCCCAGGAAGAGCTGGAGGCAGGGATCCCTCAGAGAGGGACCAGCAGAGGGCACTGTCAGCCACCTCAGGGAATGATGAGGGCTCCGCAGCTCCACAGAGAGAGCTGTCCTGGACAAAAGGCTCCAGCTGTGACCGACCACCGAACACTGCCCTGGAGCTGAAGCCGGTCCCTGCTGCTGCCCTACCCCACAGCCGTGTTCCTCTACCTGGGTCTCTGGCTGAGGCAAGGCTGGGACTAGAACTCGGGGCTCTGGCTGTAGGTCCCACCTCGCTGCTGTGCCTTTCCCCATCTGATGCCTGCACTCTCAGCTGGGCCCTCTGTACACAGAGCTGCAGCTAGCTGCACCAGCCAGCTGCGGAAGGGTGGCGGCCTGTCCTGCGCTCCGGCCACACTCTCCCGCTGTAGCTAAGTGGTGTCTGGGGGTGGTGGAGGAGGTGGGCCACACACCTGCCATGAGGAGGGCGACCACACACTCGGAGCGGTCCCGCATGGCTGCCTTCATCAGAGCCGTGAGCCCCCGCTGGTCCCTGTGCTCCAGGTCCAGGCCAGCAAAGTAGTTGAGCAAGAGACTCACCAGAGGCACATGACCTGCGGGGACAGGACCAGGGGCACGTGACCTGCAGAGCCAGCCACAGAGCTAGGCTGCCCAGGTACCAGGGCGGTGAAGCGTGGTGAGGAGAGCCTTGTTCGGGGTCTGGGGCCCATGGGGGTGGGGTGCTGTGTCTCACACCTGCCTGAGCGGCCAGCATGAGGGCCGTGTTGCCGTCTTTGTCCTGCTGGTTCACATCCAGGAAAGGACAGCAGCTGAGCAGAGCCACAATGGAACCAAAGCCGTGGTAGCTCGCGACCATGAGGCCTGTCTGGGGACAGAGCAGCTTTACTTTTACTTTCCAGTAAGGTCTCCTTGGGACCCCCTCCCCTAGCTCTCATTTTTCAGAGCCTGCTGGAACCCCCACGGGGGAGGGCAGGTCTGAGCTGTCCCCAGCTGCTCTGCTGAGACGGGGCATCTCACCCTCCCATTGCTGTCCACTTGGGAGGCCTCCTCCGGGGAGACCCCGGCGTCCAGCCTGGCTTGGAGTTCAGCAGGGTCGTGTGGACGCATGCCCAGTACAATGTCTTCAAGTCGCAGCCGGGGGTAGGGGTCTCGGTGCTGGGGCAGGACAGTGCCTCGGACATGGCCAGTCTTCTCTGCAGCACCGGTGGCTCCTCTGCCTGCAGCCTGGATCCCTCTTTAGTCAGCTGGCAGCTGTGATGGAATGCGGGGGAACAGCTTCTCCCGGAGTCAGCCTCCCCAGGGAAAGCCTTCACCCGGGGGAGGGGTGTCTTCCCCCTGCCCAGACCCAAGTCAGGCAGCCAAGGCCTCTTACTGTAGGTCAGGTCCCCAAGGGGGCTCCTGACAGGGGTTATCACCCTCCCAAAACTTACCTGGAGCTCTAGGGTCTCCAAAAGATCACCACAGCCAGCGCCCAGCCTGCGGCTCAGAGCACCCCTACACCCCAAAAGCCCACTAGCCCTTGTGCGAAGCAGCTGATAGACTGTGTGTCGCCAGGAGCCGAAGGTGACAGATGGCTGTGCCTGCAGAGCTGCCACAAACTCCTTGGGGCTGAGCTGGGTCAAGCGGGTTAGGAAGGGATTGGGGGCCTGGAGGGGTGGCAGAACTATCTGCCATTGCCCAATCCCTGCTCCAAGGTCCTGCTAGACTTGGCTGGTGGCCGAAGCTCCAGCCAGAGCTGAGGGGCTCCCCTGGGCTGAGCTTTGTCACCACTAAGCCGAGGCCTTGCAAGGGAAGCATGCTGAGGGTCTGGGTGCCCAGCTGTGGAGCCCGGCAGCACCTGCACTTCAGAGGAGCAGATTTGGGGAGGCGGCCGTGGCTGTGGTGTGGAGAAGGTGTGAGCATTAAATAATGATGGGCTCCAGGGTTTGCCCAAGGAAATCAAAAGGTAAGGAGTTGTCAGCAGCTGGAGATGGGGGTCAGGAGTGCAGAATGCTGGCTGCTCTCCCAGAGGACTGCGGTTCCACTCCCAGCACCCACCGGGCAGCTCACAACTGCCTGGGACTCCAGACCAGGGAATCTGATGCCCTCTTCTGGTCTCTGCAGGCACTACAGTCACGGGCGGTCCATAGACACAACACACAACGGGCAAAACAAAACAAAACAAAAAATGCACCGTAAACAGAAAATAAAAATAAACATTAAAATAAAAATAAACCTTAAAAAATTCAAGTTGGGAGTATGGAAATTATGATGTATTGAATTCAATGGATTAGATTTGAAGTTTCAAGTAAAAAAGTAATAAATTTATACTGTCTTTTTTTTTTTTTTTTTTTCTTCCCCAAGACAGGGCTTCTCTGTGTAGCCTTGGCTGTTCTGGACTCGGACTCGCTTTGTAGAGCAGGCTGGCCTCACATTCAGAGATCTGCCTGCCTCTGCTTTCCAAAGTCTGGGCTCAAAGGGGTGCGCCACCACGCCCAGCGACTTTTACCAGTCACTATGCTGCAGAACTTGTCTTTCACCCCACCCTGCGTTTTAAAGACCTGTCTTAGTGACGTCAGTTAGGATCTTGATGGGGTGGGGCTGACCTGGAGAGCAGGGTTCGGTCTGGGCTGGACCCAGCCTCCATCCAAAGCCAGCTTGCCGGAGACCGGCCAGGCACCACAAGCCGGCTCTGCAAGCGGCTTCCTGATTCACCAGCTCCAGCGCGGGCAGAGGTCACGTGACTGTGGCTTCGGCCCTGGAGCCTGCCTTTCCAGCCCTTCCCATCTGAGCCAGCCAGTGGTTATTTCTGGTGCGTGCCCCTGCACGCTAACGGATGCACGTGGCCTAGCAAATAGTTTTACTTTTCACACACACAAAATTTCAAGGACTAGCAAGCCGTCGGTATTGGTTAAGGGATCAGATGGCTCCGGGGCCTTACCTGGACCTCTCCTATTTTCCCTCTTAGTCACAAGATGGCTGCTCTACCCCAAACCATCCGAGTAAGACGTGCTGAGTGTGCCCTGTGGAATTCTGTGCAGTACTCAGATGTCCAGGAGATTGTAGGGCACAAATCTCTGCTCACGGACCCCCGCCCACCCACAGCTTCCTTTCTCCCCGAGCCAGGTCCGATTGTGTATCACAGGCTCCGGCGGTAAACTGTAGCGGAAGTCCGGTGGAGGGAGGCAAATCTTGGCCGTTTCACCTGCTCCCTGCGGCGTGGCATCCCGCGGATGCGCGCAGGGCCGTGCGCCCAGCACGTTCGCCTCGCCATGCTCCTTAAGGAGCCCTGGGGCACACTCCAGCACGGCACAGACGTGAGCCGGGGCGGGAAGCTGAGGCCCTGGCCACTCGGATCTGCAGCAGGAAGCCACGCAAGGTGAACGTCCGCGCTCGGCGCCCGGAATGGCGCCGCCCACCGTGAGGGTGGCCCCGCCCCTCAGTATTGTAACCTGGATAATCAATCCCTCCACCGCAGGGCCTCAGGCTTGAAGGATGGTGTTAACCCTACCGTGCCCTGGGCTGCTGGCAGCTTCTCGCCGCTAGCAGACAGTGCTTTGATGGGCGCCCGTGGATTCCTCCAGCCCGGGGCCTACTGGCTTCAGGGTACACGCTCGTGGACCAGGTCGTGCCATACTGCTCTGTTTTACAGTGTTCCCGTCTCCAGTGATTTTTGTTTCCTCCTTATCCAGGCCAATGATTCATCAACCGGACAGACAGAACTAGGCGGCCACATCCCCACTTAACAGGGAACTTCTTGGAGTCACCAACGTGAGCCTGAGCCTCATATCTAATAGCCGATTTCCAGTAGCTTCGCAGTCCACGTGCCTGGATGTCTCAGCTGACACCAGAATCCCAGATACACGCTCTCATTCCAGTGAAGGAACGGGCCTGCCAGCAAGAGCCAGCAGGCAGACAGAGCAAGCTTGCTTCCCTCTTCTTCCATATCCGTTATGGAGGCAGAAGCAGGCAGATTTCTGAGTTTGGGGCCAGCCTGGTCTACAGAGCGAGTTTCAGGACAGCCAGGGCCACACAGAGAAATTGCCTTGTGGAAAACGAGAAAAGGAATGAGTGAAGACCTGGGCAGGGCACAGTAGCCAACCCTAAGGGAGCGAGAACGGCAGGTGAACCTCGGGAATAGCCAACAGCTCTCTGACTGGACCTCCTCAACAAGAGTGAGCTCAGCCGTGGTGCTGGAAACTTAGCACCCTGTCAGAACAGATGAGGCAGTAGATCTCTGAGTTTGAGGCCAGCCTGGTCTACAGAGTGACGTCCAGGACAGGCAGGGCTACACAGAGAAACCCTGTCTCAGTAAAGCCAAAAAAAAAAAAAGAAAAGAAAAAGAAAAAGGAAGGAAGAAAGGGAGAGAGAGAAGAACAGTGCTGGTCAGGATGAGAGAAGGAGCAGCCCCTTACTTCCTGCTGGTGGGAGTGTAAATTCATGTGGCCTTTATGGCAAGGATCGAGTGAGTTCCTCAAAGAACTAAAACAGAAACTCTCTACCCGCTCTGCCAGCCCTGGCTACATCTCTGAGTCAGCATTCCTGGACGCCATGTTTACTGGGAAACTGTTGACAGCAGCTAAGATGGAGCAGTCTAGAGGCTCGTCAACAGATCAGCAGATAAAGAAAATGTGGTCACATACCATGGAGGTTTACTCAGCCATAAAGAAGGATGAAATTATATTATTTTTGGGAAAATGGATGCAACAGAGACAATCGTGTTAAATGAAATAACCCAGACCTAGACAAATATTGAGTGTTTTTTCTTCAAATGGCGAGTCTATATTTATTAAAAAATTATGAAATGAAAACAATGGTATATTAGGAAAGAAAAGGTGTCTAAGAGGAAGGGGACAACAGAAACTAAGGCAGAATATTCCATGCTTTGTTTCAGATGTGGATTTAGATGTATGACATGAAAACAGAAGTAGGCGCTGGAGAGACGGCTCAGGGGTTAAGAGCACTGGCTGCTCTTCCAGAGGTCCTGAGTTCAATTCCTGGCAATCACACTTCCAGCTCACAACCATCTACACTGGGATCTGATGTCCTCTTCTGGTGTGCAGGCGAACATGCAGACAGGGCATTCATATACACAGAATTAGTAAGTCTTAAAAACAAACAACAACAGAAGACAGCCTTGGGCTGGACTGATGGTGCAGGGCTCTTGCAGAGGACCAGGCTTTCTTCCCAGAATCCCGTTCTCACAACCTTTAATAACATTCCAGGTCCAGGCAGAGGCAGGTGGATCTCTGTGACTTCAAGGCCAGCCTGGTCTTCGGAGGGAGTCCAGGACAGCCAGGGCTACACAGAGAAACCCTGTCTTGAAAACACACACACACACACACACACACACACACACCCCAAAACAAAACACAACAACAACAACAAGAAGGCAGAAGGGAAGCCGTGAGGGAGAAGCCGGGGGAAGAACGGTGACGGTTGCTAAGGACAGGGCTGCACACGTATGAAAACGTCGTCATGAAACACTGTAGAAACTGAAGCCTGGCAGCGTGGATGCAGCTCGGTGGCAGAGCAGCCTGGCACGCAGAAGCCCCGGGTTCATTCCCAGCACTCCAGGAGCTATTGAGGCCAAAGTGGAGCCCTGGGCCAGCAGGGAGCGCTCTGGAAGGCAGAGCGAGGAGTCTCCAAACCAGGGCGAGAATGCTCTCTGAAACCCAGTCCGCTGTGCCCTGGCCTGTGGGACATTTGCTTCTGCATTTTTGTCACCTCCCACAGTGGAGGAAGAGCTGCAGCCTTGCTTTCCCTCCCCGACTGAGTCGACGGCACAGACTCGGTGGCTCTCTCCCAACTTCTGTGCCACTCCAACACACACAAGCTTGGAACTTCCTTCAGTATTTTGTGCCATCTTGTCAGACCGCCGCAGTGGCAATGGGACATTGATTTTGTGGCTCTGGCTGTATAATGTGGTGAGTTCTCACGTTTTAGGGTGTTTCACAAAATGAATTTTTTTTAATTTAATTTAATTTTATGTGCATTGGCGTGAGGGTGTCAGATCACCTGGACCTCCTTATGGACAGTTGTGAGCTGCCCTGTGGCTGCTGGGAGTTGAACCCAGGTCCCTTAGAAAAGCAGACGGTGTTCTTAACCACTGAACCATCTCTCCAGCCCATGAATTTTTATTCTCTCACATAAAATTGCAAGCAAGATCATTGGATTCTCTTTAAACATTTACAAAGGACCCATTTATTGATTTAGGTTTGTATGTGTTGGTGTCTTTGCGTGGCCCTGCACGCCACAGGGCATGTGTGGGAGTGAGGGCATCTGACAGGAGTCATTCTCCTCCCAGGCGGTGCCCAGGGTCACTTCAGGTTGTCCGTCGCGGCAGCAAGCCCCTTGACCTGAAGAGGGCTCTCCCAGCCCAGCTGCTGGAAGTTTTAAGGCTTTAATAAACATGGATAGGAATTGCGTTGATCTTATAGGTTAACTGGGGAACAGAGTCCGCCTCTCATTGTGGGTCTGGTACCGGGTGAAGACAGCCCGGATGGCGCCGTTTTCTCCCTTCAGGCAGGACACAGCTGATGTCTGTGAGCCAGGAAACAGATGCTTAGTGGATTCTGCAGCCTTCATCTTGGACTTTTTTTTTTTTTTTTTTTTTTTTTTTTTGGTTTTTTGAAACAAGGTTTCTCTGTGTAGCTCTGGCTGTCCTGGACTCCTTTGTAGACCAGGCTGGCCTGGAACTCACAGAGATCTGCCTGCCTCTGCCTCTCAAGTGCTGGGATTATCTTGGACATTTAAACTCAGGGCATTGGGGATTATACTCAGGCCCTCATGGTTGCCCAGTGAGCACTTTCCTGGCAGAGCCACCTCTCAGCCCTCAATAGCCGAGGAAAGCCGGGCATGACGCCTGGCTCTTTCCCAGGTTTGCCCATGCCTGTCACCAGGGTTAAGGTTTTTCTTCAGGCTGGCCTTAGGTGTCCGCTGTTGACTGCCAGCTTTTATTGCTATTGTTAGTCGGGTTGCTGGAATGCCTTGGGTGCTTTTCCTCCTTTTTTTCCCGAGTCCACAATTTTTGCTGAGTTAGATTAGTTACAACGAGAAGAGCGTGACACACTCCCAGTTATTCAGCTGCTTAGATTTGAGGCCTGCTTCACAGGCAGGAGCTCATGCTCCGTATTCTAAACCCGACGGGAAGACCGTGTCTGGGAAGGTCACAGACGCTGAGGGAGCCAAAGCTGCTGCCGCCCTCATCAACACCACCCTCAGCCGTGGCCCTCATCAGCGGCCGTGGGAGCCTCTCTTCAGTGGGCAGAGTTAATGCAGAGAGCCGGGACTAGTCAGGTAACCTGTGTGCCCTGAGCGTGCTCGGCCCTAAGGGGAACGTTTTATAGTAACTGACCCACGAGGCCCAGGGAACATCTCGGAAGAGGAGCCTGGAAGAGCTCACGACCACTATGGCTGCCTGCCCGAGGTCAAGCCGATCAGATCAGCCAGCATCCCAGAAGACAGTTCTAACTCGACCCCGTGTGCTACAAAAAGTAAATGAAGGAAAGATTAAAGAAGATGAGATGATGTTTGAGGTGCCAGGGGGAGTTGAGGGAGAGTTGGGAGTGGACATGATTAAGATACATTATTTACAAGTATGAACTTGTCAAAGAATACAGAAAAGGTATCCTAGTGAAATAAACAACAGCAGCACCCCTCTAAAAAAAATCACGAAAATTGCAAAAAAAAAAAAAAAAAAAAGCAGTTAGTTCATTCAAGAAATACAAATGACCAGTAAATACAGAAAAAGATCGTTAGCCCTAAAAGTAAGCAGTTCATAAGCAAATTAAAAACAAAACAATGGGTGGGGCATGGTGGCACACCTGTGATCCCAGCACTCGGGGAGGCAGAGACAGGTGGATCTCTGTGAGTTCGAGGCCAACCTGGTCTACAAAGCGAGTCTAGGACAGCCAGGGCTACACAGAGAAACCCTGTCTCAAAAATAAGAAATAAACAAACAATCAAACAAATAAATAAATAAATAAATAAGGAAGCCAGGTATAGTGGCCAGCCTGGGCTACAGAATGAGCTCTAGAATATTCAGGGCCACACAACCCTGTCTTGAAAAAGAAAGAAAGAAAGAAAGAAAGAAAGAAAGAAAGAAAGAAAGAAAGAAAGAAAGAAAAAGAAAGAAAGAAGAAAGAAAGGAAGAAAGGAAGAAAGCCAGGCATGGTGGTACAGCATCTGAGAGGCCGAACAGGGGGATCTGTCTGACACCAAGGTTAAGGTTTCAGACAGGCTGGGTCACAGGCTAGCCAGGCTACATAAAGAGACCCTGTCTCAAAGCAAACAAGCAAGCAAAAAACAAAACAAAACACTAATAGAGGCGCAGTGGTTCTGGCCTGTAAGGCCAGTGCCTGGGAGGCAGAGGCAGGATGGTAGAGAATGCAAGGCCAACCTGGGCTACACAGGAAGATCTTGTCTCAAAAACACAAAACTAGATGAAGCAATAATGATACATTAGTTGTGGGCCATCAGCTTAGCAAAAATTATATGTTAATAACATTAAGTATTCGCTCTGGGCCAGGTGGTGGTCAGGTAGGCCTTTAGTCCCAGCAGCACTCGGGAGGCAGAGGCAGGCAGATCTCTGTGAGTTCAAGGCCAGCCTGGTCTACAGAGTGAGTCCAGGGCAGCCAGGGCTACACAGAAAAACCCTATCCTGGAAAAAAAAAAAAAAAAAAAAGCCTTCACACTCTAGGAGGAATTTAGTGATCGAATTTTGGTAGCAGTTGACAGTACCTGCCAAAATACCAGCTGTGGCCGGGCTTGCTGGGAAGCTGAGACAGGAGGATCACAAAGCCAAGGTCTGCCTGGCAACAGAGTGAGTTCAAGGCCAGTCTAGACAACTATCTCAAAATAAAATGTAAAATCAGGGCTGGGGGTGCAGCTTTGCGGTAGAGTGCCTGTCTTACATGTGTGAGGGCCTGGGTTTGATCCTGGTGCTCCAAAAAAGAAAAGAAGGGGCTGTAGAAGCGGCTCAGGAGTTAAGAGCACTGGCTGCTCTTGCAGAGGAGCTGGGTTCGAGTCCTAGCACCAACATGGCAGCTCACTACTGTCTGTTCTGTAATTCCAGCTCCAGGGTATCCAGCCTCTGTGGAACACATATGCCTTGTTATTTTGAGTCAGGGTTTCTCTGTGTAGCCCTGGCTGTCCTGGAACTCTCTGTAGATGAGGCTGGCCTTGAACTCACAGAGATCTGCCTGCTTCTGCCTCCCGAGTGCTGGGATTAAAGGTGTACAGTACCTTGAGTCAGCGTTACACAGAGAGATCCTGTATTAAAAAACGAGAGAGAGAGAGAGAGACAAGACAGCCAGAGAGCTAGAGAGAGATACAGAAAGAGAGGATTCTGAATGATTCTCTTACCTCTTCCTCCTCTCCTCTGCTCCCCAAGCTCTCTGGCGCACGTAGTTCATCATTCCTTCATTCCTTTGTGATATCTAGTTTATTCAGTCAACATTTGTTTATATTTTTCCGGTTTTGGGGTTGGACGTTAGAGCCAGGGTCTCCTGCATGATGAGCACACGCGGTACAGCTGAGCTACTTTGCCTGTCTGTTCACTGAAAACGGCAACTCAGGGCTGGAGAGCTGGCTCAGCCTTTAAGAGCGCTGGCTGCTCTTCGGAGGTCCTGAGTTCAATTCCCAGCAACCACATGATGGCTCATGACCATTTATCTACAATGAGATCTGGTGCCCTCTACTGGCTTGCAGGTGTACATGCAGATAGAGCCCTCACATGCACAAAATAAATCTTAAAAAAGGAAAGCATTCTTAAAAAAAAAAAAAAAAGATTTATTTATTTGTTATTATCCTTGGCTCTGTTCTCAGCCCGGACATCTGCGTCCCGCAGGGTTAAGGGTTCAGCAGACAGGACTCCCTGCCCGTTTCTTCGAGGCCCGGAGAGGGATGATTGCACGCCAGCGACCCTTGAAGGGAAAGAACCCTCAGCCTGTGCTAAGATGCTTGCGCGCAGGCAGCCAGCGGAGGAAATTCGCGGCCTCGTAGGCGTCCCGTGAGCGTCTGCGAGGTCACGTTCAGCCACCAGGGGGCAGCCAGGAGCAGGCCGGGCCCTGAAGTCGGAGGGGCAGGTGCGCGGGAGCGGGTGGGGCGGCGCGTTCTGGCGGAGCGCCAAGATCCGGGAGCGATTTCCGCGGGTCCTTCAGCCGACCTGGTGCACACCCGGGGGTCGGTGGGCGTCGCCTTCTGTCGGAGTCCCGTGCCCGGTGCAGGTTTCCTTCCGCAGGAGGCTGCGCTCCGCCGGGATCCCGACCCTGCCAGCTCCCGGGGCGGATCCCGACCCTGCCAGCTCCCGGGGCGGATCCCGGCCGCGCGGGACCGGCGGTGCTGCCGGGGCGTGAGTGGATGACAAGCCGGGTGATACAGGTGCTGGAGTTTCGGTCTGTGGCCTGGAGGGTCGAAAGGGAACGGGCGCGTCTCCTTCATCTTTTCGTGTTGGTGCTCGTGGGCGTTCACCTTCCTTTCCGTACCAATTTTTCTTCAGCTTCACCGTTTTCACTAGTATCGTGTGTTGGCGGGGGCGGGGGGTCACATTTAAAGGTTGAGAGCAGGCCAGAAACGGAAAGATGGAATGTCTGTGACCCCAGCATTTGGAAGGCTGAGTCAGGAGGGTTGTGGTGAGTTCAAGGCCAGCCTGGGTTACAGTCAGACTCTCCCTCTTTGTCTCTCTCCCCACCTCTCATTTCAG
The DNA here is from genome assembly GCF_907164565.1 of Psammomys obesus. Classification (NCBI taxonomy): domain Eukaryota; kingdom Metazoa; phylum Chordata; class Mammalia; order Rodentia; family Muridae; genus Psammomys; species Psammomys obesus. Next base: position 419,310 of record NW_026596085.1, read on the forward strand.
TTGAAAACATTGTTTAGATTTATCCACTTTTTGTGCGCGTGCGTGAGTGTTCTGCAGGCATGTGTGTCGACAGCTCCTGGGCACTCGGTATCTGTGGAAATCAGAAGAGGGCACCGGATCCCGTGGAACTTGAGGGCCGTGAGCCACTATGTGGGCACGGGGACCCACACCCCAACCCTCTGCCAGTTACCAAGTGTCCCTAACACACTGAGCCATCTCTCCAGCCCCAAGACCGTGTGTGTGTGTGTGTGTGTGTGTGTGTGTGTACATTCCACACGAATGTATGCGTACCCACCGAGGCCGGAAGAAGGTGTTGGGCCCCAGCAACAGTGTGAGCAGCCACATGGTGAGCTTGGAACTTGGGTTCCCTGAAGGGGCAGCGAGTGCCTTCACTGAAGCCTTCTCTCCAGTCCCCCCCTTTCCCCCCCAGCACCATCGCCGATTGCCACCTCCCAAAGCCAGGCTGGGCAGGTGCACTCGCAGAACTCTCCCAGGGGTGTAACTACCTGGGTTTGGTCCCCAGACCTGCAAAAACGAGAGAGGGACAGAGAATGAGAGAGAGGTCAGCGTCTTCTCTCCCGCCTCACTGGCCGGCTCTCCACCTCTGCAGCCACCTAATCTCCCGCCTCTGGAGTCTTGCTTGCCTGGCTGCACCCTTGCTCTCTGGCCTGGGTGCTCTAGCCCGTCAGCTTACAGGATTCAGGCCGAGGGGCGAGCGGACGCTTGTGGGCTGTGGAAGCAACTCTGCAGGCACGACACGGAGACGCAGCCGAGTGTGGTGTGTGTGGAGCAAGGCTCCACCAAGCAAGGAAAACTGTGGCTGCCACCTCTGCTTTCTCTCTTCCGAGGGCTTCCCCCAGGAGCACCCTATCGGTAGACCTGACAGCAGAACCTGCTGGGGCCGCAGGTCAGGAGGAGAATGGCCTCACCCATTTTAAACATTAGGCCAGGGATGGGACTCAGCGGGCTGGACCAGAGAATGGAGGGGCCAGCCTCTGACCCCAGCTCTGGCCCCTTCCAGGGGTCCAGTGTGATGGGCCATAGGTCACGCCCCCACTCCCCAACCACAATCTACATCACAATGCCGACAGCTCATAACTCAGGGCTGGCAGGGGAGCCTGGGATTGATTTAGGGCTTGTTCTGATCAGCCCACCCTCCATGGACGACAGCCCTGGGGTGGGCTGGAACAAGGGTCATGGGTGAAGTTCATGCAGCAAGGTCCTTGGCACCATCGCATTGCACCTGTGACAAACCCTTGCGCCCTCCTCGTGGGTAAGGGGCAGGGGTCTGCCGGACGCTTTCCAGGCTCCCGAGAGCCTGCTCTGCTCAGCACAAGCCCAGCCTGGTGGGCTTTCGGGGGCAGCATCTTCAGGAGCCAGGTACCAGGAACCTGGAGAGACAGAAAGCCTCACTGCCTAAGGACAGTCAAGGGATGGTGTAAAAGGTCCTCCACGGGGCCACAGCCCCCGGTAGGCTGAGCTGCTCCGTCCCCAGCCTGCACGCCACAGGCCATGCTCTGTCCTTCAGCACGTCCTTCCTACCCAGCTGAGCTTCTCTGCAGAGGCCCTGCGGCTAGTTCTCCTTGCTGAGCATTTCCATCATCTTTATCCTCACGATGCTCGCCTCAGCTGGGCTCAGGCACACGACACTAAAAGTGAACTTCAGGGGTCAGTGAGATGGCTCCGTGGTTAAGGGGGGGGGGGGTCTGCCACCAAGTCTGATGACCTGAGTTCCATTCCTGGGACCCACACGGTGGGAGGAGAGAAACAGCTTTCGAAAGTTGTCCTCACACTTCCACACAGGATCTGGGTCCCATGCGCGTGCACACACGGAAGTTGCACGTGCACACGCGCACGCACAATAAATGTACAAAAAGCATTGATGATTTGTTTTGATTTTGGTTGCTGTGTGGGTGTGTGCCCTTGGAGGCCGGGAGGGGAAACTGGATCCCCTGGAAGTGGAGGTAGAAGCACCAGGTTATGAGGAAAAACCATGTTCACTCTTAAACTGCTGAGCCACCGCTTCCATCCACGGTGAAAAGCAAGTTGCTATGAAAGGTCTGTTCTTGGGCTGGAGAGATGGCTCAGTGGTTAACAGAAGACCTGTGTTCAATTCCCGCACCCACCGGGCAGCTCACGACCATCTCTAGCTCCGGTTCCAGGGGATCCGACGCCCTCTTCTGGACCCTGTGGACACCAGGCCCACATACGATGCACAGACATATTCAAGCAAAACATCCATACACAGAAAATAAAAACAAACCAAGTAAAGTGAAATTAAAAGGAAAGATCAACCCCAAGAGAACAAAGGAAAGAAAAAATTCAAATAATTTTATGGACCACTATGGCTCTACGATCATTAATTGACATTAGGTAGCCTTCACAGTTTCTTAGAACTGCAAACATTTTTGTGGTTCGTTAAATGTTTTTGGTTTATTTTTCTCATGTGTGCATGTGTGTAGATATATGTGGCGCCCAGAAGCTCCTCAGGCCCTCTCTCTGGCTGGAGCTCACCACGGAGCAGGAAGCTGGCTCCCTGAGGCCTAGGACCTGTCTTCTCCCAGCTCTGGGAGTACAAAGAGGACACCAGCCGGCTTTTCTCCTGGGCTCCGGCCACTCAAGAAGTTACCTCCTCGCTGCTGTGGAGTAAGCCCTTTGCCAGAAGGGCTCCACCTCTGTCCCCTAGTGTTATTTTGTAACTCGCCTCACAGGCTGAAGGGGTCTGGCCGGGCTCACCTGCAGAGTGGATGACGGACATGGTGCTCTCACCACATCTTTCAGGAGCCTGTTTTCGGCGGCCCCTCGGAAGCCCTCCACTGTGAAGGCCACCTCTTTAGGTGGGGAGAGGGCACGGACCAGCAGCTGAGTGAGTCGCTTTCACGTCGGCTGTTAACATGGCCGGCCATCTGTCGGGGCTACCACCCTCAACCTCCCACCCTCTCCCTGAGGCCAGACGGGGGGGGGGGGGGGGGGTCCCCCCCCAGAGCCTGAGACGTTAGGACCCTTTCGCTCCTGGCCTCAGAGCTCCCGCAGAAAGTGCTTGATGAGCAGGGGTGAGCTGGAGTTACAGCCGACCACAGGGTGGGGGTGGGGAGCAGGTCGGGAGGCGGAAAGGTGGGCACGGCGATTCGCCGCTGGTGCCAGCAGAGAGCCTCGGCAGCCCAGCCGCTGGGAGTCATGGCCAGTCAGTCTCTGTCCACCCTGCAGGGGCTGTGGGTGTGGCTGGCTTTTAATTAGCCTCCGATTCTCCGTGCCCCAGCCCCCTCTCTCGCTGCAACCCCTCCCTCGGAAGGCCTTTGTGCGGGACAAGAAAGACTCTATAAATTCTGGGGGACAGGGCTGTGGGGGAGGGGAGCGAGTCCCTGAAGAGGTGGAGAGGGGTGGGCAGGCCTTTCACGGACTTGCCCTTCACCACCTACGCAGGAAGTGCAGGCCAGGTCTCCACCGGAAGAAGCTGAGGTCCAGGGCTGGGGAGATGGCTCACCCCACAGTGTCAGCCACAGAGGTGCGAGGCTGGAGTCTCTCTCCCTGAAAGCGGAGCGGTGCCTGCAAGATGGCTCCCTGAGTCTGCTGGAGGCCTGAGATGGATGTCCAGAATCCACAGAGATGGAGGGGAAGAGCCTCTGCCCTCCATGCTCGCACTGAGGCACACCCACCATAAACAGAGAAACAAATGTGGAGAGAGAGGCAGCACACACACACAGGTGTATACCTACACACACACACACACACACACACACACACACACACACACACACCATAAAAATAGCTGGCCAGCTGGGCTGAGGCAGGATTCTGAGTCTGAGGTGGCCTACAAGGAGAGAAAGCCAGCTTGGAGGCTGGTGGTGTTTGCAGCCTGCTCTGTGTCCACCCCCCCCCCCCCACACACACACAAGCTGTCCCTCACCTCTCCTGCTGCTTCCCAGTCACTCCCTCTGCTGGGCATCTCCTCAGTGAACTTCCTGGATTTCTAGCTCCACGAAAGGCCAAGTGCAGAAGGAAGCCATGACTGGGAGCCCCAGGCCCACCGCTGTGATTAAGAGGACCAAAGGGCAGCTCTGGTGATGGGCACGCTTGCTCTAAGTCACACACTGGCCCCCAGCAGCAGATGAAGTACCCCCCCGTCTCAAATAAATAAATAAATAAATAAATAAATAAATAAATAAATAAATAAATAAATAAATAGAGTGGTAACTACAGGCTCTCCTCCAAGACCCGAGACGTCAGAACCCCTAGGTGGTTAGCTACGTTTCCAGCACCACGGCTGAGGTCACTCTTGTTGAGGAGGTCCAGTCAGAGAGCTGTTGGCTATTCCCGAGGTTCACCTGCCTTTCTTGCTCCCTGAGGGTTGGCTACTGTGCCCTGCCCAGGTCTTCACTCATTCCTTTTCTCGTTTTCCACAAGGCAATTTCTGTGTGTGGCCCTGGCTGTCCTGAAACTCGCTCTGTAGACCAGGCTGGCCCCAAACTCAGAAATCTGCCTGCTTCTGCCTCCATAACGGATATGGAAGAAGAGGGAAGCAAGCTTGCTCTGTCTGCCTGCTGGCTCTTGCTGGCAGGCCCGTTCCTTCACTGGAATGAGAGCGTGTATCTGGGATTCTGGTCGGCTGAGACATCCAGGCACGTGGACTGCACAGCCACTGGATTCCTTCCGATGGTAGACCACCATTGCTAGACCAGCTGGCCCACTGCACACATATCTGCCTATAAGTTCTGTTCCTTTGGAACAGCAGTTCTGTTATTCATTCATTTATTTATTTAGGTTTTTTGAGACAGGGTTTCTCTGTGTAGACCAGGCTGGCCTTGAACTCACAGAGATCTGCCTGTCTCTGTCTCCTGAGTGCTGGGATTAAAAGGGTGTGCCACTGTGCCCCCTCCCAAACAGCAGTTCTTACCCTGTGGGTCATGACCCCTTTGTGGGTCAAACGCCCCTTCCACAGAGGTCACCTAAGACCATCGGAAAACAGGGATCTTTACGATTCACATCAGCACAAGCACAGTCCTGAATCGGCCAGTGAAACCAATGTAACGGCTGGGGCTGCCACAGCTGAGGAATGAACGAAAGGGTGCAGCGTCAGCAAGGTGAGGACCCCGACCACCACCGGGTCCTGAGGGCAAAGGTCCGTCCTGTCCTCTACTCCTGTGGCCCACCTCGGGAGACTCTCCCCTGGTGCCCTGCCAGATTCTGTCCTCCCCCAACCCCGGCAGTGGTTAGGAGCTGTCTAGGCTCACTCTGTAGTAGCCTCCCCCAGTGCTGGTGTGTGGTAGCGAGTTGCATCCGGGGCCTGCAGCATGCTGGCACTTCCTGAGTGACAGGGCTCTGGTGGGTCTGGCCGCGTGGTGTATCTGCCCGGAAGCTGGCGGCAGACTAGTGCCTGTCTCACAGTGTGGCTTATGAAGTTCATTAGCCAAGCCACCTAAGGTGCTTGGAAGAACGCCCAGGACAGGCTGCCAGTCAGAGCGTGCAACTCCGTCGCCGTGCCAGGCCACAAGCTGCCCGAACAGGCCAGGTGTCTCCAGATGCACACGGTGCTTGTGGGGGGTCTCAGAAGCCCTGTCAGCAGGCGGAGCTTATCAAACGGGGTAGCACCCGGCTTGGTCCTCAGGGAGGCCTCCTTTTGCTAAATGTTGACAGGGTGTGGGTCGTGCCCCCAAGGCTTACTCCGTTGCCCTAGCAGAAAATGAGCCGGGCAAGGTCAGGAGCTCACCCAGCTGAGGACACTGTGAAGGGAGGAGCGGGCAAAGCAAGTGAATGAGGAGAGTAGTTGCAGAATGTGGCCGGTCCTGGGGAGGAGATTCAAGGCCTGGGCGGGTGGGGCTGCAGAGCGGAGCAGCCGAAGGGGCCAGTGAGCTCAAGAGGCAGGGGCCAGTGTGTCACGTTGGAGGAGCAGAGAGTGAATGAGGAGGCAGAGGGGAGGGTGGCTTGGGCTGCCCAGTGGCTGTAGGCAGAGAAAGCCAGCAAGGCAGCGCTCACTGCCCGCTTTCAGTGTTTTTTAAACGTCCGTTTGTGGCTGTGTGAATTATCCTGGTGAGCTGAGGGAGCTTTTGCAGTTGTGCAAGAAATGTGGAGTCAGGCGCTCACCCCCACCTTCCAGACACAGGGATGAGAGCCAGGCCAAGAAGGAAAAGGAATTCAGCAAGGAACATGGAGCCGAATGAGTCAGCCTTTTCTTTCTGTTCTGAGCAGCTCTCTGTGAGCCTGCCCTAACACGGGGTCCGGCGCTGGCCGGACTCAGGTCTTTCTGATCAGTTGCGTACCCAGGGGCAGCCAGCCTGGCCGACCGTTTGTTGCCTCTGTGGCAAAGGGGCTCTTTGCCTTTCTCCAGGACAAGTCACCAAGGCTGAAGTTTCGGACCCCGTTCACCCCCTGGGTCCTTAGTTAGCTCACAATCCCGCTCCCTTCTCTCCAGCCTGCAAAAAATCTTCTGACCATTGAGGAACCACGGGGGCAGGGTTAGCTGGAGCTCTAGGGGAGGGGCGCTGGGCCTTTCCAAAGGGGAGAGCTCCCGGGTCTATCCCTGGAGAAAGACCTGTCCCAGCCTGGTACTCATGCCCTTGCCCCTGAGCTGGACCAACGCTGCCCCTCGTGGTTTCCGCCCCTCAGGTCCTCTGAGCCAGCAGAGCCAGCGGAGCCAGCGGAGCTGATCTTCTGGCCTCCGGCGGCGGTCGGGGGAGGGTCCGAGTGGTAATTGCTGCCATCTGCTCCCAATGCCTCCCTTCCCCCATGGCCCGGCCCGGGCGAGCCACAACCTTCTTCTGCTGCTTGGTGGTTCTCCCCCCATCCCCTGCACCCCACCCCACCCCACCCCAAACGTTCACAAGCGCACCGGACTCTTAGGCTCTGCCACGCAGAGTCAGAGCTGAAGCAGAGCGGGTGGGGAGGCCATCCCCTCCTCAGCTCCCTCACCAAGCGGCCTTGAGATATGACGCCTGTGATCTGGAACCCACAGGCAGACGCCAGTGTGCGGAGCACTGGAGTGAGAAGCCAAGGCTCACACTTGGGCCGGTAGGAGGACCCACAGCTTGGCTCCTGAGGACCAGGAGGCTGGCCTTTGGGAACCTGGGGATCGGAGTTCCTAGGGGCACCTGCTCCTTGTGTGTGTTCTAAAGATTTGCTCTAGAGTCAGCGAAGAGCTAGAATGCTTGCCGGGGCAGAGAAGTTCTGCTGGTCTGGGCCTGTCCGGCCTGTCATGGCCTTGGGAAGGCCATGGGAGGACACTTGAGTCATCTGAGGGCCAGGCTTGTAATCTCAACTCGTTTGTAATCCCAGGCGGCACGAGGCTAACTCGGGCTACTGGGCGTGACCCAGTCTCAAATCAGAAACAGACAAAAATGCACCACCGAGGCAGGGGCTGCGACCTATGGGAGCCTCCGGCTAGGCCAAAACCATGTCCCAGCTTTTCTTCATCACCAGTTCAGCAGTGAAGGTGGGAACTGGACAGAGCCAGCCACGGATGTTGGAGAATTGCCCTTGAAGACATCAGGGTTTCTCCTGTCCTGGCCCCTTTTTCTCACTGAGAGTTGTTTCGTTGTCGTTGTTGTTTTGTATTGTTTTGCATTGGGGTGTACAAATGTATCTCTTATTTACCTGCTGTAATTGTCCTCTCTGAGGCTCACTGCCTCTGTCTGATAACCTAGGCCTAGTCCTGGAAGCTTCTAGCCTCCCTATAATCTAACCTAGGCCTAGAATGTTTTCAGCCTCTGAGACTCACTGCTGAATGAGTGCACCCTTTCTAGCTCCTTCTGAACTCTCGCTGGCTGGTTCCACTCAGAGGTTCTGGCTCAAACTCCTCGCCAAGCTGACTGATTCAAACTGGCTTCTTGCTCAGCTTCTCACTGAATTGCTCTGCTTGGCCTCACACCAGCTCTGGCAATCTGATTTAATCTTCTGGCTCCTTCTCATTCTCTGGCCTGTTCTGTCTTCACCTGTGTTTAACTTATTCTCTCTGCACAACTGTTCTGGTAAAACTGCCTCCTCTGTGTGTGTGTCTGTCTGTCTCTGTCTCTGTCTCTGTCTTTCTCTCTTTGTATCTGTCTCTGTCTTTGTCTCTCTGTCTCTCTCTCCTGCTCTCCTAAGTCTTTTTCCTGTCCTTGTAAGAACTGGGCATATCCTATCTCTGACTCATTCTGTCAAATCCTTCTCTGCCCCTCAAATTAGACGTCACTTTCAAACATGGATGCTTCCTTCTAAAAACTAACCTTACCTTCATTGTTTGGGATTAATGGTGTGTACTAAGGGTGTGTCCATATTCCAGCCAGATCATATTGTAATCCAGAGTGTGTCTGTATTCCAGCTGGATCCCACATCCTAGACCATGGATGTGATCTCTTGCCAGAGCAACCATGTTGCTGGATTACATTTTCTCTATAGGGGTACAGTGGGTTTATGCATGGGATCCCACCTAGGGTGGTGGCAGGAAGGCAAATCAGAGGCCAGCCTGGGCTATATACCAGGAGCCTGCCTCGAACAGCAGCAAAAACAACATGAACTTTCATAGCCCTGTGCCCGTGACCTTGCAGGTCGTGGGCCAGCCCTGAGCTCTGCCCTAGCCCAGGTTTCTGGTTTCCTGCAGAATCTGCTCTCTAGAGCCCTCATACTCACAGGGGTCGCATGAGATGCAAACGTGCTCCCAACCTGAGGTGCGGGGCCTCGTTTTGCAGAGAGTGTCCTCTGCCTCCCTGGCTGTTCCCACAGCCAGAGTTTCACACCGAGTCCCTCATGCCAGGCTGCTGGCCTGGGATTCCTGGCAGGCCTCCTGGTCCTCAAGGCCATCTTGCCATGAGGGAGGTGCTTTGGAAACCAGAGGGACCACTGGTCAATCTGAAGGAAACTTTTCTAGGGCAGAAGGGGGTGTGCACCCCAAGACTCGGTCCTGGAGATGCCTCGGGGCATGGAGCCAGGGTTGGAGAGGAGAAACCAGCTGGAGTGAGGAGGAGCTGGGACGAGATGGGAGGCTGGGCTGACATGGCCCCTCAGGCGGAGCCAACTAGGCCTTGAAGCATCTTTTCAGGAAGACACAGGTAAGACTTCATGTCCAGGAAGTAAGATAAAAAGACCAGTGGCTAGAAGGCAGTTCAGGGCCTGGGAAGTAGTTCAGAGGTGGAAGACACAGGACACCTGGGCTTCATAGCCCTTAACATTGTTTTTTAAATATATCTTTTCATTACTTAGTTTCTTTCTGTCCTCTCCCCTTTAGTTTTTCGAGATAGAGTTTCTCTGTGTAGCTGTGGCTTTCTGAAATGAAACTCTCTTTGTAGACCAGGCTGACCTCAAACTCACAGAGATCTGCCTGCCTCTGCCTCCTGAGTGCTCTGTTCAAAGGTGTGTGCTTTTAGACTTGGGAGACAGTAGGGCGAATGGGGACTATAGCAAATGTTGCAGGTAAACCCTAGAAACCCTACTGTTGTTAGCATGTCATTGTTGGTGTGAACACTTGGGGCCTCCAGGTTCATTTTTCTCCTCCTCCTCCTCCTCCTCCTCCTTCTCTCTCTCTCCCTCTCTCTCTCTAACAAGGTTTCATGGAGCTTTTGGTGTCACTATACAGCAGGGGGTAACCTTGAACTTCTGATCCTCTGGCCTCTAGTGGCCATCACCACGCTCCTCACTATTTACAGTTAAGTGTGTTTGTATCTGCAGACTCGTGTTCCTTAACTGTTGGCAACACTTTAAGAAGATGTTACAACACCGTGGGCTATACCCATACCATGACCCATACCCGTGCAAGGGCAGAGTTGTACCCTGGCTGCAGAGCCCGGGGGAGGCTACTGCAAGCATTGGAGGAGCAAATGATCTGGGAAGAAGCCTAGGCTTTAAGGTGCATTCACTCGGGGCAGTGTGGAGCAGCGGTGTGGAGCAGCGGCCTGGCAGCCAGAGGTCATGGGGCAGTTGCAATTATCCAGGCTGCAGGGGCTGCAGCTGGGGATAAAAGCCGCTGACTTGGAGAGGGGACTCCCTGGACCCGGGGTGGGGGTCTGTGCAGATTAGCTCTCTTTGGAAGGCTATAGGTTTAAAGGCTGCTGTCCTTTTGACCTTTTAAAGAGATTGAACACACACACACACACACACACACACACACACACACACACACACATACACACACCATCTAGTGAGTGAAAGCCTATTTCAAGGGGGAACTCTCAGAAACCCCCAAGATTCTGTGAAGGCAGGCCAGCCACATCCTGGAGCTGGTAAGACATTCCGAAGGGCCAGAGGAGGGAGGGGCAGGCACTGGGGGAGGGGCTCAGAAGTCTTGCCTGGCCTTCAGGAAGACCCCAACCAGCCCTAATGGGAACCACACGTGGGGTGAGCCTGGAATCCTGGATTGCCTGTGACGTTTGGCTTTGGAATCGGACACTTGGCTGAGGTCACTCCTGACCTGCTGAGGTCTGAGGCCTCCCAGCCCCAGCTCTCTTCCTAATGGCTGCCAGACACTGTGCCCTGCACCCGGCCCAGGGGCCTGGCTGCTTCCGGGACAGGGGATGTTTCTCGGGTACCAGTTTCTGTTGCATTGAAGCCCCGAGAATAGGAGTTCTCAGATGAAAATTTTAGGTGTCCTGCTGGACTAATATTAAATGCCCTTAGAAATAATAGAACAAGGGGGATGGAGAGATGGTTCAGTGGTTAAGAGCACGGGCTGCTCTTCCAGAGGACCGCGGTTCAATTCTCAGCACCTACAAGGCAGCTCACACCTGTCTGTAACTATAGTTCCAGGGGATCTGACACCCTCACATCGACAGACATGCAGGCAAAACACCAATGCACATAAAATAAAATAAATAAATATTTAAAAAGAAAAAAATGATAGAACAAAAAGACACAGGCGGGCAGCTCTCTCTGAGTTTGAGGTCAGTCTGGTATACATAGTGAATTCCAGTCCAGCTAGAGTTACATAGTGAGATTCTATCTCAAAAAAAAAAAAAAAGTGTCTTCCTGTTCTTCTGTTCCTTAAAGCTCACACCTGGCCTGCAGGAGCTGGCGGCCTCCTGTGAGGTTCTGTGTCTCTCTGGCAGGCTTAGCCCTCGCAAGCACCGGAACAGGCACCCTGCTCAGCGCAGTGTCAGGCGCTGGACGGGGAGAGGGGAGGCCTGCCTCTGCCCCCACTTCCTTTCAGCACACACCTGCCATATCGATGTTCTGCCTGGTAACCCCAGTGGCTGGCCAGTGCGGGGCACCTAGAGGCTCTGCTCAGGAGGAAGCCCTGCGATTTTGTCTTTTGGCCTGGAGCGCTGGTGTCCAGATCTTGTTCTCCATGGCTGAAGGCAGGACAGGCCTCTGTTTTTTGTTTGGTGTTGGGAGCAGGACTCACGGTCCTCTGCAAGAACACTCAGTACTTGCTCTTAGTCACCCGGCCATTTCTCTAGGCCACGGACAAGCGTCTGTACCCAGAACTAGTCCACTCCTGGATGGAACGGCTGGAACCCAGGGCCCAGCACTCATCATTGTTTGCAGAGGGTCCCCTGAGGCAAGGTGACCAGGCATGCACACAGCGCAGGGCAGACAGCGGCTCTGGCCTGACTTATCATCACTCCACTCCTGTGGGGTGCCTCGGTCTCAAAGTCCTCAGAGATGGCTCAGAGGCTTCTGGAGGGACTGGGACCAGACTGGGACCCAGGCAGCAGGGCAGCAGGCCAAGCAGAGAGCTGCATCTCCAGGTAGTCCCTCTTAGCCCAACCCATCCCCCCTCCACCCCAGCCTGGTTTCGGGAAGCTCTCCCAATGAATATTTAATAGCTAGTGCTGGGCCTGATTGAATTTTAATGTGGGCGACCCGAGCCCTGGAGCCCAAGTCCAGGCAATTAGTCAGGAGCCATTAACGATGACTGAGCTGATTTATCGGCCAGACAAGGCCTGGGCTGGGGGAGCTCAGGCTTCAAGCAGCCCAGATTGGGCCACAAGGTCTTCGGTGCCGGCCAATCCCCACAGCAGCTTGGCCTGCTTTGCATCTCATCTGCATAGCATTGCCAGAGGGCAACCTCGCTGGCCTGTGGGGTCGGGCGGTGGCTGGGGCTGGACCCACTCCAGGTCTGTCCCTCGGTCTGACAACCAGGTCCACAGGGACAAAACAACAGCAAACTCCTCTGTTTTACACATGGGACCCCATCTGATCATCCAGCGTGAGGGGGGGCGGGTGTCTCCCCTCTATCCTAGTTGGGCCTAGGAAGGAGGGAATTACAAAAATGGTGCTGAGCTAGGGCCAACCAGGACCTGGGCAGAGCTGCAACTCGGGTCTCAACAAAGGACAGGACTGTGAACCCTCCTTCACTCTGGGCTCCCCTCCTTCTTGCCCCAGCCACCCTCGGCTTCTGCAGTGCTGGGCGTGGGAGTGAGTGTGTCTTCGGGGTGCTCGGCAGTGCGCTCCGAAAGCCAGGGAGGAAGGCTCCCAGCGCTTGAAGGCCCTCCTCCCCGTCAGGTCCCTCCTCCTCTACCCCTCATCCCCTGACCTGTGTGAGTGAGCTGGGATTCAGCCTGGAGTGCTCAATTGAACTATGGCCGACCTCTTAAATCATAGGTCAAGGATTTAGCTGGCCTGTCCGCTGCCACTCTGGCAGGTGGCCTCCTCCTTACTACCCCAGCCCCCATCAAGCCCTTGTCCAGTGGGCATGTGGAAAGAGAGGGGTAGCCTGCCCTTCCCAGGGGCTTGTGGTGCCGCCTCCTCCGGCCTGGGCTGGGAGAGCCTGGGAGCCAACTGCAGGGGATGTGGAGCCTGAGGTTGGGAGGCAGGGAACGGGAGACATTGGTCAGGGAAGCCTTCCAGGAAGAAGCCTGGCAGAGTAGGGACCTCCAGGGAGGGAAGGGACAAGTCAGAGGACAAGGACAGGAAATCCTCTGCAGCCGAAGACAGGAGACAGCAGCAAAGCAAAGCTTGGAAAGCCTCCCACGCCGAGGGTAGGCCATACTCCAGCCGCAGGAGATGGGCATGAGTGGGCCCCAAAGGATGAGGAAGGGGTACCTCCATTTGATGAGCACCTTCGTGTGCCAGGCGAGGCACCAGGGACACAAGCGGGCCGAACCTGTGTCCCTCCTGCTGTCCGAATCCCAAGGTAGCTATAGAGGTGCCCAGCGCAGTTACAGAGGACACCATCACCTTGCCACACCGGAAGGGGCCTAGGAAGGACAAGGCCTCCCCACAGGTTGGGGAGACCATTCCTGGCTCTACCCTCTGGTCCGTAGTACCATCTGTGACTCTGGACTCCTCAGGGTTGATGGACAAGGGCCTGGCTGTCCAGCTGTACCGCTGGTGGCAGAAGCTTTGGTAGGACGTGCGGCTGAGTGGAGTCCAGCTGGCCTGTGGGCACCAGAGCTGAGGCGCTGCCCCTGCCCTTGCCTGCTCCCATCTCAGCTTGTCCTGCTCAGGTTGGGTGTGGTGACAAGGGCCTGGCAAGCCTCCAAGGAGGAGGCCGAAATGTTTGTCTAGCTCCCAGATGAACTGACTGGTCCCAGAGACCCAGGAGGCAAGAGTCACTGGCTCTACTGTGCAGAACCCTCGTTTGCCGGGTCCTCCTACGGAGGCCCAGAGGAGCTCTGCCAGGCCCTGGCCCCAGGATGGTGTCCTCGCCCGCCCTTGGCATCTGCTCAGCATCCCCTGCTAACAGCCTATTTATCTGAGACAAGGCCTCAGTACGCAGCACTGGCTGGTCTGGACCTCGGAGGTTTCACCTGCCTCTGCCTCTCCGGACACCTCAGTGCAGCACCAAAGGCCTAACTTCTCAAACATGGCTTATGCAGTGTTTTACGTCACTGGAGAAGAAGTCCTGGGGAGAGCTGCTGCCCGACTCAGGGGCTCAGCAGTGACACCATGACCGTGGCTAGCGTCTGCATTTGTCTCTTAGGTTCAAACTCATGTTAGCACTCGGCCCCTCCCCTTCTCGTCCCATCATTGGTTTTATTTTTATTTTTTATTGTGTGTGTGCTTAATTTCTGTGTGTGTGTATTGTGGTGTGTGTGTGTGTGTAGGAGAACCTTGGATTGTTGCTCCTCAGCTGACATCCACCTCTCTTTTGACACAGGGTGTCTCACTGGTCTAGAGCTCGGTAGGTAGGCCAGGCTGCTGGTCATTGAATCCCCAAGGCTGCTCTGTGTCCCCGACAGCACCGAGATCACAAGTGTGCCGCCATTCCTGGAGTGTGTAGGGGTGCTCTGATGGTTAATGCAGGCTCTTACACTTACAAGGCAAGCCCTTCCTCACTGGGCTCTCTCCACAGGTTTACCTGGTGCACAATGCACAGACTGGGAAACTGACGGATTCTCACAGATCTGTGCCGTCAAGAAGCAGAGCTGAGTCAGGAAGGTCCTTGTATCCGTGGGGGCTCGGTCCCTCCTCCTCCTCTCCTCTCAGGCAACCATGGCCCCACTTCTCTCTCTCTAAGGCCCTACTGTGACGGAGTGGGATCGGATGTCACCTTCTGTCTCTCTGGGTCCAGACACCGGTGTGAGGTTCATCTGCTCGGAGTCCATTTTGAGCCGAGCGGGATTCCATTCCAGGAATATTGCGCCCCATCTCCACCATCTCCGGAAGCCATGTGGTAGACGCTGCAGTTTCAGACAGCTTGTGCAGAGGGCAGGAGAAGCAGTCCCCCCAGCCTCTGAGAATCTTTCTGGAAGTTCTCTGGAGAACACCCTCGTGTCCCTCGCACCCCTACCACGCCTCCCGGCCCCTCAGTGGGCCAGGTCCTGGTGGAGATACTGGATTTCACGGGGGGCACCCTGGCGAGATTAATGCCCATCTGAGGTGGGGTAGGGACCAGCTTCCGCTAACGAACGTGACTGGCTGGGGCGTGCAGCATGTCAGGAGGGAGGAGGTGGCCCACGGAGAGGGCTGTGTGCCTTCTGCTCATCTCGGGGATGCACCCTGAAGGATGAAGCCTGTTTTCCTTCCAGGAGCAGTGGCTGCACGTCTCCACCGTGCTGCCCACCCTAGCCCTCCAGCTAGGCACAGTGAAGGGCACAATGGACACCTAACACCCATTCCCCCGTATTCTGCCTTACAGAACACACACAGAGGCAAGCACACTAATGTAGGAGAGGAGCGGGAGAGCGTGGGACCACGCGAGAGCAGAGGCTGTCTGTGAGAAGAGTGGACCCCTTTGCACCTTCCATTTTTGCACACTCTGGGTTATAACACGGATGCGGAACTCCAGGTACTTTGGAATGTGAGGTAAATTTGAGAGTAAAATCACCAGGTGGGTCCTGTTGGGATTCCCATACCAAAGCTTCCCATCTCCAGGTTTCTTTTATGTGAGAACGAGTTTAAGTCAGGTGAGTTTAGCTAACATATCCAAGTGAACCTAACCCTAACACAAGGACACAGGGGGGAAGGATACAGGGTTTCACTGCCCTTAAAAGAGGGGAATGTTGGGCACATACATCACGACCAGAGCCGCACCAGCCACTCTGCGAAGGTTACTGTTTGAACATGAAGCACACCCCCAAAGGCTCGTGTGTTGAAGGCCTGGTCCTCGCTGGTGGGGGTGACTGAATCCTGGGAACACTGACCAGCGCCGAGGAGGGCTTAGGAAGCAGAGGAGGGAGGTCGCTGGGGTGCGCCTCGGAAGGGTGCATCCTCCTGACCCTCTCCCTGCCTGTCCGCTGTGAGGGGAGCAGCGCGGCTCCAGCACACATTTGTGGCCACAATGTGTCTCTTCACTGTAAATCACCTACAAACGACGGTGCTGAGTTATGGCAGGCAGGGTACTCTGAAATTAGGAACCCGACTAGATCCCTTTTTTTCCTAAGTCATTGTCTCTGAGGTTTTGTCACAGCAATAAAACGTGACCCTCAGGGGAGCCATCCACAGACAGAGAAAAGACCTCCAAGGGCATCAGAACGCAAAGATGGAAGGACCCTGGAGCCGCCATTCCTAGAGACATCTGGACATACTGCCTCATCAACCCTAAGCTGTACATTCAATCACATTTTTTGCTTTATTTGTTCTAAGACAGGGTCTTATTCTACAGTCAAGGTTAGCTTGGAACTCTCTTGTAGCCGGGCCTGTCAGCAAACTTGTGGCAATCCTCCTGCATCAACCCTCTGAGTGCTGGGATTAGTGGAGCTGGCGACCACACCTGATTTCCTTTTGGCGATTTTAAAGTCGGTATACTTTTTACATTCAGTGGCATCTTACCGTGCCAGCTAGCCGACCCCGTGGACCAGCTATCCTTGTTGTACATGTGAATTCGGAGGCTGTGCTGGCTTCCTATGCCATCGGAGAGGAGGGAACCTCAATTGAGAATACGGCTCCATAGCATCCAGCTGTAGGGCATTTTCTCAATTAGTGATCAATAGGGGAGGGCCCAGTCATGGTGGGTGGCGCCATCCCTGGGCTGGTGCTCCTGGGTTCTATTAGAAAGCAAGCTGAGGGCTGGACATGCTGGAGCACCCTCTTAATCCTAGGACCCTGGAGGCCGTGGCAGGCAGATCTCTGAGTTCAAGGCCAGCCTGGTCTACAGATCGAATTCCAGGGCAGCCAGGGCTACATGGAAAAACCCTGTTCTCACCCCACACCCCCAAACAGTAAGCAGACTGAGCAAGCAGCAGCAGTCTCCACGGTGTCTGCATCAGCTCCTGCTCCAGGTTCCTGCCCTGATTCCTTTGATGATGAACAGAAGTGTCGAAGTGTAAGCTGAATAAACCCTTTCCTCCCAAGCTGCTTTTCGGTCATGGCGTCTTGTTGCAGCAATAGGAAGCTTAATCGGGCAGCTCTTCTGGTGTCACCAAGGACACTTACTAACCATGGTGCTTTAGTCCCAACCCAACATCACCCTTGTGAATCAGGCCAGTGTTCCTGTCATGGGGAAACAGGTCTATGGAAACTGTGAGGACCTCGGGCCAGTGCCAGCCAGGACCTGAGGTCTGCCACCAGACACAGGAATGACCTTGGAAACTGAGTCTCCATCTACTGGTGGGCAGCTTGTGGAGAGTTTCACAAGGGACCATGATGACCCAGAATCAGGCAGCTAAGACTATTAGGTCCCCACCCTCAGGGAAGAAAATGTTTGCTGTTTAACACTCTTAAATCTGGAACTTCGGATTAGCAATGGACAAAATACTGTAGAGTGAGCTTCAGAAATGGCTCATCACCCATTTATCAATCTACTTGAGAGTTCAGAGTTCAGAGGGGAAATCTGCCCAAAAATGATTCCAGAAACCAACCTGTGAATGTGAGAAAGCTTTTTTTTTTGGTTTTGGTTTTTCCAGACAGGATTTCTCTGTGTAGCCCAGGCTGGTCAGGACCTCGCTTGTAGACCAGGCTGCCCTTGAGCTCACAGAGATACTCCTTCCTGCCTCTGCCTCCTGAGTGCTGGGATCACAGGTGTGTCCCCCTGTGCCCTGCTGAGAAAGCTGCTTCTTTGACTTAATTCTTTTGGTTTTTGGAGCTGAGGATGGAACTCGGAGCAGTATGTACCAAGCTCCTGTCTCTAGTGCGACAGTTTAAACAGAGCTTTCGTTTACCCCCATCTTCCACGTTACATAGGAGCAGAAGTGAGCGATGCCAGAGATGTATCCGTAGGCTGGTGGCACAGGCCTGCGATCCTGGCTTTGTGGGAGGCTGAAGCAAGATCACAAGTTTCTCTCCCTGCTAGAGTGAGCTCAGGTTCTGCACGCATAGTGAGACCCTGCCTCAGAGAAAGAAAAAAAAAATGGTGGTGGGGGTGGGGAGCCTGGAGAGCTGGGCCAGTTATTATGAAGACCTGGGTTCAATCCCCAGCACCTATATGGTGCCCCACAGCTCTCTGCAGTCCTAGCAAGGGATTAGACGCCCTCTCCTGGCCTGCCCAGGCACTTCACGGGTGTTCCACAGACATAATTAGGAAAACACCTATAATACCAAAAAGAAGCTGAACAGACTCGGTGGGCAAAGGTGACTGCTGCCAAGTCTGAGGATTCGCAATGGACTCCCGGGACTCACCGGACTCCCAGAATTTGCCCTCTGACCTCCTTACGCACACTGAGGAATGAACATGCACCCACTCAACAGATAAACAAATAAATGTTTTAAAAACAAACAGGAAACTTGTTCTTCACTGCGCTTATGGGTAGGGCTGGAGGGGCTGGGGACAGAGCCGCTGGCAAGGCCCTGGATTCCGTGTCCGGCCTCGGGGGAGGGTAAGCGGGTATGGAATTTCAGTCAGGTTAATTGGCTTTTCTTCCCACTGGACACAGTCACGCTCTTTAACGACAGTGGCGTTGAGGGAACTTGGCTGGGACTTACTTGCTGAAGAGGGTTTTAAGCCGGCGCCCTATAGGAACTGGGTGGGGGGGGGGCGGGGCAGCCGGGAAAGGAGGGTAGAAATGTGTGATGTGTCACTTAAGTGTGTGCTGGCAAGCAGCTCAAAAGTATTAGAGGCCCACGTTGACCACTGTCCAAATCTCTCTCTGTCTCTGTGTCTCTGTGCCCTTGTCTGTATCTCTGTCTCTGTGTCTCTGTCTCTCTGTATCACTGTCTCTGTGTCTCTGTGCCCTTGTCTCTGTGTCTCTGTCTCTCTGTATCACTGTCTCTGTGTCTGTCTCTCTGTGTCACTGTCTCTGTGTCTCTGTCTCTCTCTCTGTGTCTCTGTCTCTGTGTGTGTGTGTGGGGAGCACGTCCTGGGCTTGGGCTTGGGGGTGCTCCTTTGCTAGGCAAGAGGCCCTGTCAGTAGGCTGGCATCTTCAGCCCTCGGAAGAGCTTTGGAAACGCCTCCATTTCTCCAACAAAAATTAGACACACACACACACACACACACACACACACACACACACTGCCGTAGCCAGCCTGAGCCACCCGATCACTCTGGTAGGAGTGGGTGGAGGCCTGGGCCGAGTGTGCATTCCCAGCCTCCCGGACACGGACTACCAGGGTTTGGTAGGTAAACTCACTGCTGCCAAGTGTGACTGAGCTCCGGTGCTGGAAGGGTCTTCTGGCACGCTTCCGTGACACCTGGGCGCGTGCACACGCATCCATTAGAGAGGCTCTTAAGGCTGTGGAAAGACTTCCGCTGGCAGCATTGTGTTTCTGAGAAAATGTCTGAACAGCAAAGGGAGGCTGCTCACGCTCTCAGGTGCCGGACTTGTGCGTTGTGGCGTCATCAATGGCCGTCCAGCACGAACGCATACAGACACGAAAAGGCGTTCAAGGTATCTGTCACTGCGAAAAGCAGTCTCCCTAAGCGTGTGTGCGCACAGGCGTCACGGAACGTGTACCCACGTTCGGCAGCTATTAAAACGTTACCGTTGTTCACCTTCCGGTATGGAATTAAAGGTGTTTGAATTTTTTTTGTGTGCATGAATATCTTCTGATTTTTATGAGATTTTTAAAAATTACTTGCACAACCAAATTGTGTGTGTGTGTTGTGGGCTGCTCTGGCTGGCCAGTGTCCCTCACAGGTACTTTTGCAACGTGGCTCCTGCTCCTCAGGGCACAAAGCAGCCACCTATGAAGAGCTACACAGTGCACTTACACGCGTGCACTTCCTTGGCCGTGCAAACACGAGGGTGTGAACTTAGGTTCCCAGAACCCAGATAAACAGCTAGGCATGGTGGCAGGCATGGTAAGCAGAGACAGGAAAATCCGTGAGCGTGCAGGCCAGCCTGGCAGTGAGCTCTGACTTCAGTGAGTGACTCTTTCTCAGAATGTGAGGTGGACACACTTTTAATCCCAGGGCTGGGGAGGCCGTGTGGGTGGACTCTGAGTTCCAGGCCAGCCTAGTCTACACAGTGGGCTCTAGGGTAGTGGGGGCTACAAGGTGAGACCCGAAACAATCAAACAAACAACGAAACAGCGGAGAAAGACTGAAAACGACCCTTGACATCAGCCTCCGATCTTCATGTGCACAGGTACAGCACACACTCGGCCTGGTGACATTCGACCGTGACTCCAGCACCCAGGAGGCTGAGGCAGGCTAATTGCCTGGGTCGGAGCCCAGCCTGGACTCGGAGCCGACCTGAGCTCAACAGAGCCCGAGAGTTCTGAGCGAGCGGCGGGGCAGGGCGGCTCAGCACTTTCCAACTCGCTTCCCAGGGGAGGGCCCTGCAGCTTTCCCTGCACCCTCGCCCTGCTCGCCTCAGGCTGGCCTCTGCAATGCTCCCTTAGAGCCACACACAAGCCTCTCTGGCTTCTTGTGCTGCCTGCTCCCCATCCCTCACCCTTGCTCACCCCCAACTGCGCCTGCCCCGCCCCCAGCTTCTCTGGAAGTGCTGGGGTCCTCTCTGTCTCTAGTCTCAGAACAGAGCACGCTCCGGGGTCGGTAGGTGCTGTCTAGCGGAATCTGGATTCTTTCAAGGCCCATCCTGGTGGGTCCACTCTGTTGTTTATGTCCCCAGTGCTCCTTCTGTTTTGTTTTTTTGTGACAGGCTCGCTGATGCTCAGGCTGTCCTCTGAGCTTGCAGGGATCTTCCCGCCTCTGGAGGCGCTGGGGTCACACACACACACACACACACCACCACCACCACCACCAGGTGTGGACCGGGCTAGAGCTGGTCCAGCAGCTCGGCCCAGGGAGCACCCCGCTTGGGTAGGCCACCTCTGGGGCTTTGCTGAGCCCCTCCCCTCCCAGGCGGAGGCGGGCGGAGGGCTGAGCAGGAGGCTTAAGTACAACCAGATGCACTTTCCCATCAGGCCCAGCCCCAGAGGGCAGAGCAGGGCCAGGGACGGGCTAGCAAACTGGTTTTCTAACTCCCCACCCTGTCCTGGCTTTGCACACTTTGTAAAAGAGGAGAGACTGCCTGTGGGTATCTAGAAAACCAGTTTGCTAGCCCGTCCCTGGCCCTGCTCTGCCCTCTGGGGCTGGGCCTGATGGGAAAGTGCATCTGGTTGTACTTAAGCCTCCTGCTCAGCCCTCCGCCCGCCTCCGCCTGGGGGGGGCCGACGTGCGGTGTCTCCTCTTTTTGTAGGGTTGGTGGGGAGGGGTGGGGGTGGGGGTGGGGGTGAGGGGTGGGAGAGAGGGGTGAGGTTGTGGAGGTGAGGGGTGAGGGATGGGGGTGAGGGTTGGTGGTGAGGGGTGGGGGTGGGGGTGGTGGTGAGGGGTGGGGTAGGTAGTGGGGGCACTCTGTGAAGCAGAGATCTGACTTGGTCTCAGGGACCTGCTGGGGACCGTCGCTAGAGGAGGGTGGGTTTGGAGTTACCTACTCTGCAGGGTTTTACAAGGTCAACTGAGTTGGGCTCTGAAGGTTGGATAGGAGTAGGAAAATGAGATTCTAGGCTCAGAGGTTTGGCCTTGCTCAAAAGCTCGGGTGTTATTGAGTTCTGTGGGACGGTCAGTTCAGGTGCAAAAGCTGTGCTGTGGGATGGGGTTGGGGCCCCTGCCTACTTACGTAGCAGCAGCAGTATCTGGAGTGAGTTGAGGATTTGGGGTGTGCTCGGGTCTCCCCGAGTTAGGCGACTGGAGGTGGATAGGAGCTGATGCTGCCCCTGCAGGTTTTCGGGGCCTGACCCAGTTACCTGAGAGTGTGCATTTTCTAATTCCTGCAGAGGTTTCCAGAGACCCTGGCTGGCTGTGGAGAGCTGGCCCAGGCCTAGCCCGAAGCAGGGGCGGGGGCGCTGGTGTAAGTTTAAAAACAGCAGCGGGGTGGGGCGTGGCTGGGAGGGCCTTGGTGACTGGGGAGACTTTGGCAACTGGGCCTTGAAGGCCGAACCCCAAATCTCAAAAGGCCAGCCTTCCATCTGTACACAGGGCAGCCAGAGCCCAACCAGGGACAAGTCCCGGCAGCAGCTGGGTGGGGTGCGGTGTCCTCTGGGCACACTCCCTGTCCCCGAGGCCAGGACACGCTTCCTTCCTTCCTTGCCCATGGTGACTCCTGAGGGGCCGACAGGAGACCACAGAGAAAGAGATCCCGCCCTTTCCTCTTCCTCTCTTCCTTCTCTTTCTGCCCACCCCCTCAGCCTTCCCCGGGGCCCTTCTCTTTCCTACCTCACCCAGCCTGCTCCTGCCTCCTCTGGCTCCTGACTCCCCTAGCCCTCCTCCCTCTAAGCCCTTTCACTGGGTGGGAGACAGTCTGCATGGCTTTGGGAAGCACCCAGTGGGCCCTGCTCCAGGGGTGATCGGCAGTGGGCGCTCCATCGGGGGAGGAACAGGAGCCAAGCGGCCGCAAGGGGGTGGCAGGCCTGGAAGAGCGAGGCATTAGCTATCATCACCGCTATTATCCAATCCATTGTGGGCACTTGACATGCCCCAGGAGCCTCCCAGTGGCCTCAGCAGGGGGCTTTCAGGGCACAGTTCCCCTGCTTGAGGGCAGACAGGAGAGGGGTCAAGCAGCAGCCCTTAGAGATTAGCCCCCCAGAAAGGCCAAGAATAGAGATATGATGAAAGGCCATTTGCCACGACTGAGCGTGTGTCAGCTTTGGCGTGATGTATTATCAGGACTTTAATGAGCTCAGGGAAGGCAAGTGGTACTTCATTGCCTGGGCACTGGGCAGGATGGAGGTGAAGGAGGCAAGCGTCCAGGCCACCCCACCTGCTAACCGAAGCCCTTACTGTGACCCGAGGCCACCTGAGGCTCGGAACCATGTGGCCCTGCCAAGTTATGGGCCTCACCTGTGGAGCCTGCACGGAGGCTGCCGCAGCATGCTGAGTGTCCCCCTGGGGCTGGAGCAAGCTTTGTCTCTAGGCCGATGTTAACAGTCCTTCAAGCCTCTGAGGGAACCTGAGGCAGCCTGGTCCCAGAGACACTCATCAGCAAGGCCAGCCGGGCTTGGCGTCCTGGCACAATTTCAGACTCGGCTCCTGTGGACACTGGCCTCGTAAGTCCTGCCTCCTGCCTTCAAAGGGGCTTCAAGGACTGGGGCCCTGAGAATGGGTGTGCAGTGGGCTCTGAGTCAGGCCTTTTTGAGCTCTCCTGAAAAAGTCCCTTCTCTCTGGCCGAAGAGGTCCCAACGGTAAGGAAAGTTCCTGCTTTTGTCCCATCTCCTGCCCCGCTAAGGTGGGGTCTGAGTGTGTGCGCCCTCCTCTGTGGTCATGACGCTGGCGGCCTGGCCCAAAACTCCCGAGGCTTGGCACATCCCTGATTTGTGTCAGGGTGTGTGGGTGGAGGTATGGGGTACGGGCCGGAAGATGGGATGTAAACAGGAAGATTCTGTGGCCGGAAAGGTCCCTGGTTTCGATGAACTTCAGAATTTTATTAGATGTTGGTCTTATGTCCATATTTAGGCTGCGGGGGCGGGGAGACATAGTCACTGGTGAAGGGATTGGACAGTCTTGAGAGTTCTGCCAGACTCAGAGGCCAGAGGCCTGTTCTGCGGGTTGAGGAAGCCCCTCCAGCGTGAGTCCTGTCCACCCGGAAGGAAAGGAAGCCTCAGAAGTTGGTCACTGATCCTCTGGACGCTGTGGGCTCCTCCAGAACCTCCCCCATAACCGGCGCGCCGTGCCTCGGCCTCCTAGGCGGAGGGAGTCTTGGCCTTTATCACCACCGAGGC
Organism: Psammomys obesus; assembly: GCF_907164565.1. Classification (NCBI taxonomy): domain Eukaryota; kingdom Metazoa; phylum Chordata; class Mammalia; order Rodentia; family Muridae; genus Psammomys; species Psammomys obesus. Next base: position 442,692 of record NW_026596085.1, read on the forward strand.
CCTGACACGCCTGCCTAAAGCTGGCGTCGGCGCTCGCCACAGTGCAGCTGCCCAGCGCAGTCCCGAGTGCAGCCAGTAAACCCGCGGGGTGTGCGGGGGGTCCGCGCAGGCGGCCGGGGTCCTCCTCGGGGAGGCTCTCCTGCGTGTCCAGGGCCGGTCTTCGCCTCCCACACGCCCCACGTGTCCTGCAGCACCCGTGCAGGCTCTGGCCTGGCCATCCGTTTACCCGCGGCAGGTGCCCCGCGCACCCAGGGCAGGGGCGCAGGCGAGAGTCCACAGGCGTCCTAGAGGGGGTGGCCTCGGCGGCCAGCGGACGGGGCGGGTCCGGCCGGCCGCCTTCCCCTTTGCCCTTCGACCCAGGAAGCGGCTCGCAGCCAGCGGCCACTCAGGGCAGCCCGGAGCTGGACGCTGGCCTCCGCGCCCGCCCGGCCTCCCCGGTCTCCCCGCCTCCAGGCCCGACCTCCGCCCCCGGCGCAACTTCCCGCTCCGACGGCGGGGGAGCGGGCGGGCGCGCGGCCTGAGAGCGGCGCAAGGACGCTCTCGCGCGGAGGGTCGTTCGCTCCTTTCTCCCCCGGGTGGCTAATTTATTTTCGAGCCCGGGGGGGGGGAGGGAAAGGCGGGGCGGGCGAGGGCGGGGCGCCGGGAGGGGCGGGGCGCGGGCCTGGAGGGAGGGCGCTGGGGGCGGGCGAGGGGAGGCGGGGTGGGGGTCCTGCCTGCGGGGGGGGGGGCGAGCCTGGGCCGCCCCTCGTCCGGCCACCCCCACTGCCCAGTCCCGCTCCCGGCCGCGGCGGCCGCAGCAGCCGCAGCAGCAGCAGCGGCCCCAGGATGCTGAGCGCCGCTGCCCCCCAGCCCTGGCCCGTCGCCCCCGGCCCGCGCTCCCGCCCCGGCCCCTGGGCCGGACGCCCCCCCCAGGCCGCGCACACTCACCTAGGACCCGGCCGGGATGCCGAGGTAGGTGTCGCGGGCCCGGGCGCGGGCTGGCCGGGCTGGGGGGCAGCGGGTGGCCCCTGCGCGGTCCGACGTCCGAAGCTTTGTCCGCGGGCGCGGGGCCGTGCGAGGCCCGGTTGGGCGGGCGGGGGCCGGAGGGCAGGGCCGGGAGAGGGCCGAGCGGGTGCGTGGGGCCTGGGGTCACGTCGCGTGAGGAAGGGGGCGATCGCCGCCCACCGCCGACGGGGCTGGGGCCCGGGAGGCGATGTTAGCGAGCGGCGGGCTCCGGGGAGAGAGGGAGCCGGGATTTGCGGGTTCGGGTCCCCCCAGGATCCAGCGGCCGGAGCCCGCAGGCCCCTCCCACTCCGTCGGGTCTTTGTCCAGCGGCCTCCGGGTGTGCGGGAGGGGGTGGGGGCAGGGTGACCGGCCTGGAGGTCCCCCGGCATCGTGACGGGGCAGTGACAGGAGGCCGAGGCCATCGCGGTCCCCGCGCCCCCAGCGCGCACGCCCCTGGCTGCTCCTCGGCCCGGGACAGCGGTTCCAGCTCGCGGTCCGGGCGCCGCGTGAAGCTGCGCCCACTTTCCCCCGTGGGCCGCTGCTGACTCGGAGCCCCCGGAGTTCCCAGCCCTAGCGAGAGCCCCTTAAACTTCCCCGCCCCGGGAGCCCTCCTCCGGCCTCTGCACCGTGGCGAAGGGTCCCCGTGGACTGTCGGGCACAGGGAGAGCCCGGTGCTGTCGGCCTCCGCCGGGACCCTCCGCTCCAGTGGCTCCCGCTGGAGGGCCGCGGGGCGCCCAGCCCGGGAGAGCCAGAGCGCCCGCGTCCTGCGCCCCGCGGCGGCCCGGAGTGCAGGGGTAGGTGGGCTGTTAAAGGGACGGTCACTAAATCAGGGTTAGGCCGTGGGGCTGTCAGGCTGCCGGGCCTGTCTCCATGGAGACCTAATTTGGAGGAGAATAGAGGACGGAAGAATGTTTGTGTGGTCGGTAAGGGCCGCGGAGGCGGAGCGGGCTCCTGCTCTCAGCCGCGGGTTTCGGAACGGGGGCCTATCCCCCTCCCACTTCGGGTGTCCACTCTGGGGGCTTCTCGGCTCCCGGGGTTTGAGCCCTTCCCCGGAACACCCGGAGTCTGGAGACGCTGTGGTCCAGAGCCCTCGCTTGCGTGGGGGAATTTCGGACTCTCCCAGGGCCCCTTCCAGAACCCCTGGGCCGGGTGCGAACGCCCTTCTCTGCTGGGCTTTAGCTCTCCCACCCCCAGGGGCAGCCGTAACGGGCAGGAAGGGGGTGCGGAGCTGCAGTGCCCCAGGATCCCAGAGCGGAGCGGGCAGGGGGCGGGGCGGGGCTTTCTCCAGTCGCCCGAAGAAAGGGGAGGAGCTTGCGTGGACAGCCCGGGAGGGCTGTGTGACAGGCCTCGTAAATCCCCCTTACCCGTATTTAACACCATCTCATTTATTTCCACTTGATTCCATTGGTGTGCGCAGCGGCCAGAAGCGACCCCCACGCCCTCGCTGTCTCCTGAGGGGAAGCCCTTCTGGGCCAACGGGAATTCAGTTGTAGAGCAGGTCAGCCCTGCTCCTGGAAGGCCTCCTTCGGAGGAGGAGGGGGCTGGGTGACACGGGGATCCGGCGGGCCTCCAAGGCCCTGCTTATTCTTTGGCTCTGGGGAAGGCAGTGGCCAGATTGAGGGTCGTCTGGTTCGACAACTCCAGCGCGCAGCCGGATCGAGGCAGGGAAAAGGCAGGCAAGAGGGAGGGACCTGAGCACTGTGTGGTGTTCCCGTAGCCCGTTCCTGCCTCCCTCCTGGACATCCATGGCCACAGCGTTTTATGGATCAAGAGTCCCTCCCCTCCCCTGCCTGGCTGCAGCTTTATTGCTGAATCTCAGGCTCTCCACGCAATTTCACGCCTCTCTGCCTTTGCTCCTGCTGTTCCTTCAGCCAAATGCCTTCTCCATTGTCCCGGTCTTGCCACAACCTCCTCATTCTTCAGGCCCAGCCAGGATGCTCCCCCCCCCCCCCAGCCTCGCCAGCGTCCCCAGTTCTTGTCACTTGTCCCGGCCTCCTCCCTCTCCCAGCCCCGCACCTGTACCTGTCTTCCATGGTGGCTGGGTCCAAACCAGGCTTTGCCTCCACTTGTGGCCCCTGCCCCACAGTGTACTTTGTACCATGGGGGGCCCATAAATACTGGCTGGGTGAGGAAAAGGAGTTTTGCGAGGACTTTAACAGGATGGTCTGCAAAGCCCGGGAGCTGGTCACTTTGGGCAAGAGCTCTGCCGTCCTGAGTGGCTCAGCTCCTCCTTTCTTCCTCCCCTCTCCCCTCCTCCTTGATGATTCTCCCCACCCCCCAAGTCCAGGGAGGACTTTGCCCCTCTCCTTCCCCACAGACCAGCATTCTTTCACCGCCATTATCATCCTGTTAAACAGAGAGGCCAGTCAGGACCCATATGGATCACATTAACAATTGCTTATTATCTGGCCGGACGCCCCCACTCCCCACCGCTAGTTCCTACTGCTGGAGCCCAGGGTCCTGAGGAGGCCTGCCTCCCTTCCCCCCGCCACTGGTCATGGAGGAGGTCAGGGGACAGGTTGGTTGGTTGCCCTCTCCTTCCCTGACCCCTCTAGCAGAATTTTGCCTCTTCTTGCCTTGGCATTTAATAACTTCGTCACTTTATTTAATGAAACCCAGGCTTGACACAGGAGCCTGGCTCAGGATGGTCCCAGGCCTGCAACCTGGAAGGTGACCAAGGCCTGTCGCACCTTCGGTCTGTAGCCTTGAGAGCTCTTGCCAGCAGTGGACAGAAGTTGGGGCAAGGGTGAGCCATACTCATCTGAACTCTTAGTCCTGGTTGACCCTGCTGTGTTCCGGGAGCTAGAGGTTAATGAGGGACACCAGGGCGGAGAGATTCTTCAAAGCTGTGTGACACTGAACTCCAAGACTTCCCTGCAAAGAATTAAGAAATAGAGCCAGAGTAAAACTGGATGGGAGGGCCAGGCGCGGTGACACACACCTGTAATCTCAACATTCCGGGAGGCAGAGGCAGGAGGATCTCTGTGAGTTCAAGGCCAGCCTGGTCTACCGAGCAAGTCCAGGACAGCCAAGGCTACACAGAGGAACCCTGTCTTGAATTAAAAGAACAAAACAAGATTGGACTTGAGGGCTAACACCTGTAATGCCAGCACTAAGGAGGCTGAGACACAATTACCATGAGTTCAAAGCTAACCTAGGTTACACAGTGAATTACAGAGCCACAGAGTGAGTCCTGTCTCAAGACCAACCACTACCACCAACAAAAAAGGGCCAGGATGTAGCTCAGTGGTGTGTATGGGAGCCCCTACGCCCAGAGAAGGGAAATCTCATGGTGTTTCTTGGAGCTGAAGTGGAGTTACCCTAAGTTGCAGAGGGAGTGACTGGGGCTTGTTTTTAATACACACAACGGAAGAATCTAGCTTGACACGGTCAGGCCTTCAAGGCGACCTCTTCAGGGGCTCTCTGGGCAGCAGGTTAGCTCAGCAGCAGAGTGTTTGGCTAGAATGTGCAAGGTCCTGGGTTGGATTCTGACTGTTCGTTTGTTTTTAAAGGCAGAGTTTCTCTGTGTAGCCCTGGCTGTCTTGGAACTCGCTCTGTACACCAGGCTGGCCACAAACTCAGAGATCTGCCTGCCTCTGCCTCCAGAGTGCTGGGATTAAAGGCCTATGCCAGGACTGCTGGACTCTGGGTTGGATGCTGGGCTGCTAGGGGCTAAAACAGCCTTAGCAAATGGTGGGTCTCTAACTTGACCTCCAGGGCCCGGGGAAGGCTAACGAAAGTTCCCCAGAAAAGCATGCTGTCACTAGCTGACACCACCATGCTCTGTACTCCCTTTGGAGGACTTTTGGGACCCTGAAGCCAATAGAGAATATGTCCGGAAGCCCTCTCCTGGTCCAGCCCCTGGTTCTGAGGCCGGCCAGGGCCGCCTGACCTCACTGGGTGTTCATCTCACGGCAAGGGACTGCATAAGCCACAGGCCAGGCAGAGGCAGGGGCTGGGACTGCTTTCAGGTGGGAGGGTTCACACTGCCCAGGTCAAGGTTGGGCTGCTCACCCATTGTTGATTATGTGGCTTGGAAAGAGGCCGATCTAAGATAATTATTGCTCGAGGGTCCACTTGTCTCCAGGAACAAGGAGCAGAGAGAATGGTAGCTCTCCCCAGAGCGCCTCCCGGGGAGCAGGGCAACCCTGTGCGCTCCTCAGGACTTCCTGAACGCTCAGTTCCCAGTGGGAGGGGCTGAGGAAGGTGTCCGTGCCTGAGCATCGAAGTGAGGAGTGAGTGACCTGGAACCTGGCCGGCTCTGGTCTGGAACGACCCTTTCTGTGAGGGCAGCCGCTCACTATTCCGCTGTGGACAGCTTCAGGATCCGCCTGAGGTGGGCAGGAGTTCCCAGCGAAAGCTGAGCTCAAACCCGTACTAGTCATTTCCTTAGTTTATTTGTCACAGTATTGTCCAGCGTGGGGCCTTGCACATGGTAGGTGGGTATGCCATCCCTGAGCTCTGTGCCCACCCCCACCCCTAGTTGATATTCTGTAGTCCTGGACCCCACTCTGAGGACAGGCTTGGGCTGTCGTGACCCTGCCCAAATCACCTGTAACCCAGGGAAAGCGGCTTCTTCATTGTAGCCTCAGGGTCTTTATTTGCAAGATGGCGGCTTCTTTATTGTAGCCTCAGGGTCTTTATTTGCAAGATGGGAGTGAGAGCCACGTACCCGGTGGTGAGGTGGGTCCTGGTTTCCGTTTGTGTCTTGTCTCTGTGCTCCATGCCCACCTTTAGGGCCCTACTCAGTGGCTCAGAGCCCAGGCGCTTCCACGACCCACCTCCCAGGGCAGGAGGAAGAAGATGCATGAGGGAAGGTTCTTCCCTCCTAGGCAGCGTCAGGAGAGCCGGCATGGCTGCCTGCGGGAACTGGGGGACAGAGGCCTGCCTTTCTCTGTCTCATTCAGTACCTGGCACACTTAGGCCAGTGGCAAGATTAGTCAAGGAAGAACTACCTTTCACTGTTGGACCCCTGGGAGGCCCAGCACTGAGGCATCCTGGAAGTGCCTCAGCCATGCCCCCCTGCCGGTTCTCCCACACCAACTGGACTTTCATGCCTGGAGTCAGAGTCAGTCTCTCTCAAAGACCTTTCTACATTTTATCGTTGATTGATTTTAGGTATGTGTCTCGGCGCGTCTGTGGACAGCTTGGAGAAGTTGGTTCTCGTCCCGGGGTTGAACTCGGGATTGTCAGGCAGCAAGCACCCTTACTCCCTGATCCAGCTCACTGACCCCTGGAGGCTCTCTTAAGTCTCAGCCTCACACTGGGAGGTGGGTTGGGGCACCAGCGCTGTGTTGCCCGCCACAGGCCTCTAACATGAATAGTGGCCGCTAAGCCTTGGCCGTCACGCTCAAGGTAGCCGTCCATCCAGCACCCTCCCCCTTTAATGTGGTGTCACCTTCAAGGAACTTACACGATGCTGGGACCAGCAAAGAGGCGAGAGGACAGGCTTTGGTCCCAACATTTCCTGAGTAGAAGGGCGTGGCCTCAGAATTGTACAGGGTGGTTTGGGGGGAGGAATCCTGGGAAGGGGCCTGTCCTTGGGAGTCGGTGTCAGTGGGAATCAGCAGGCAACTGGGACAAGGGTCACCCTTAGGTGTGTCTTCCTGAAGCTCAGGGTTCTTTTTGGCCCTTGGATGGGGGGGGGGGGGGGGGGGTGTTTGTTCCCGGAGGTGGGGGGGGGGGGGGGGGACGACTAGTGGTTACTCTACACCCTACCCCTGCGTTCTATGGCTCCGTCCTCACCCAGTCTGCAGGTTGATGTCAGCTGGGGACAGATGAACTGCTCTCTAGGGACTGTGACCACCAGGAGAAATTGCCTCTTCCGCCTTGCTCCTCGGAAATACGACAGTTCATAGATGGCTTCGCTTCTTGGAATTACCCGAAACTAGGTAATTACCGTGAGTGGAAGTTCGCTTTGACTGTCTTACGGTGCCTGGAGCTAACTGGAGCACTGACTAGCCCTGAGTGTCTGGCAGTCTCCTACCTTAGTTTCCCAGGTGACAGGGAGGCCACACCCAGCTTCAGTGTGAGTTTTAGCAAGGGGCCTCAGACCCGCAGCACCAGGCTTGCTGTAGAAGAGCTTCCTTCCCAGGCAGAGCATGACCCGTGGGGTTGCCACTCTTTGTTCTCCTGTGGTATCCTTGAGTTTTGGATCCTCGGCCCCTCACTGAGAAAGATGGATCTGTGTCTGTGGGTCACTGGGGGTGAGGGAACCTAGGTGCTCAGCCTGGGACCTACTGAGTGTCCCGCAGGCACACGTGTGGGAGCGAGAGCCTTCTCAAAAAGGCAGTGCTGGATGGCCGGCAGCCCTGCTGGTGGGGGCATATCTCTGGTTCCCTTAGGTTTGCCTTCCATGAAGCCAGAAGCTGTTTGAAGAATTCCTGCTGTTTTAAAGGAGTGGGGATTGGTGGTACTTTCCCTGGGTGTGATGGTGACTTTAACGACTGTCTGGAGTTCACTGAGGCCAGAGCTGCTCAGACCTGGGCTCAGGAACAGCTGGGATCAGGGCTTGATGCTAAGGATGGGAAGAGGTTCTAAGGAGGCTTACAAATGGTGAGGGAGGCCAGTTAGGTTGGAGGGACCCAGGGCTATCCCCATCGTTTTAGCTATTAAATCAAATGCCTCCTTTGGCCCCCTATTCTGGTGCCTGAGACAAGGAAAGTGTGCCTCAGTTTCCTTATCTGTCACATAGGAATGCCGCTCCTGGGTTCTTTCGAAGATTAAATATCGGGCACGTGTGAAGTGGGTCCTGTGTTCAGAACCCCAGAGCAAGCAGAGAGGTGCCGTGGCTACTCAGTCTTTGCTTAGCATCCTCCGCCACTTTCTCCTGCTCTTTGTGTCCCTGAGTCCCTGCAGCTGTGGGAGCCTTCCCTTGAGGACAACTCTTCCCACTGCACGCCCAGGTGGACCGGCCAGGCTGCATAACTGAGTGACTCAGCTCAGCACCCCAGGGCTGGGGAGGGCTGCCCGCCTGAGGATTTGGAGGTGGGCTGCCTGGGCCTGTTTCCTCGCCTTTGGTCAGGCAGATGAGGGTGTGTCTCTCATCCCCCCAGTGTACACAGGAATGGGGGCACATCTGGGGCCAGGGAGAAGGATCCACCAGACTTTAAGCCCTTTGGAGGCCTCCCCCACCAACTCAAGGCAACTGTCATAGGTCTGGCTGAGTGGAGGGGGCAGCATGAGGTCTTGGAGGACCTCTGAGAAGGCCATGGGTAGGGCACTTTTCCGATGCAGCTCTTTTCCTTTGTAGACAAAAACAGTTTTATTTAGGCAGTGAAAAGTATTTTTGAGAATAGATCTGGAACTTCCCAGCTGCAAAAAGGGCCTGTGACTTGGATCTTATCAGCTCTGACAGTTCCTTGTCTCCTGTTCATCCAGCGCCAAGGCCCGAAGGAAGGAGCACCTTACATGCAGACCCACAAAAAGACAGAGGGCTGGAGAGTAGTGACCCCAGCTCAGCAGAACAGCTTCCTTCCTTTGCGACTGTGTCTTCCCCACAGGTACTGAGTCCCTAGCAGCCTGGTGCAGGCCTGTACTGCTCTGTCTGTGGGAAGGGAGAGGAGCTGAACCCCAAAGGGCAGCTGATTTGAGGTGGGACAGACAGGGTTCTAGTCCTTGAGTACAATGAAAACACAAAATCTCTTTCTGAAAAGTAATTACAGGTACCGGTGGTGTGGTTCCTTGCCAGTTGTGTGTGTGTTGGAATGCGTTTGCTGGGCAGTTGTTTGAAGCTGAGGATGTAGAACCTGACACTCCAGAAGGCCTCTGTACTTCAGCAGGACTAATACTAATACAAAGCAGTGCGGCCCAGCCCCTTGCCCTAAGGCCTTGGCGCCCCTCACACATACCATTTGTATCTGGGGAGGGGGGGAGAGGGTAAGGGGTGGCTGTGGGGAAGAGCATGGGGGTGCTTGGCCAGACAGCTTGCTCTGGCAAGGTTCACACACAAGGGTGTTGAACAGGAGCAACGGCAGCTGTCAGGAAGCCTCTAAACCATGGGACAGTGGAGCAGGGAGTGGGGGATGGTTTCAGAGTGGGATGACAGCGTGGGGGCGCCCCATGCAGACCGTGGGGAGGTGCCGGGGCAGAGGGACCGGACAGAGGAGCCTGGCGAGATGAGCACAGGTGGCTCGGGAGATGGACTGCTGTGTCTGGGAGGTGAGGATGACAAGTTCGAGGCTGGTCAGAAGGGGCCGACTTCCCATCCACACGGGAGCAGAGGCAGAGCAGAGGCAGAGGGTCCAGTGTGGGGCCAGCTGTAGGGGACAGGGTCAGAGGATGTCAGTGGGACCAGGGGAGTTGTGATACGGGCTGTGGCTCCCGGGTGGTCAGTCTTAGGTGGACAGGTGGACCAAGGAGGGACAGGATGGAGTGTTTCCCGGGCCACCAGGAATCCCAGGTCTCTGGACACCCTGGTGAACCCTGCAGACTTTCGAGTGAAAGGTGAAGGCCAGGGTGGTTAGATCTGGTGGGCAGACCCTCAGGAGGGACCTGAAACACAAGCAAGCCATCTTGCTTGGACAGTTGCACAGGGACAGCAGGGACATGCGGGCCCTGGGGTTTATTATGGACAGAGGAGAGGCTGGTGGAAGATGTTCCAGGACACAGGTTGGAGGGGCCAGGGGCTGGCTGGGATAGCCTGGGGTGCTGGCCTTGTGTTATCCGGGGCGACCAGATCCACAGACAGCGAGAGCTACAGGCTGTGCTCTCCAGGGATGGCAGGCAGCTCTGAAGTGGCTTTTCTCGAGTGGCCCTTCAGACCTGCTGGGTTTTGTTCTTCCTGGCTTGGGTAGCACTTCTTTTCTCAGGCTCCCCCAGCCCTTGGAGGAGCTGGTTTGAACCTGCCCCTACAGGGCCTGCCGCTTGCTCAGCCCCAGCTCCCACCGGCAGCCTCCGAAAGCCCTTAGGGCCACCGTGGCCCTCTACGCTCGCTGCCAGTTCCCATTGGAGTAGAGCTCAGAGACTCAGACAGTTGCAGCCTTTCACTCTGCAACAGTGTAGCCATGGGAAGGAAGAGCGGTGGCCCCTCCCCCGCAGCCCACCTCCTGGCTTGCTGGCATGGCCCGAGAGGATCCTAACCCTGGTCACTGTTTCATGTCTGCCTCCCTCAGGTCGTGGTGGGTCTAAGCTGTGCTGGGTGGGGATGCTGAGGGCGGCAGGTGACAGCGAGGAGGGGAAGACGCAAGGAGGTGTCCCCCGTAGGAGGGCGATTCCACTTTCCCCCTCCTGTGGTGGCTCTGTGCAGTGACCTCTGCTGGCGCCAGGGGTTTGAGGGTGGGGTGGGGGCACAGTGGGCTACACTCGGTCCCTCTCTGCGGCTTTGAGGGCCCAGGAGTCGCTCTGTTTCTGACTGACTGCAGCTGCAGCTCCAGGACAGCGTGGTAAGGGTAGGCTGTGCTGCCCTCTGAGCTCTTCCCGGCCCTGGGACTCTTCTTATCCAGGGAACACATTTGGCCATTCCTGTCCATCTCCAGCAGGCGAGAGGTACAGAGGTCCCCGGCTAATCACGGGAAGTCTGACATGGCAGTGTTGTCTAACAGAGAGTGCTGGTTAACCAGAATGATTTTTTCTTACCCAGAACACAGGCATGAGGTAATTGGTGCTTTCTTTAGGGGAGACAAGGGTACTAACCACTCTGGTTCTCTCTCCTTGGCGTCCATAGGGAGACAGTTTAGCCCTGGCAGCCCCGTGTTTCTGGCTAGTCCCCTGTCCTGGGGCGCGATGGGGTGGTGTGAAGGACAGGGCTCAGGCCGCTCTGCAGGGACAGCACTGGGGGTGGCTGTGGGGTCACTGGGTGAGCAGCTGGGAGGGGAGCAAGAAAGGAGCTCCTGAGCTGGAGCTGTGATGAAGTCAGGCCTGGCAGCACCAGAGGAAGGAGCTTCGGGTTGCCATCATGTACAAAGGTTGCTGGGGCCTGGCTGAGGTACCCCAAAGGCAGCCAGGTCACGGAGGCACTGGCAGGCCCCCTCGGGGCCAAGCTGTGTTGGCTCAGTGTTGGCAGCCTTGTGTCCTGTGTCCTGTGTCCTGTGTCCAGCTTCAGGCTCCTCCTCATTGGCTCTGAGAGTTGTGGGGAGGGGCCCTGGGAGTCACCGTGGCCTCCTGGGGTTGTACACAGGCTGTTTGATCAGTGAGTGTGTAAATTGGGATTTTATGGATTGCTTATTCACTGCTGGAGCTGAGGCCCCCAAATTCCTCTGAGCCCCAGAATGTGGGGAGGCTTCTTTCTGGGAGGGGGAGGGAGAGGGGGAGGCCAGCTCCCCGAAGGCCCCATCCTCCTGCTGTGGCTCTCCTAGGCCTCAGGCTTTGTCAGTGGAGGGCCGAGCAGTTCAAATGTGCTAATACACTCCCTGGGGGATGTTGGACAGTGGGACTTCCTCGTCAGTGCTGTGATTGGCCAGAGACCGTGGGGGGGGGGGGTTGTGGAAGCAGCTGGGCGTGTGTGTGTGTGCACGCGCACGCGCTTGAGTGCATGTGTGGCTGTTTGAGGGAGGGGGGTGGGGTGAATGTCCACCCTGCTCAGGCCACTGGACAGAGACAAAGGATCTTCAGCTAGCCTGGAACGAGGATTAAGCTCAGAACAAGCTATGCCCTTCCATGGTTGGGCTGACGAGGGAGCCCCCGTCTGTCTTTACATCTCTACCTGGTGGGGGCTAGTGAGCGTGTGTGTGTGTGTGTGTGTGTGTGTGTGTGTGTGTATGTGTGTGGTGGGACTGGGTTGCATCTGCTGGAGTCATCCAGCTGAGATTACGCCCCCCTAAGAGTCTCCATTGTCGCACCCACCCCCTCAGTCCCCCTTGCAGAGACTTGCTGCAGCCCAGGCCTCCTGGCCAGACATCAAGGCTGGGCATGGACTCTCCAGGCCTCAGGGGACACAGCTGTGACCCCCGGACTCTGTTGTCATTTGACAGCACTTTCGCTGTGGTCACATTTCTCCCCCTCTGCCGGCCCCCATCTGCCCTTGGGATTGGGTGAGGAAGAGGATGGTGGGCAGGGTGGGGGAGGGGCGCTTAGGCGCTGATTGGGGAGGGAGGCCCAGATGACAAACTGCCCTGTCCTACCTTGTGTCCTGCTCTTCGGCCTGCCCCTCCTCTCTCTGGGCAGGCCAGACAGGCTGGGCGGGGGGAGGGGGTTGCCCCCGTGAGGCCGAGGCCATCTCAGGGAGCTGGAGTCCAGAGTGAGTGGCTCTGAAGCCACCAGGGAGTCGGAATGACCAGCCTGAGTCCTCGGGAAGGCCACCTGAGGCCTGCCACCGCAGCGCTCAGGCTACCGAGCAGAGCTCTGGTGGGGATGAGGACCTTCCACGGTGGTGCCTGTGCGCAGCGATGCCACACGTGACTGCTGAGTGCTTGAACTGTAGCCAGCGCCACGTTGGAACTGGGTTTTCAGTTTATTAAGTTTTAATGGATTTAAATGTGAATGGCTCCCCACAGCTGGTGGCTTGGGAGCCCCATACTCTGCCCCATTCTGGCTGAAGCTAAGGAGGAGGACACTTCCTGTCACATCTTTCTACAGTCAGTCAGGTTTCCCCACATGGAAGTGCCCTATACGTTCCCTGTGGCTCAGGACTGCCTGAGCCTGGGGCTAGGCTGTGCCCAGCTACAGCAGGAAAGGGAGGCTGTGGCCTCCAGATGGAAGAGACTGTAGGAACTTCACCGGGCTGTCAGCCTGAGAAGTCTTCCTGGAGGAGGAGGTGGGATGAGATTGGACCAGGGCCCAGCAGCAGCCTCGGAGCCTGGTCCGGGATGCTCGCTGACCCTGATCCTGAGCAGGCACCAGGCTGAAGGCTGGAGCATGGCTTGAGTCCCACCCCATCCCGCCCCCTTCCTAGCCTCCACTTCCTGGTCTGTAAGGTAGGGAGAGCCGGTGCCTCTGTGCTGGCACACACCGAGGGGGAAGACTGAGGTAACCTGGAAGTGTCTGTAAGTCCTGCCAGCCCAGGAAGAGTGGGAGGCCCACGCCTCGAGGGTGCCAGCCCCTGGCCTGGCCTCAAAAGGACAACAGATGGTCACAGCTTGGCTGTGGCCCTGACCGAGGACGGAGACGGGAGTTTCTCTGCTGCCCCCCACCCCCCGTTCGTGTGTGCGCACACATGGCCCAGATGGGGGCCACTTGGCCAGCTTCACAGGGCTGACCTCCTGCTGTTTGGCATTTGACATATGAGGAGGCCAGGGGCAGTACCCCCCACTCCCCCACCCTAGAGAGGAGCCAGGCTGTCGGGGAGGCCTCACTACCTCTAGGAGGCAGGGTCCCAAGGGCCCTGATCTCTTTTCCATGTGTCCGTGGCCTTTGATGGGAATTCCATCGCCCCCTTTGTCTTCTATTGGAGGCCTGTGGGGAGGGGAGCAGAAGGGGGAAGAGGGAGGCCGGGGGGATCCCAGGGAACTGGGGTGGTGCCTTTGGGCCACCATCCCCGTGGCACTGGGTGCTTTTCTCTGGTGTCCTTAGAGGTAAATTCACCTCGCCACCTACTGCTGGCTTATCTTGCCATCCAGCCATCTTACTGAGACCCCATTTCCTTATGTGGAGACAGAAGCAATTCTGAGTCTCTTTGCTGACCCACCCACCCATCCGTCCAGAACTTACCGTGCACCAGGCACTGTCTGAGCTGATTGGCTTCTCGGTGGAACAGATAGCTCATACAGGCAAGATGCTTGCAAGAACATGAGGATGAGGGCACAGTGTGTGAGGTGACAGCTGAGCTGTGAGGGGGCTTCCGGCACAAGCGCAGCAAGAATGAGTGACCTAGGGTCGGAGGACCACCAGGCGAGAGCGACGGCCGGTGAGCCGGGAGCTTATGGAGACACTTCTGCTAGGACTGGTCAGCCATGATCAGACTTTCAGCTTCTAATCTGAGAGGAGTAGGAACCATCAGAACTTTGGGGTAAAGGACTGGAGAGATGGCTCAGTCACGCAGTTGTGAGGACCTGAGTCTGTTGAGCACAGAAAAGCCAGGCACAGCTGTGCAGTGAGAAGGCCCAGTGCCAGGGGCCGGGGCCAGGCGGGTCCCTGAGCTCAGTGCGACCTGTTGACCAAGCAGCCAGTTTTAGGTTCAGCAGAAGATGCTGTGTCAACAAGTAAGGCTTCGAGCGGCTGAGGACGACACAGCACCGCCCTCTGGCCTCCACACACAGACGTGCGTGCCAGCCTATTTGCTCACACACAGATGTGAGAAGGAAAGAAAGCTTTTGGCGGAAGAACAATGGCCGGTCTAGGGGATGCTCGTCTCAGAGCATCCCCTAGACCGGCAGAGAACAGAGTGGACGGCTCTGCAGTCACGGGGGCCTGAGAGATATCTGTGGAGGTGCTGAGAAGGGTTCACTCTGTACACAGTCTGAAGCCGGGGTCAGCTGGCTTGTTGGTGCTTCCTGAACAGTCAGAAGGGAGGACGCTGCCGTAGAGGAGGGTGGCGTGGAAGCCGGAGGTTTGAGTTGACATGTTTTTTGTTTTTGTCTTGGTGTTTGGAGACACGGTTTCATAAAGGTTGGCTTCAAGGTCATTATTTAGCTGCGGGTGACCTCCTGAGTCTCCTGTCTCCGCCTTCCAAGTGCTGAGGGGGCTGCTGGTTTTGGCAAAGTTTTAAAAAGGTGGAGGGTGTAATCAGAGGTTGTTCCAGGCTTTGCCCTCTACAGTGGGAAATCACAGCATGTTGAGCGCTGAAGAGGACAGGGCGTTGTGGGGGTAGGGTGAGGATCGGCCCTACAGGGTTGGGGGGAGCCAGGACAATTCTGCTGAGTGTTGAGAGGGGGAGCAGGGCCTCCGAGGGAGACCACGGCAGGCCATCAGTCCGTTCACCTCCGTTCTTGCAGCCATGAAGACTTTATCCACCTCCCCAAGGAGGCAAGGGGTTAGCAATGGAAGGCCTGGGGGTGTGTGTGAAAGAAACAGTGGACCCTGATGGGCCTGAAAGTGAGCAGAAAGGGCGTGGCAGGCATGAGGTGCGCAGGAGCCAAAAGCCTGACTGTGGTTCTGCATGAGCTGGGCTGATTCTTCTGGGTCTGTTCTGGGAGGGAGGGTGACGCCCCTCGGCAGACAGACCGTGTTGTTCAGAGAGGAGAGTGGAGAACTAGCCAATGGAGGAGCCTTCCTCTCTGTCAGCCAGCCTTGTGCTTGGACTCTCTGCCTCACCTGTCTGCTGCCCTGGGCCAGGAGGGAAGGCAGGGACAGCGGGGAGGCCATCACATCTCCTGCTCTCTCAGAGCACGGTTCTCAGTGGCCGTGTGAGCCTTGCCACGGTGGGCGCAGGAACACGCTGGTTCCAAGGAGAGAGATCCCCTGTCCAGGGCTAGCTGCACCTCAGTGGCATTTCCGCAACTGTGTGTTTACATCTGTGGAATGGAAGCAGATGAGAGGATTGGTGTGGACACTGCTTGCGGCTCAGCAAACCTCCTCCTTCTTTCCTCGGCTTGGGCCTGGATTCTGCACCAAGGCTGCAGTCTTCGAAGACCGGATGGTGGTGTCCGTAGCCTCAGGTAGTCTTGGCTGTGTCTGAACTTCCAGAATAAACCTTTCCTTCTGACCTCTCTCTCTCCCTTTCTTTGCTATTCAAACAGAAACCCGACCGGGCAGGTCTTAGTGGTTAAGAACATAAACTACTCTGAAGACCCAAGGTTGGTTCCTAGCATTGGTGTTGGGTGGCTTGTTCCTTCTAGCTCTAGAGGAAATTATGTCCTCTGGTGGCGTCTGCTGGCACTTGTATTCATGTGCACACAGCCCCACAAAGAAAGGTGACAGCACGAACGCATACATGCACTCTTTAAAAATCCTTTAAAAACTGTTTATCGAGAGGCTGGAGAGATGGGTCAACAGTTAAGAGTTCTGTTCTTCCAGAGGATGGGGGTTGGATCCCAGCCTTCACATGGCAGCTCACAGTCATTTGTAACTCCAGTCCCAAGGGCTCCAATACCCTCTTCTAGCCAATTTGGGCACCAGGTGCGTACAGACCTAGCTGTAGGCAAAACACCTGTGCACATTTAAAACAAAACAGCTGTGTCAGCTTGAGTTCCACTGGCATAAAAACAGCAACAGTTGTCCAAGCATTAAGAATAGTAGCGATTTATATGAGACAGTTTCCTTGTGTAGCCCTGGCTGTCCTGAACACACTCTGTAGACCAGGCTGGCCTCAAACTCAGAGGCTGTCCCTGCCTCCTGAGTGCGGGGATTAAAGGCGCGCGCCACCACTGCCTGGCCTTGAAGCTTGGTTTTTAGTTGACAACAGGAATGTGAATGTCTTGATGCACGCACTGCTGTAAGGCTAAGGCGAGCTGGTTCTGGGCATCGCTTCACACGGTGGGTTGTGGTGAGCGCGCTCGGTGCTCTGGGAGCTGGGCCGTCAGGGTGGCACAGCTCTGCCCTGCTCCTCCTGAGTTTGGCTGATGCTGCCCCATTCCTTCTCCTGTACAGCCTCCTCCCCCTCCCCTCTCTTCCTGATCACACTCAGCTGATCAAGGCTGTAAACTCAGGTCCCTGCTTGACTCAATCCTGCCCATTAGGCAGCACGTGGTGGCTGACACTGTGGAAGCACGTGGACGTGTTGGGAGGCTAGAAGACAGTGAATTCAGCGTGTGGACCTCGGTCACTCTCCCAGCAACTCTCTAGTTCCTAGACAGGTGTTGCGCCCCATCCATGTGAGGCCTCGTACCAGGCCCCGGGATCAGTAGGATCCCGTTGTGCTGGGACCTGTTCTTGGGCCTGGAACTGGGGAAACGGAGTTTCCCTGTGGTGACTGCGAAGACTGGGACAAGTGCCCAGTCCTCCAGGTCTCTGTGTCTCTGTTGTGGGGTTGGCAGGAGAGGCAGGGTCCTGGGGAGTGAGGCACGCTCAGGCTCTGCCAGGGCCTGTGGGCTCAGCCACCACATGAGCCGTAAGCAGTAGACAAAGGCCATGACAGAAGGCCTGAGGGAGCCTTGGGAATAGATTAATGAGATCTCCGCTCCGAGGCCCCACAATAGGATTCTCTGCTCAATCCCTTTTGTCCCCGGCCCAGAGAATGGAGCTGGAGGAGGCTTGCCCAGAAGGGGGCATCAGCCCTCCTCCACCACGGCTGAGCGGTGTCCCCCACCCCCACTGTGGGGACCGGAATCTTGAATCCTAGCATTTCTGAGGTCCGGGCCTTGTGAGGAACGAGAGAGGCTCGGACACTGTGTTCCCACCCAGCCCTGTCTAAATTGTCTAACTTAATTTTAAAGACGCCCTTTAGGATTTTAGCGAAATGTCTGGCTCTTTCCATGGAGCCGATAGTTTTTGATAGTGGAAAGCTTGGGTGACGGGGCCAGCTAGTAGCCACAGGGGTCTGCTGGGATTAGAAGTACAGTATCCGAGCAAGTGAGCAAGCGGAAGCCAGAGCTGGCGACCAGGAATTGATGAGGCAGCCAGGCCTCAGGAGGGAGTGCAGGGTTATGGCGGGCTGTGAAGGTTGGAGCACAGTTTTGGCAATTTTGGACTTCCCCAAAATGAGAGGCGGGGCTGTAGTTCAGCAGTTCTGTAAGCACGGACAGCATGGAAATTAGAAGTGGCGTGCTCTGGGCAGGGCCGGGCACGGACCCTCGAGCTCGCGAGCACCCTCTCTCCCCTCCAGTGTTGCAAGACTTTCTGCAGCACCCAGCTACCACTAGGGCAGGCCACAGACAAGGGACTGTTTGCCTGCCCAGGGCCACGTGCGATAGAGTACCCACGGGGAAAGGGGCAGCTTTTGGGGGGGCTGTTTGGTCAAGAGAATACCAATTCCCTTGGTTTGAAGACCAAATCCACAGCACTGGAAGGCAGCCCTGTCTATAGGAAAAATATCAAAGCTGTTTTCTTAGGCCGGGGACAAGAGTGCTGGGACATGGTGGAGTCTGGCATTGCAGGGAGAGGGTAAGAGCCAGAGGTTCAACTTTCGAGTACTGTGGACCATTTGTGTGAGCTTGGGGATGTGGGACTCTGTCTGGAGCAGTAACACAGCAGCAGGACCAGGGGTCTATGGCATGGCGTGAGCCCATCCTGCTCTGCCAGAGCAGGAAGTCTTCCAGCCAGGCCCATGCCCCAGCGCCCAGGTCAAGGGACCCGCAAGGCCGCAGAGCCAGAGGGCATTACTTAGGACTTGTAGTCTGTACTGCTTTTCTCACATCATTTTAAATCCTCAACGTGTCATGCCCTTTAGTCTGGAGAAAGAGCTTCCTAAGGTTGGGTAATCTGCTCAGGGGTCCCTGTGTCTGAACCTGGCTTTAGAACATGCCTCCTTCAGAGCTCCTGCCTGCCCAAGTCCTGCGTCCTCCCTCACCCTGGCTCAGCTGACCCTGGGGACTATGAGGCTCGAACGTGAGTTGGAAGTGAGGCAGCAGGGCTGGTGGCCGTGCAGGGGTGTCAAGGGCTGGCAGGGAGCAGGGAGTTCGAGATTTCCACCATGCTGAAGGCCAGGCCAGTGTGGCTTGGTCTCTGAGGAAGCGCCGGGGACCACTCTCTGGCGTGCAAACACGCACTGGTGCTCCTGCTGGGCATTCACACTCTCGAGTGCACCCAGACAGGAAGCTGTAGATAGACTGGCAGTGCGGGTGTGTGTGTGTGTGTGTGTGTGTGTGTGTCTCCAGGCTCCATGTTCAACCTGAGTTCAGAGGCGAGTGCCTGGCCATCCATCCCTGTTCTTTGGGCCCAGTCCTTAGGCATTAGGAGTCAGGCCACGTCTCTGTCCTTTCGCCTGCTGGATTTGAGGGAAATCCTCGAAGCTCACTCCAGAACTCAGCTTAGCAGAAGTGGCTGGAGGAATGGCTCCTTGACTACCTGCCGGGACAGGTGGCAGGTAATGGTCACCGCGTGCAGACCACCATCCCTAAAAGAAGGGCCGCAGAGCCCGGCTGGCAGGCTGGCCCGGGCCAAGGGAGATATGAAAGGGTTGGCACTGTGGGGAAAGGGCTTGTCAGGACGGGGCTGCTGAGGTGGGCGGGCCAGCAGGTGTTTGGCCCACAAGGTGTATACAGAGGTAAATAAAGATGAAAATGGGGGCAGTAGCTTCTTTCTTTTTTCCTGGCTAAAATGGAAAGCAAATCACCGAAAGTGTCTGAGGGCGAGGAGTCAGACATACCAGGTCCCCTCTAAGAGGGCTGATTCCTGAAGAAGAGAGTGAGAATCAGGCTTGGAGGATAGGTCAAGGTGGAAAGGGGACCCTGCGGACCATAGTCTGACGAGCAAGTCCCAGCGGTACCTGGTGGAGCCGAGGCCTGGCAGTGAGAAGAGACATTGCCAGGCAAAGGAGAAGGGCACTCATGGGGATGAGTTCCTGTCAGGGCCCTTATTGGGCCTTCTTCCCCTTTGGGGTTACTGTGCTCAAGGCCACACGCCTTTGCTCCGTATTGGAAATCAAGGCCCCACAATACAGTGAAGTAGCACCCGCCCACGTTTATATAACTGACAACCACTTCCTGCCGTTGGACACTGGTGACGTCCCGGGGAGCTGCCGCTTACACACCAGACAATGGCTGTCATCTCTGAGAACCTCTCAGCAAGAGCCGCGAGTCTGAACACATCCCTTACTGCCTGTGCCAGCTGGCTGCTGGTGCCCCCAGAATGTACCCTCTGGGTGCCAGCTCCTTAGCTAATGCCTTCTCTGGTGGACCCTCGGGCTTTCTGGCTACAGGCTGATCCAGATGCACAGCAAGGTGAAAACGTGCCACTTCCGTTTTACCATCAGTCAAGACACAGCCACAAAAGTACTGAGAGGGGCCAGCGGTGGTGGTACCGATCGGCCATTGCTAGTATGGCTGGGTGTGCACAAACGGAGACACGCCCAGCCTCCTGCACGCACACCGTCAGGACCCCAGGAACCACATTTCTGGGTCCTCTCTGTAGGCTGTGTTTCCTTTCCTGGTGTGCGCTGACCAGAGCCCAGCAGAGCTCTGTAGGTCGTGATGTGTCCAGCAGGTGGCAGCAGAGCGCCCCAGGGAGCCAGCTGTGCTTAGCTTTGCTCTGCGCAACTCCCAGCCTCCGGGATGCAAGATGCAGATGTGCACAGCTGCGTCCCGCTAGCCCCGGTGAGGACCTAGTTCCTGTCATCCGGGATGCACTGCTCCCAGTGACCTTTAGGGTGCGTTAGTTCTTAGCCGGGCGTGGCATGCTCCGGGTGGCTGAATCACTCTAGCCGCCCTTAAACCTAACCCTGCCATCAGCAGAGCACGCCTGGCCGTGTGCTCAACACTGTTTTCCGGGATGTTAGAGTTCGTGCTCTGTGGTGTTTACCGGGCACGCAGGCGGCCTCGGGTTCAATCCGCAGTGCAGCAAAATACGCATGGACCCATATCATAGAGTTTGCTGAAGGAAGATCCCGCTAGGCGACCCACGGGAAGCGTGGGCTTGAGGCGTAATCACAGAACTGGTGTCCGGGCTCGTGTAGTCTCCCAGTACTCTGCTTGGGTCAGGCGGCCCACTGGAGCCGTGTGCCGAGGCAGTGCCATTCTCAGGCCCTGCGTCTCTTGGTTCAGGGGTCACACCACAAGCTGGTGGGAGACAGTGTGGGGGCCTTCCGCTCTGAAGGGTAGAGACAGCATGCTTGGCTGTGCCCCACGCTCCTCGGTGAACCTGTGCATCCCACAGGACGCTGGCGAGGTGATGGGGTTGGTTTTGGATGGAGCGGGTCCCTGCCCCGACCACGAGGCCAACTCGGGGTTCCAGTTTCTCAGTGGTTCTCAGTCCAACCCTCAATACAGCTGCTCACGTGGTGGTGACCCCCAAGCAAAATTATTTTCATTGCTACTCCATGTCTGTCATTTTGATAGGGTTATAAATCATAATGGAAATAATTTGGGAGCTAGAGGCGTGCCAAAATAATCGCGACACACAGCTTGAGAAACACCGCTTTAGTCAAAGGCCCAAAGAAGGGAGAGAGGCAAGGAGGCAAAGGCCGCTGCGCTTTCCAGGGCCGATGGGCCTGGCTGGGACAACTCGCCCGGAGCTACGGCCAACCGCGGCACTTCGGGTCCCTCTTGGCGTGGAGGGAGCCATTCTGACAAACTAATTCTTGCCCGCAGCTCTGTCGAAGATGCACTGGACACCGGAGCACGCCCAGCCCCTCAACCAGTGGCCAGAGCAGCACCTAGACGTCTCCTCCACCACTCCGTCGCCGGCCCACAAGTTGGAGCTGCCCCCGGGGGGTCGCCAGCGCTGCCACTACGCCTGGGCACACGACGACATCTCCGCCCTCACCGCCTCCAACCTCCTCAAACGCTACGCCGAGAAGTACTCCGGAGTCCTGGACTCGCCCTACGAGCGCCCGGGCCTGGCGAGCTACGGTGACGCCGTCTTCCTCAACGGTGCCAAAGCGGACCCGGAGCCCTGGCCCGGGCCGGAGCCGCCCTACCCCCTGGCCTCGCTCCACGAAGGCCTCCCGGGAGCCAAGCCGGCCGGCGCGGGCGGCTCCGCGGGCCTCGGGGGCTCCCCGGCCGTAGCGGGCAACCTGGCCGAGCCGCTGTACGCGGGCAACGCGTGCGGGGCGCCGGCGGCGGCGGCCGAGTACGCGGCGGGCTACGGGGG